>NC_054474.1:112859435-113195654 GCF_017639515.1 Carcharodon carcharias | reverse complement strand
TGGATCTAGTTCTGGGGAAGGAGAGATTGCTGGATCTGATTCTGAGGAAGGAGAGATTGCTGGATCTGGTTCTGAGGAAGGAGAGATTGCTGGATCTGGTTCTGGAAAAGGAGGGATTATTGGATCTGGTTCTGAGTAAGGAAGAAATGCTGGATCTGGTTCTGGGGAATAAAGGAATCCTGGATCTGTTTCTGAGGAAGGAGGGATTACTGGATTTAGTTCTGGGGAAAGAGTGATTGGTGGATCTGGTTCTGAGCAAGGAGAGCTTGCTGGATCTGGTTCTGAGGAAAAAGAGATTGCTGGATCTGATTCTGAGGAAGGAGAGATTGCTGGATCTGGTTCCCAGGAAGGTGGCATTGCTGGATCCGATTCCCAGGAAGGAGGCATTGCTGGATCCGGTTCTGGGGAAGGAGGGATTGCTGGATCTGGCTCTGGGGAAGGAGGGATTGCTCGATCTGGTTCTGAGGAAGGAGGGATTGCTGGATCTGGTTCTGTGGAAGGAGGGAATACTGGATCTCGTTCTGAGGAAGTAGCGATTGGTGGATCTGGTTCTGAGGAAGTAGCGATTGCTGGATATGGTTCTGTGGAAGGTGGGGTTACTGGATTTGGTTGTTTTGAAGGAGGTATTGCTGGATCTGGCTCTGGGGAAGGAGGAATTGCTGGATCTGGTTCTGTGGAAGGAGGGATTGCTGGATCTGGTTCTGGGGAAGGAGGGATTGCTGGATCTGGTACTGTGGAAGGAGGGATTCCTGGATCTGGTTCTGTGGAAGGAGGGAATACTGGATCTAGTTCTGGGGAAGAGAGATAACTGGATCTGGTTCTGAGGAAGGAAGGAAGGATGCATTGCTGGATTTGGTTCTGAGGAAGTAGCGATTGGTGGATCTAGTTCTGTGGAAGGAGGGATTACTGGATCTGGTTCTGAGTAAGGAAGAATTGCTGGATCTGGTTCTGAGGAAGGAGTGATTGCTGGATCTGGTTCTGTGGAAAGAGGGATTGCTGGATCTGGTTCTGTGGAAGGAGGGATTGCTGGATCTGGTTCTGGGGAAGGAGGGATTGCTGGATCTGGTTCTGAGGAAGGAGAGATTGCTGGATCTGCTGCTGAGGAAGGAGAGATTGCTGGATCTGGTTCTGAGGAAGGAGAGATTGCTGGATCTGGTTCTGAGGAAGGAGAGATTGCTGGATCTGGTTCTGAGGAAGGAGAGATTGCTGGATCTGGTTCTGAGGAAGGAGAGATTGCTGGATCTGGTTCTGAGGAAGAACAGATTGCTGGATTTGGTTCTGAGGAAGGAGAAATTGCTGGATCTGGTTCTGAGGAAGGAGGGATTGCTGGATCTGGTTCTCAGGAAGTAGTGATTGTTGGATCTGGTTCTGTGGAAGGAGGGGTTATTGGATCTGTTTGTGTGGAAGGAGGGATTTCTGGATCTGGTTCTGAGGAAGGAGAGATTGCTAGATCTGGTTCTGAGGAAGGAAGGATTGCTGGATCTGGTTCTGAGTAAGGAAGGATTGCTGGATCTGATTCTGCGGAATAAGGGATTCTTGGATCTGTTTCTGAGGAAGGAGGGATTGCTGGATTTGATTCAGGGGAAGCAGGGATTGCTGGATCTGGTTCTGTGGAAGGAGAGATTACCGGATCTGGTTCTGAGGAAGTAGCGATTGGTGGATCTGGTTCTGGGGAAGGAGGGATTGCTGGAGCTGGCACTGTGGAAGGAGGGATTGCTGGAACCGTTATGTGGAAGGAGGGAATACTGGATCTAGTTCTGGGGAAGGAGAGATTGCTGGATCTGATTCTGAGGAAGGAGAGATTGCTGGATCTGGTTCTGAGGAAGGAGAAATTGCTGGATCTGGTTCTGAGGAAGGAGAGATTGCTGGATCTGGTACTGGAAAAGGAGGGATTATTGGATCTGGTTCTGAGTAAGGAAGAAATGCTGGATCTGGTTCTGGGGAATAAATGAATCCTGGATCTGTTTCTGAGGAAGGAGGGATTACTGGATTTAGTTCTGGGGAAGGAGTGATTGCTGGATCTGGTTCTGAGCAAGGAGAGCTTGCTGGATCTGGTTCTGAGGAAAAAGAGATTGCTGGATCTGGTTCTGAGGAAGGAGAGATTGCTGGATCTGGTTCTGAGGAAGGAGAGATTGCTGAATCTGGTTCTGAGGAAGGAGGCATTGGTGGATCCGATTACCAGGAAGGAGGCATTGCTGGATCCGGTTCTGAGGAAGGATGGCTTACTGGATCTGGTTCTGAGGAAGGAGAGATTGCTGGATCTGGTTCTGAGGCAGGAGAAATTGCTGGATCTGGTTCTGAGGAAGGAGAGATTGCTGGATTTGGTTCGGGAAAAGGAGGGCTTGTTGGATCTCGTTCTGAGGAAGGAGGGATTGCTGGATCTGGTTCTGTGTAAGGAGGGAATACTGGATCTCGTTCTGAGGAAGTAGCGATTGGTGGATAGGGTTCTGAGGAAGTAGCGATTGCTGGATATGGTTCTGTGGAAGGTGGGGTTACTGGATTTGGTTGTTTTGAAGGAGGTATTGCTGGATCTGGCTCTGGGGAATAAATGAATCCTGGATCTGTTTCTGAGGAAGGAGGGATTACTGGATTTAGTTCTGGGGAAGGAGTGATTGCTGGATCTGGTTCTGAGCAAGGAGAGCTTGCTGGATCTGGTTCTGAGGAAAAAGAGATTGCTGGATCTGGTTCTGAGGAAGGAGAGATTGCTGGATCTGGTTCTGAGGAAGGAGAGATTGCTGAATCTGGTTCTGAGGAAGGAGGCATTGGTGGATCCGATTACCAGGAAGGAGGCATTGCTGGATCCGGTTCTGAGGAAGGATGGCTTACTGGATCTGGTTCTGAGGAAGGAGAGATTGCTGGATCTGATTCTGAGGAAGGAGAGATTGCTGGATCTGGTTCTGAGGAAGGAGGGTTTATTGGATCTGGTTGTGTGGAAGGAGGGATTTCTGGATCTGGTTCTGAGGAAGGAGAGATTGCTAGATCTGGTTCTGAGGAAGGAAGGATTGATGGATCTGGTTCTGAGTAAGGAAGGATTGCTGGATCTTGTTCTGGGGAATAAGGGATTCTTGGATCTGTTTCTGAGGAAGGAGGGATTGCTGGATTTGATTCAGGGGAAGCAGGGATTGCTGGATCTGGTTCTGTGGAAGGAGAGATTACCGGATCTGGTTCTGAGGAAGTAGCGCTTGGTGGATCTGGTTCTGAGGAAGTAGCGATTGGTGGATCTGGTTCTTAGGAAGTAGCGATTGGTGGATCTGGTTCAGTGGAAGGAGGGGTTACTGGATCTGGTTGTTTTGAAGGACGGATTGCTGGATCTGGCTCTGGGGAAGGAAGGATTGCTGGATCTGGTTCTGAGGAAGGAGGGATTGCTGGATCTGGTTCTGTGGAAGGAGGGAATACTGGATCTCGTTCTGAGGAAGTAGCGATTGGTGGATCTGGTTCTGAGGAAGTAGCGATTGCTGGATATGGTTCTGTGGAAGGTGGGGTTACTGGATTTGGTTGTTTTGAAGGAGGTATTGCTGGATCTGGCTCTGGGGAAGGAGGAATTGCTGGATCTGGTTCTGTGGAAGGAGGGATTGCTGGATTTGGTTCAGGGGAAGGAGTGATTGCAGGATCTGGTCCTGCAGAATGAGGGATTCCTGAATCTGGTTCTGAGGAAGGAGGGATTGATGGATCAGGTTCTGAGGAAGGATGGATTGCTGGATCTGTTTCTGAGGAAGGAGAGATTGCTGGATCTGGTTCTGAGGAAGGAGAGATTGCTGGATCTGGTTCTGAGGAAGGAGAGATTGCTGGATCTGGTTCTGAGGAAGGAGAGATTGCTGGATCTGGTTCCCAGGAAGGAGCCATTGGTGGATCCGGTTCCCAGGAAGGAGGCATTGCTGGATCCGGCTCTGAGGAAGGATGGATTACTGGATCCGGTTCTGAGGCAGGAGAGATTGCTGGATTTGGTTCTGAGGAAGGAGAGATTGCTGGATCTGGTTCTGAGGAAGGAGAAATTGCTGGATCTGGTTCTGAGGAAGGAGAGATTGCTGGATCTGGTTCTGGAGGAGGAGGGATTGCTGGATCTGGTTCTGAGGAAGGAGGGATTGCTGGATCTGGTTCTGAGGAAGGGAGGATTGCTGGATTTGGTTCTTAAGGAAGAATTGCTGGATCTGGTTCTTGGGAATAAGGGATTCCTGGATCTGTTTCTGAAGAAGGAGGGATTGCTGGATTGGGTTCTGGGGAAGGAGGGATTGCTGGATCTGGTTCTGAGGAAGGAGAGATTGCTGGATCTGCTGCTGAGGAAGGAGAGATTGCTGGATCTGGTTCTGAGGAAGGAGAGATTGCTGGATCTGGTTCTGAGGAAGGAGAGATTGCTGGATCTGGTTCTGAGGAAGGAGAGATTGCTGGATCTGGTTCTGAGGAAGGAGAGATTGCTGGATCTGGTTCTGAGGAAGAACAGATTGCTGGATTTGGTTCTGAGGAAGGAGAAATTGCTGGATCTGGTTCTGAGGAAGGAGGGATTGCTGGATCTGGTTCTCAGGAAGTAGTGATTGTTGGATCTGGTTCTGTGGAAGGAGGGGTTATTGGATCTGTTTGTGTGGAAGGAGGGATTTCTGGATCTGGTTCTGAGGAAGGAGAGATTGCTAGATCTGGTTCTGAGGAAGGAAGGATTGCTGGATCTGGTTCTGAGTAAGGAAGGATTGCTGGATCTGATTCTGCGGAATAAGGGATTCTTGGATCTGTTTCTGAGGAAGGAGGGATTGCTGGATTTGATTCAGGGGAAGCAGGGATTGCTGGATCTGGTTCTGTGGAAGGAGAGATTACCGGATCTGGTTCTGAGGAAGTAGCGATTGGTGGATCTGGTTCTGAGGAAGTAGCGATTGCTGGATCTGGTTCTGTGGAAGGTGGTGTTACTGGATCTGGTTGTTTTGAAGGAGTGATTGCTGGATCTGGTTCTGAGGCAGGAGAGATTGCTGGATTTGGTTCTGAGGAAGGAGAGATTGCTGGATCTGGTTCTGGTGGAGGAGGGATTGCTGGATCTGGTTCTGAGGAAGGAGGGATTGCTGGATCTGGTTCTGAGGAAGGAAGGATTGCTGGATCTGGTTCTTAAGGAAGAATTGCTGGATCTGGTTCTGGGGAATAACGGATTGCTGGATCTGTTTCTGAAGAAGGAGGGATTGCTGGATCTGGTTCTGAGGAAGGAGAGATTGCTGGAACTGGTTCTGAGGAAGGAGAGATTGCTGGATCTGGTTCAGAGGAAGGAGAAATTGCTGGATCTGGTTCTGAGGAAGGAGAGATTGCTGGATATGGTTCTGGAGGAGGAGGGATTGCTGGATCTGGTTCTGAGGAAGGAGGGATTGCTGGATCTGGTTCTGAGGAAGGAAGGATTGCTGGATCTGGTTCTTAAGGAAGAATTGCTGGATCTGGTTCTGGGGAATAAGGGATTCCTGGATCTGTTTCTGAAGAAGGAGGGATTGCTGGATTGGGTTCTGGGGAAGGAGGGATTGCTGGATCTGGTTCTGAGGAAGGAGAGATTGCTGGATCTGCTGCTGAGGAAGGAGAGATTGCTGGATCTGGTTCTGAGGAAGGAGAGATTGCTGGATCTGGTTCTGAGAAAGGAGAGATTGCTGGATCTGGTTCTGAGGAAGGAGAGATTGCTGGATCTGGTTCTGAGGAAGGAGAGATTGCTGGATCTGGTTCTGAGGAAGAAGAGATTGCTGGATTTGGTTCTGAGGAAGGAGAAATTGCTGGATCTGGTTCTGAGGAAGGAGGGATTGCTGGATCTGGTTCTGAGGAAGAAGAGATTGCTGGATCTGGTTCTGAGGAAGGAGAAAATGCTGGATCTGGTTCTGAGGAAGGTGAGATTGCTGGATCTGGTTCTGGAGGAGGGAGAGATTGCTGGATCTGGTTCTGAGGAAGGAGAGATTGCTGGATCTGGTTCTGAGGAAGGAGAGATTGCTGGATCTGGTTCTGAGGAAGGAGAAATTGCTGGATCTGGTTCTGAGGAAGGAGAGATTGCTGGATCTGGTTCTGGAGGAGGAGGGATTGCTGGATCTGGTTCTGATGAAGGAGGGATTGCTGGATCTGGTTCTGAGGAAGGAAGGATTGCTGGATCTGGTTCTTAAGGAAGAATTGCTGGATCTGGTTCTGGGGAATAAGGGATTCCTGGATCTGTTTCTGAAGAAGGAGGGATTGCTGAATTGGGTTCTGGGGAAGGAGGGATTGCTGGATCTGGTTCTGAGGAAGGAGAGATTGCTGGATCTGCTGCTGAGGAAGGAGAGATTGCTGGATCTGGTTCTGAGGAAGGAGAGATTGCTGGATCTGGTTCTGAGGAAGGAGAGATTGCTGGATCTGGTTCTGAGGAAGGAGGGGTTATTGGATCTGGTTGTGTGGAAGGAGGGATTTCTGGATCTGGTTCGGAGGAAGGAGAGATTGCTAGATCTGGTTCTGAGGAAGGAAGGATTGATGGATCTGGTTCTGAGTAAGGAAGGATTGCTGGATCTGGTTCTGGGGAATAAGGGATTCTTGGATCTGTTTCTGAGGAAGGAGGGATTGCTGGATTTGATTCAGGGGAAGCAGGGATTGCTGGATCTGGTTCTGTGGAAGGAGAGATTACCGGATCTGGTTCTGAGGAAGTAGCGATTGGTGGATCTGGTTCTGAGGAAGTAGCGATTGGTGGATCTGGTTCTTAGGAAGTAGCGATTGGTGGATCTGGTTCAGTGGAAGGAGGGGTTACTGTATCTGGTTGTTTTGAAGGACGGATTGCTGGATCTGGCTCTGGGGAAGGAAGGATTGCTGGATCTGGTTCTGAGGAAGAAGAGATTGCTGGATCTGGTTCTGAGGAAGGAGAGGGTGCTGGATCTGGTTCTGAGGAAGGAGAGATTGCTGGATCTGGTTCTGAGGAAGGAGAGATTGCTGGATCTGGTTCTGAGGAAGGAGAGATTGCTGGATCTGGTTCTGAGGAAGAAGAGATTGCTGGATTTGGTTCTGAGGAAGGAGAAATTGCTGGATCTGGTTCTGAGGAAGGAGGGAATACTGGATCTCGTTCTGAGGAAGTAGCGATTGGTGGATCTGGTTCTGAGGAAGTAGCGATTGCTGGATATGGTTCTGTGGAAGGTGGGGTTACTGGATTTGGTTGTTTTGAAGGAGGTATTGCTGGATCTGGCTCTGGGGAAGGAGGAATTGCTGGATCTGTTTCTGTGGAAGGAGGGATTGCTGGATCTGGTTCTGGGGAAGGAGGGATTGCTGGATCTGGTACTGTGGAAGGAGGGATTCCTGGATCTGGTTCTGTGGAAGGAGGGAATACTGGATCTAGTTCTGGGGAAGAGAGATAACTGGATCTGGTTCTGTGGAAGGAAGGAACGATGCATTACGGGATTTGGTTCTGAGGAAGTAGCGATTGGTGGATCTAGTTCTGTGGAAAGAGGGATTACTGGATCTGGTTCTGAGTAAGGAAGAATTGCTGGATCTGGTTCTGAGCAAAGTGGGATTGCTGGATCTGGTTCTGTGGAAGGAGGGACTGCTGGATCTGGTTCTGTGGAAGGAGGGATTGCTGGATCTGGTTCTGGGGAAGGAGGGATTGCTGCAGCTGGCACTGTGGAAGGAGGGATTGCTGGATCTGGTTCTGTGGAAGGAGGGAATACTGGATCTATTTCGGCGGAAGGAGAGATTGCTGGATCTGATTCTGAGGAAGGAGAGATTGCTGGATCTGGTTCTGAGGAAGGAGAAATTGCTGGATCTGGTTCTGTGGAAGGAGAGATTGCTGGATCTGGTTCTGGAAAAGGAGGGATTATTGGATCTGGTTCTGAGTAAGGAAGAAATGCTGGATCTGGTACTGGGGAATAAAGGAATCCTGGATCTGTTTCTGAGGAAGGAGGGATTACTGGATTTAGTTCTGGGGAAAGAGTGATTGGTGGATCTGGTTCTGAGCAAGGAGAGCTTGCTGGATCTGGTTCTGAGGAAAAAGAGATTGCTGGATCTGATTCTGAGGAAGGAGAGATTGCTGGATCTGGTTCCCAGGAAGGTGGCATTGCTGGATCCGATTCCCAGGAAGGAGGCATTGCTGGATCCGGTTCTGGGGAAGGAGGGATTGCTGGATCTGGCTCTGGGGAAGGAGGGATTGCTGGATCTGGTTCTGAGGAAGGAGGGATTGCTGGATCTGGTTCTGTGGAAGGAGGGAATACTGGATCTCGTTCCGAGGAAGTAGCGATTGGTGGATCTGGTTCTGAGGAAGTAGCGATTGCTGGATATGGTTCTGTGGAAGGTGGGGTTACTGGATTTGGTTGTTTTGAAGGAGGTATTGCTGGATCTGGCTCTGGGGAAGGAGGAATTGCTGGATCTGGTTCTGTGGAAGGAGGGATTGCTGGATCTGGTTCTGGGGAAGGAGGGATTGCTGGATCTGGTACTGTGGAAGGAGGGATTCCTGGATCTGGTTCTGTGGAAGGAGGGAATACTGGATCTAGTTCTGGGGAAGAGAGATAACTGGATCTGGTTCTGAGGAAGGAAGGAAGGATGCATTGCTGGATTTGGTTCTGAGGAAGTAGCGATTGGTGGATCTAGTTCTGTGGAAAGAGGGATTACTGGATCTGGTTCTGAGTAAGGAAGAATTGCTGGATCTGGTTCTGAGCAAGGTGGGATTGCTGGATCTGGTTCTGTGGAAGGAGGGATTGCTGGATCTGGTTCTGTGGAAGGAGGGATTGCTGGATCTGGTTCTGGGGAAGGAGGGATTGCTGGAGCTGGCACTGTGGAAGGAGGGATTGCTGGAACCGTTATGTGGAAGGAGGGAATACTGGATCTAGTTCTGGGGAAGGAGAGATTGCTGGATCTGATTCTGAGGAAGGAGAGATTGCTGGATCTGGTTCTGAGGAAGGAGAAATTGCTGGATCTGGTTCTGAGGAAGGAGAGATTGCTGGATCTGGTACTGGAAAAGGAGGGATTATTGGATCTGGTTCTGAGTAAGGAAGAAATGCTGGATCTGGTTCTGGGGAATAAATGAATCCTGGATCTGTTTCTGAGGAAGGAGGGATTACTGGATTTAGTTCTGGGGAAGGAGTGATTGCTGGATCTGGTTCTGAGCAAGGAGAGCTTGCTGGATCTGGTTCTGAGGAAAAAGAGATTGCTGGATCTGGTTCTGAGGAAGGAGAGATTGCTGGATCTGGTTCTGAGGAAGGAGAGATTGCTGAATCTGGTTCTGAGGAAGGAGGCATTGGTGGATCCGATTACCAGGAAGGAGGCATTGCTGGATCCGGTTCTGAGGATGGATGGCTTACTGGATCTGGTTCTGAGGAAGGAGAGATTGCTGGATCTGGTTCTCAGGCAGGAGAAATTGCTGGATCTGGTTCTGAGGAAGGAGAGATTGCTGGATTTGGTTTGGGAAAAGGAGGGCTTGTTGGATCTCGTTCTGAGGAAGGAGGGATTGCTGGATCTGGTTCTGTGTAAGGAGGGAATACTGGATCTCGTTCTGAGGAAGTAGCGATTGGTGGATAGGGTTCTGAGGAAGTAGCGATTGCTGGATATGGTTCTGTGGAAGGTGGGGTTACTGGATTTGGTTGTTTTGAAGGAGGTATTGCTGGATCTGGCTCTGGGGAATAAATGAATCCTGGATCTGTTTCTGAGGAAGGAGGGATTACTGGATTTAGTTCTGGGGAAGGAGTGATTGCTGGATCTGGTTCTGAGCAAGGAGAGCTTGCTGGATCTGGTTCTGAGGAAAAAGAGATTGCTGGATCTGGTTCTGAGGAAGGAGAGATTGCTGGATCTGGTTCTGAGGAAGGAGAGATTGCTGAATCTGGTTCTGAGGAAGGAGGCATTGGTGGATCCGATTACCAGGAAGGAGGCATTGCTGGATCCGGTTCTGAGGAAGGATGGCTTACTGGATCTGGTTCTGAGGAAGGAGAGATTGCTGGATCTGATTCTGAGGAAGGAGAGATTGCTGGATCTGATTCTGAGGAAGGAGAGATTGCTGGATCTGGTTCTGAGGCAGGAGAAATTGCTGGATCTGGTTCTGAGGAAGGAGAGATTGCTGGATTTGGTTCGGGAAAAGGAGGGCTTGTTGGATCTCGTTCTGAGGAAGGAGGGATTGCTGGATCTGGTTCTGTGTAAGGAGGGAATACTGGATCTCATTCTGAGGAAGTAGCGATTGGTGGATAGGGTTCTGAGGAAGTAGCGATTGCTGGATATGGTTCTGTGGAAGGTGGGGTTACTGGATTTGGTTGTTTTGAAGGAGGTATTGCTGGATCTGGCTCTGGGGAAGGAGGAATTGCTGGATCTGGTTCTGTGGAAGGAGGGATTGCTGGATCTGGTTCTGGGGAAGGAGGGATTGCTGGATCTGGTACTGTGGAAGGAGGGATTCCTGGATCTGGTTCTGTGGAAGGAGGGAATACTGGATCTAGTTCTGGGGAAGAGAGATAACTGGATCTGGTTCTGAGGAAGGAAGGAAGGATGCATTGCTGGATTTGGTTCTGAGGAAGTAGCGATTGGTGGATCTAGTTCTGTGGAAGGAGGGATTACTGGATCTGGTTCTGAGTCAGGAAGAATTGCTGGATCTGGTTCTGAGCAAGGTGGGATTGCTGGATCTGGTTCTGTGGAAGGAGGGATTGCTGGATCTGGTTCTGTGGAAAGAGGGATTGCTGGATCTGGTTCTAGGGAAGAGTGAATTGCTGGAGCTGGCACTGTGGAAGGAGGGATTGCTGGATCTGGTTCTGTGGAAGGAGAGAATACTGGATCTAGTTCTGGGGAAGGAGAGATTGCTGGATCTGATTCTGAGGAAGGAGAGATTGCTGGATCCGGTTCTGAGGAAGGAGAAATTGCTGGATCTGGTTCTGAGAAAGGAGAGATTGCTGGATCTTGGTTCTGGAAAAGGAGGGATTATTGGATCTGGTTCTGAGTAAGGAAGAAATGCTGGATCTGGTTCTGGGGAATCAAGGAATCCTGGATCTGTTTCTGAGGAAGGAGGGATTACTGGATTTAGTTCTGGGGAAGGAGTGATTGCTGGATCTGGTTCTGAGCAAGGAGAGCTTGCTGGATCTGGTTCTGAGGAAAAAGAGATTGATGGATCTGGTTCTGAGGAAGGAGAGATTGCTGGATCTGGTTCTGAGGAAGGAGAGATTGCTGAATCTGGTTCTGAGGAAGGAGGCATTGGTGGATCCGATTACCAGGAAGGAGGCATTGCTGGATCCGGTTCTGAGGAAGGATGGCTTACTGGATCTGGTTCTGAGGAAGGAGAGATTGCTGGATCTGATTCTGAGGAAGGAGAGATTGCTGGATCTGATTCTGAGGAAGGAGAGATTGCTGGATCTGGTTCTGTGTAAGGAGGGAATACTGGATCTCGTTCTGAGGAAGTAGCGATTGGTGGATAGGGTTCTGAGGAAGTCGCGATTGCTGGATATGGTTCTGTGGAAGGTGGGGTTACTGGATTTGGTTGTTTTGAAGGAGGGATTGCTGGATCTGGCTCTGGGGAAGGAGGGATTGCTGGATCTGGTTCTGTGGAAGGAGGGATTGCTGGATCAGGTTCTGGGGAAGGAGGGATTGCTGGATCTGGTACTGTAGAAGGAGGGATTCCTGGATCTGGTTCTGTGGAAGGAGGGAATACTGGATCTAGTTCTGGGGAAGAGAGATAACTGGATCTGGTTCTGAGGAAGGAAGGAAGGATGCATTACGGGATTTGGTTCTGAGGAAGTAGCGATTGGTGGATCTAGTTCTGTGGAAGGAGGGATTACTGGATCTGGTTCTGAGTAAGGAAGAATTGCTGGATCTGGTTCTGAGCAAAGTGGGATTGCTGGATCTGGTTCTGTGGAAGGAGGGACTGCTGGATCTGGTTCTGTGGAAGGAGGGATTGCTGGATCTGGTTCTGGGGAAGGAGGGATTGCTGCAGCTGGCACTGTGGAAGGAGGGATTGCTGGATCTGGTTCTGTGGAAGGAGGGAATACTGGATCTAGTTCTGGGGAAGGAGAGATTGCTGGATCTGATTCTGAGGAAGGAGAGATTGCTCGATCCGGTTCTGAGGAAGGAGAAATTGCTGGATCTGGTTCTGAGGAAGGAGAGATTGCTGAATCTGGTTCTGGAAAAGGAGGGATTATTGGATCTGGTTCTGAGTAAGGAAGAAATGCTGGATCTGGTTCTGGGGAATAAAGGAATCCTGGATCTGTTTCTGAGGAAGGAGGGATTACTGGATTTAGTTCTGGGGAAGGAGTGATTGGTGGATCTGGTTCTGAGCAAGGAGAGCTTGCTGGATCTGGTTCTGAGGAAAAAGAGATTGCTGGATCTGATTCTGAGGAAGGAGAGTTTGCTGGATCTGGTTCCCAGGAAGGTGGCATTGCTGGATCCGATTCCCAGGAAGGAGGCATTGCTGGATCCGGTTCTGGGGAAGGAGGGATTGCTGGATCTGGCTCTGGGGAAGGAGGGATTGCTGGATCTGGTTCTGAGGAAGGAGGGATTGCTGGATCTGGTTCTGTGGAAGGAGGGAATACTGGATCTCGTTCTGAGGAAGTAGCGATTGGTGGATCTGGTTCTGAGGAAGTAGCGATTGCTGGATATGGTTCTGTGGAAGGTGGGGTTACTGGATTTGGTTGTTTTGAAGGAGGTATTGCTGGATCTGGCTCTGGGGAAGGAGGAATTGCTGGATCTGGTTCTGTGGAAGGAGGGATTGCTGGATCTGGTTCTGGGGAAGGAGGGATTGCTGGATCTGGTACTGTGGAAGGAGGGATTCCTGGATCTGGTTCTGTGGAAGGAGGGAATACTGGATCTAGTTCTGGGGAAGAGAGATAACTGGATCTGGTTCTGAGGAAGGAAGGAAGGATGCATTGCTGGATTTGGTTCTGAGGAAGTAGCGATTGGTGGATCTAGTTCTGTGGAAGGAGGGATTACTGGATCTGGTTCTGAGTAAGGAAGAATTGCTGGATCTGGTTCTGAGCAAGGTGGGATTGCTGGATCTGGTTCTGTGGAAGGAGGGATTGCTGGATCTGGTTCTGTGGAAGGAGGGATTGCTGGATCTGGTTCTGGGGAAGGAGGGATTGCTGGCGCTGGCACTGTGGAAGGAGGGATTGCTGGAACCGTTATGTGGAAGGAGGGAATACTGGATCTAGTTCTGGGGAAGGAGAGATTGCTGGATCTGATTCTAAGGAAGGAGAGATTGCTGGATCTGGTTCTGAGGAAGGAGAAATTGCTGGATCTGGTTCTGAGGAAGGAGAGATTGCTGGATCTGGTACTGGAAAAGGAGGGATTATTGGATCTGGTTCTGAGTAAGGAAGAAATGCTGGATCTGCTTCTGGGGAATAAATGAATCCTGGATCTGTTTCTGAGGAAGGAGGGATTACTGGATTTAGTTCTGGGGAAGGAGTGATTGCTGGATCTGGTTCTGAGCAAGGAGAGCTTGCTGGATCTGGTTCTGAGGAAAAAGAGATTGCTGGATCTGGTTCTGAGGAAGGAGAGATTGCTGGATCTGGTTCTGAGGAAGGAGAGATTGCTGAATCTGGTTCTGAGGAAGGAGGCATTGGTGGATCCGATTACCAGGAAGGAGGCATTGCTGGATCCGGTTCTGAGGAAGGATGGCTTACTGGATCTGGTTCTGAGGAAGGAGAGATTGCTGGATCTGATTCTGAGGAAGGAGAGATTGCTGGATCTGATTCTGAGGAAGGAGAGATTGCTGGATCTGGTTCTGAGGAAGGAGAAATTGCTGGATCTGGTTCTGAGGAAGGAGAGATTGCTGGATTTGGTTCGGGAAAAGGAGGGCTTGTTGGATCTCGTTCTGAGGAAGGAGGGATTGCTGGATCTGGTTCTGTGTAAGGAGGGAATACTGGATCTCATTCTGAGGAAGTAGCGATTGGTGGATAGGGTTCTGAGGAAGTAGCGATTGCTGGATATGGTTCTGTGGAAGGTGGGGTTACTGGATTTGGTTGTTTTGAAGGAGGTATTGCTGGATCTGGCTCTGGGGAAGGAGGAATTGCTGGATCTGGTTCTGTGGAAGGAGGGATTGCTGGATCTGGTTCTGGGGAAGGAGGGATTGCTGGATCTGGTACTGTGGAAGGAGGGATTCCTGGATCTGGTTCTGTGGAAGGAGGGAATACTGGATCTAGTTCTGGGGAAGAGAGATAACTGGATCTGGTTCTGAGGAAGGAAGGAAGGATGCATTGCTGGATTTGGTTCTGAGGAAGTAGCGATTGGTGGATCTAGTTCTGTGGAAGGAGGGATTACTGGATCTGGTTCTGAGTCAGGAAGAATTGCTGGATCTGGTTCTGAGCAAGGTGGGATTGCTGGATCTGGTTCTGTGGAAGGAGGGATTGCTGGATCTGGTTCTGTGGAAGGAGGGATTACTGGATCTGGTTCTAGGGAAGGAGGGATTGCTGGAGCTGGCACTGTGGAAGGAGGGATTGCTGGATCTGGTTCTGTGGAAGGAGAGAATACTGGATCTAGTTCTGGGGAAGGAGAGATTGCTGGATCTGATTCTGAGGAAGGAGAGATTGCTGGATCCGGTTCTGAGGAAGGAGAAATTGCTGGATCTAGTTCTGAGAAAGGAGAGATTGCTGGATCTTGGTTCTGGAAAAGGAGGGATTATTGGATCTGGTTCTGAGTAAGGAAGAAATGCTGGATCTTGTTCTGGGGAATCAAGGAATCCTGGATCTGTTTCTGAGGAAGGAGGGATTACTGGATTTAGTTCTGGGGAAGGAGTGATTGCTGGATCTGGTTCTGAGCAAGGAGAGCTTGCTGGATCTGGTTCTGAGGAAAAAGAGATTGCTGGATCTGGTTCTGAGGAAGGAGAGATTGCTGGATCTGGTTCTGAGGAAGGAGAGATTGCTGAATCTGGTTCTGAGGAAGGAGGCATTGGTGGATCCGATTACCAGGAAGGAGGCATTGCTGGATCCGGTTCTGAGGAAGGATGGCTTACTGGATCTGGTTCTGAGGAAGGAGAGATTGCTGGATCTGATTCTGAGGAAGGAGAGATTGCTGGATCTGATTCTGAGGAAGGAGAGATTGCTGGATCTGGTTCTGAGGCAGGAGAAATTGCTGGATCTGGTTCTGAGGAAGGAGAGATTGCTGGATCTGGTTCTGGAAAAGGAGGGCTTGTTGGATCTCGTTCTGAGGAAGGAGCGATTGCTGGATCTGGTTCTGTGTAAGGAGGGAATACTGGATCTCGTTCTGAGGAAGTAGCGATTGGTGGATCTGGTTCTGAGGAAGTCGCGATTGCTGGATCTGGTTCTGTGGAAGGTGGGGTTACTGGATTTGGTTGTTTTGAAGGAGGGATTGCTGGATCTGGCTCTGGGGAAGGAGGGATTGCTGGATTTGGTTCTGTGGAAGGAGGGATTGCTGGATCAGGTTCTGGGGAAGGAGGGATTGCTGGATCTGGTACTGTAGAAGGAGGGATTCCTGGATCTGGTTCTGTGGAAGGAGGGAATACTGGATCTAGTTCTGGGGAAGAGAGATAACTGGATCTGGTTCTGAGGAAGGAAGGAAGGATGCATTACGGGATTTGGTTCTGAGGAAGTAGCGATTGGTGGATCTAGTTCTGTGGAAGGAGGGATTACTGGATCTGGTTCTGAGTAAGGAAGAAAAGCTGGATCTGGTTCTGAGCAAAGTGGGATTGCTGGATCTGGTTCTGTGGAAGGAGGGACTGCTGGATCTGGTTCTGTGGAAGGAGGGATTGCTGGATCTGGTTCTGGGGAAGGAGGGATTGCTGCAGCTGGCACTGTGGAAGGATGGATTGCTGGATCTGGTTCTGTGGAAGGAGGGAATACTGGATCTAGTTCTGGGGAAGGAGAGATTGCTGGATCTGATTCTGAGGAAGGAGAGATTGCTGGATCCGGTTCTGAGGAAGGAGAAATTGCTGGATCTGGTTCTGAGGAAGGAGAGATTGCTGGATCTGGTTCTGGAAAAGGAGGGATTATTGGATCTGGTTCTGAGTAAGGAAGAAATGCTGGATCTGGTTCTGGGGAATAAAGGAATCCTGGATCTGTTTCTGAGGAAGGAGGGATTACTGGATTTAGTTCTGGGGAAGGAGTGATTGGTGGATCTGGTTCTGAGCAAGGAGAGATTGCTGGATCTGGTTCTGAGGAAAAAGAGATTGCTGGATCTGATTCTGAGGAAGGAGAGATTGCTGGATCTGGTTCCCAGGAAGGTGGCATTGCTGGATCCGATTCCCAGGAAGGAGGCATTGCTGGATCCGGTTCTGGGGAAGGAGGGATTGCTGGATCTGGCTCTGGGGAAGGAGGGATTGCTGGATCTGGTTCTGAGGAAGGAGGGATTGCTGGATCTGGTTCTGTGGAAGGAGGGAATACTGGATCTCGTTCTGAGGAAGTAGCGATTGGTGGATCTGGTTCTGAGGAAGTAGCGATTGCTGGATATGGTTCTGTGGAAGGTGGGGTTACTGGATTTGGTTGTTTTGAAGGAGGTATTGCTGGATCTGGCTCTGGGGAAGGAGGAATTGCTGGATCTGGTTCTGTGGAAGGAGGGATTGCTGGATCTGGTTCTGGGGAAGGAGGGATTGCTGGATCTGGTACTGTGGAAGGAGGGATTCCTGGATCTGGTTCTGTGGAAGGAGGGAATACTGGATCTAGTTCTGGGGAAGAGAGATAACTGGATCTGGTTCTGAGGAAGGAAGGAAGGATGCATTGCTGGATTTGGTTCTGAGGAAGTAGCGATTGGTGGATCTAGTTCTGTGGAAGGAGGGATTACTGGATCTGGTTCTGAGTAAGGAAGAATTGCTGGATCTGGTTCTGAGCAAGGTGGGATTGCTGGATCTGGTTCTGTGGAAGGAGGGATTGCTGGATCTGGTTCTGTGGAAGGAGGGATTGCTGGATCTGGTTCTGGGGAAGGAGGGATTTCTGGCACTGTGGAAGGAGGGATTGCTGGAACCGTTATGTGGAAGGAGGGAATACTGGATCTAGTTCTGGGGAAGGAGAGATTGCTGGATCTGATTCTGAGGAAGGAGAGATTGCTGGATCTGGTTCTGAGGAAGGAGAAATTGCTGGATCTGGTTCTGAGGAAGGAGAGATTGCTGGATCTGGTACTGGAAAAGGAGGGATTATTGGATCTGGTTCTGAGTAAGGAAGAAATGCTGGATCTGGTTCTGGGGAATAAATGAATCCTGGATCTGTTTCTGAGGAAGGAGGGATTACTGGATTTAGTTCTGGGGAAGGAGTGATTGCTGGATCTGGTTCTGAGCAAGGAGAGCTTGCTGGATCTGGTTCTGAGGAAAAAGAGATTGCTGGATCTGGTTCTGAGGAAGGAGAGATTGCTGGATCTGGTTCTGAGGAAGGAGAGATTGCTGAATCTGGTTCTGAGGAAGGAGGCATTGGTGGATCCGATTACCAGGAAGGAGGCATTGCTGGATCCGGTTCTGAGGAAGGATTGCTTACTGGATCTGGTTCTGAGGAAGGAGAGATTGCTGGATCTGATTCTGAGGAAGGAGAGATTGCTGGATCTGATTCTGAGGAAGGAGAGATTGCTGGATCTGGTTCTGAGGCAGGAGAAATTGCTGGATCTGGTTCTGAGGAAGGAGAGATTGCTGGATTTGGTTCGGGAAAAGGAGGGCTTGTTGGATCTCGTTCTGAGGAAGGAGGGATTGCTGGATCTGGTTCTGTGTAAGGAGGGAATACTGGATCTCATTCTGAGGAAGTAGCGATTGGTGGATAGGGTTCTGAGGAAGTAGCGATTGCTGGATATGGTTCTGTGGAAGGTGGGGTTACTGGATTTGGTTGTTTTGAAGGAGGTATTGCTGGATCTGGCTCTGGGGAAGGAGGAATTGCTGGATCTGGTTCTGTGGAAGGAGGGATTGCTGGATCTGGTTCTGGGGAAGGAGGGATTGCTGGATCTAGTTCTGGGGAAGAGAGATAACTGGATCTGGTTCTGAGGAAGGAAGGAAGGATGCATTGCTGGATTTGGTTCTGAGGAAGTAGCGATTGGTGGATCTAGTTCTGTGGAAGGAGGGATTACTGGATCTGGTTCTGAGTCAGGAAGAATTGCTGGATCTGGTTCTGAGCAAGGTGGGATTGCTGGATCTGGTTCTGTGGAAGGAGGGATTGCTGGATCTGGTTCTGTGGAAGGAGGGATTACTGGATCTGGTTCTAGGGAAGGAGGGATTGCTGGAGCTGGCACTGTGGAAGGAGGGATTGCTGGATCTGGTTCTGTGGAAGGAGAGAATACTGGATCTAGTTCTGGGGAAGGAGAGATTGCTGGATCTGATTCTGAGGAAGGAGAGATTGCTGGATCCGGTTCTGAGGAAGGAGAAATTGCTGGATCTAGTTCTGAGAAAGGAGAGATTGCTGGATCTTGGTTCTGGAAAAGGAGGGATTATTGGATCTGGTTCTGAGTAAGGAAGAAATGCTGGATCTTGTTCTGGGGAATCAAGGAATCCTGGATCTGTTTCTGAGGAAGGAGGGATTACTGGATTTAGTTCTGGGGAAGGAGTGATTGCTGGATCTGGTTCTGAGCAAGGAGAGCTTGCTGGATCTGGTTCTGAGGAAAAAGAGATTGCTGGATCTGGTTCTGAGGAAGGAGAGATTGCTGGATCTGGTTCTGAGGAAGGAGAGATTGCTGAATCTGGTTCTGAGGAAGGAGGCATTGGTGGATCCGATTACCAGGAAGGAGGCATTGCTGGATCCGGTTCTGAGGAAGGATGGCTTACTGGATCTGGTTCTGAGGAAGGAGAGATTGCTGGATCTGATTCTGAGGAAGGAGAGATTGCTGGATCTGATTCTGAGGAAGGAGAGATTGCTGGATCTGGTTCTGAGGCAGGAGAAATTGCTGGATCTGGTTCTGAGGAAGGAGAGATTGCTGGATCTGGTTCTGGAAAAGGAGGGCTTGTTGGATCTCGTTCTGAGGAAGGAGCGATTGCTGGATCTGGTTCTGTGTAAGGAGGGAATACTGGATCTCGTTCTGAGGAAGTAGCGATTGGTGGATCTGGTTCTGAGGAAGTCGCGATTGCTGGATCTGGTTCTGTGGAAGGTGGGGTTACTGGATTTGGTTGTTTTGAAGGAGGGATTGCTGGATCTGGCTCTGGGGAAGGAGGGATTGCTGGATCTGGTTCTGTGGAAGGAGGGATTGCTGGATCAGGTTCTGGGGAAGGAGGGATTGCTGGATCTGGTACTGTAGAAGGAGGGATTCCTGGATCTGGTTCTGTGGAAGGAGGGAATACTGGATCTAGTTCTGGGGAAGAGAGATAACTGGATCTGGTTCTGAGGAAGGAAGGAAGGATGCATTACGGGATTTGGTTCTGAGGAAGTAGCGATTGGTGGATCTAGTTCTGTGGAAGGAGGGATTACTGGATCTGGTTCTGAGTAAGGAAGAAAAGCTGGATCTGGTTCTGAGCAAAGTGGGATTGCTGGATCTGGTTCTGTGGAAGGAGGGACTGCTGGATCTGGTTCTGTGGAAGGAGGGATTGCTGGATCTGGTTCTGGGGAAGGAGGGATTGCTGCAGCTGGCACTGTGGAAGGATGGATTGCTGTATCTGGTTCTGTGGAAGGAGGGAATACTGGATCTAGTTCTGGGGAAGGAGAGATTGCTGGATCTGATTCTGAGGAAGGAGAGATTGCTGGATCCGGTTCTGAGGAAGGAGAAATTGCTGGATCTGGTTCTGAGGAAGGAGAGATTGCTGGATCTGGTTCTGGAAAAGGAGGGATTATTGGATCTGGTTCTGAGTAAGGAAGAAATGCTGGATCTGGTTCTGGGGAATAAAGGAATCCTGGATCTGTTTCTGAGGAAGGAGGGATTACTGGATTTAGTTCTGGGGAAGGAGTGATTGGTGGATCTGGTTCTGAGCAAGGAGAGATTGCTGGATCTGGTTCTGAGGAAAAAGAGATTGCTGGATCTGATTCTGAGGAAGGAGAGATTGCTGGATCTGGTTCCCAGGAAGGTGGCATTGCTGGATCCGATTCCCAGGAAGGAGGCATTGCTGGATCCGGTTCTGGGGAAGGAGGGATTGCTGGATCTGGCTCTGGGGAAGGAGGGATTGCTGGATCTGGTTCTGAGGAAGGAGGGATTGCTGGATCTGGTTCTGTGGAAGGAGGGAATACTGGATCTCGTTCTGAGGAAGTAGCGATTGGTGGATCTGGTTCTGAGGAAGTAGCGATTGCTGGATATGGTTCTGTGGAAGGTGGGGATACTGGATTTGGTTGTTTTGAAGGAGGTATTGCTGGATCTGGCTCTGGGGAAGGAGGAATTGCTGGATCTGGTTCTGTGGAAGGAGGGATTGCTGGATCTGGTTCTGGGGAAGGAGGGATTGCTGGATCTGGTACTGTGGAAGGAGGGATTCCTGGATCTGGTTCTGTGGAAGGAGGGAATACTGGATCTAGTTCTGGGGAAGAGAGATAACTGGATCTGGTTCTGAGGAAGGAAGGAAGGATGCATTGCTGGATTTGGTTCTGAGGAAGTAGCGATTGGTGGATCTAGTTCTGTGGAAGGAGGGATTACTGGATCTGGTTCTGAGTAAGGAAGAATTGCTGGATCTGGTTCTGAGCAAGGTGGGATTGCTGGATCTGGTTCTGTGGAAGGAGGGATTGCTGGATCTGGTTCTGTGGAAGGAGGGATTGCTGGATCTGGTTCTGGGGAAGGAGGGATTGCTGGCACTGTGGAAGGAGGGATTGCTGGAACCGTTATGTGGAAGGAGGGAATACTGGATCTAGTTCTGGGGAAGGAGAGATTGCTGGATCTGATTCTGAGGAAGGAGAGATTGCTGGATCTGGTTCTGAGGAAGGAGAAATTGCTGGATCTGGTTCTGAGGAAGGAGAGATTGCTGGATCTGGTACTGGAAAAGGAGGGATTATTGGATCTGGCTCTGAGTAAGGAAGAAATGCTGGATCTGGTTCTGGGGAATAAATGAATCCTGGATCTGTTTCTGAGGAAGGAGGGATTACTGGATTTAGTTCTGGGGAAGGAGTGATTGCTGGATCTGGTTCTGAGCAAGGAGAGCTTGCTGGATCTGGTTCTGAGGAAAAAGAGATTGCTGGATCTGGTTCTGAGGAAGGAGAGATTGCTGGATCTGGTTCTGAGGAAGGAGAGATTGCTGAATCTGGTTCTGAGGAAGGAGGCATTGGTGGATCCGATTACCAGGAAGGAGGCATTGCTGGATCCGGTTCTGAGGAAGGATGGCTTACTGGATCTGGTTCTGAGGAAGGAGAGATTGCTGGATCTGATTCTGAGGAAGGAGAGATTGCTGGATCTGATTCTGAGGAAGGAGAGATTGCTGGATCTGGTTCTGAGGCAGGAGAAATTGCTGGATCTGGTTCTGTGGAAGGTGGGGTTACTGGATTTGGTTGTTTTGAAGGAGGGATTGCAGGATCAGGCTCTGGGGAAGGAGGGATTGCTGCATCTGGTTCTGTGGAAGGAGGGATTGCTGGATCTGGTTCTGGGGAAGGAGGGATTGCTGGATCTGGTACTGTGGAAGGAGGGATTCCTGGATCTGGTTCTGTGGAAGGAGGGAATACTGGAACTAGTTCTGGGGAAGAGAGATAACTGGATCTGGTTCTGAGGAAGGAAGGAAGGATGCATTGCTGGATTTGGTTCCGAGGAAGTAGCGATTGGTTCATCTAGTTCTGTGGAAGGAGGGATTACTGGATCTTGTTCTGAGTAAGGAAGAATTGCTGGATCTGGTTCTGAGGAAGGAGGGATTGCTGGATCTGGTTGTGTGGAAGGAGAGATTGCTGGATCTGGTTCTGTGGAAGAAGGGATTGTTGGATCTGGTTCTGGGGAAAGAGGGATTGCTGGAGCTGGCACTGTGGAAGGAGGGATTGCTGGGTCTGGTTCTGTGGAAGGAGGGAATACTGGATCTGGTTCTGGGGAAGAGAGATTACTGGATCTGGTTCTGAGGAAGGAAGGAAGGATGCATTGCTGGATTTGGTTCGGAGGAAGTAGCGATTGGTGGATCTAGTTCTGTGGAAGGAGGGATTATTGGATCTGGTTCTGAGTAAGGAAGAAATGCTGGATCGGGTTCTGGGGAATAAAGGAATCCTGGATCTGTTTCTGAGGAAGGAGGGATTGCTGGATTTGGTTCTGGGGAAGGAGTGATTGCTGGATCTGGTTCTGAGGAAGGAGAGATTGCTGGATCTGGTTCTGAGTAAGGAAGAAATGCCGTATCTTGTTCTGGGGAATCAAGGAATCCTGGATCTAGTTCTGAGGAAGGAGGGATTACTGGATTTAGTTCTGGGGAAGGAGTGATTGCTGGATCTGGTTCTGAGCAAGGAGAGCTTGATGGATCTGGTTCTGAGGAAAAAGAGATTGCTGGATCTGGTTCTGAGGAAGGAGAGATTGCTGGATCTGGTTCTGAGGAAGGAGAGATTGCTGAATCTGGTTCTGAGGAAGGAGGCATTGGTGGATCCGATTACCAGGAAGGAGGCATTGCTGGATCCGGTTCTGAGGAAGGATGGCTTACTGGATCTGGTTCTGAGGAAGGAGAGATTGCTGGATATGATTCTGAGGAAGGAGAGATTGCTGGATCTGATTCTGAGGAAGGAGAGATTGCTGGATCTGGTTCTGAGGCAGGAGAAATTGCTGGATCTGGTTCTGAGGAAGGAGAGATTGCTGGATCTGGTTCTGGAAAAGGAGGGCTTGTTGGATCTCGTTCTGAGGAAGGAGCGATTGCTGGATCTGGTTCTGTGTAAGGAGGGAATACTGGATCTCGTTCTGAGGAAGTAGCGATTGGTGGATCTGGTTCTGAGGAAGTCGCGATTGCTGGATCTGGTTCTGTGGAAGGTGGGGTTACTGGATTTGGTTGTTTTGAAGGAGGGATTGCTGGATCTGGCTCTGGGGAAGGAGGGATTGCTGGATCTGGTTCTGTGGAAGGAGGGATTGCTGGATCAGGTTCTGGGGAAGGAGGGATTGCTGGATCTGGTACTGTAGAAGGAGGGATTCCTGGATCTGGTTCTGTGGAAGGAGGGAATACTGGATCTAGTTCTGGGGAAGAGAGATAACTGGATCTGGTTCTGAGGAAGGAAGGAAGGATGCATTACGGGATTTGGTTCTGAGGAAGTAGCGATTGGTGGATCTAGTTCTGTGGAAGGAGGGATTACTGGATCTGGTTCTGAGTAAGGAAGAAAAGCTGGATCTGGTTCTGAGCAAAGTGGGATTGCTGGATCTGGTTCTGTGGAAGGAGGGACTGCTGGATCTGGTTCTGTGGAAGGAGGGATTGCTGGATCTGGTTCTGGGGAAGGAGGGATTGCTGCAGCTGGCACCGTGGAAGGATGGATTGCTGGATCTGGTTCTGTGGAAGGAGGGAATACTGGATCTAGTTCTGGGGAAGGAGAGATTGCTGGATCTGATTCTGAGGAAGGAGAGATTGCTGGATCCGGTTCTGAGGAAGGAGAAATTGCTGGATCTGGTTCTGAGGAAGGAGAGATTGCTGGATCTGGTTCTGGAAAAGGAGGGATTATTGGATCTGGTTCTGAGTAAGGAAGAAATGCTGGATCTGGTTCTGGGGAATAAAGGAATCCTGGATCTGTTTCTGAGGAAGGAGGGATTACTGGATTTAGTTCTGGGGAAGGAGTGATTGGTGGATCTGGTTCTGAGCAAGGAGAGATTGCTGGATCTGGTTCTGAGGAAAAAGAGATTGCTGGATCTGATTCTGAGGAAGGAGAGATTGCTGGATCTGGTTCCCAGGAAGGTGGCATTGCTGGATCCGATTCCCAGGAAGGAGGCATTGCTGGATCCGGTTCTGGGGAAGGAGGGATTGCTGGATCTGGCTCTGGGGAAGGAGGGATTAGTGGATCTGGTTCTGAGGAAGGAGGGATTGCTGGATCTGGTTCTGTGGAAGGAGGGAATACTGGATCTCGTTCTGAGGAAGTAGCGATTGGTGGATCTGGTTCTGAGGAAGTAGCGATTGCTGGATATGGTTCTGTGGAAGGTGGGGTTACTGGATTTGGTTGTTTTGAAGGAGGTATTGCTGGATCTGGCTCTGGGGAAGGAGGAATTGCTGGATCTGGTTCTGTGGAAGGAGGGATTGCTGGATCTGGTTCTGGGGAAGGAGGGATTGCTGGATCTGGTACTGTGGAAGGAGGGATTCCTGGATCTGGTTCTGTGGAAGGAGGGAATACTGGATCTAGTTCTGGGGAAGAGAGATTACTGGATCTGGTTCTGAGGAAGGAAGGAAGGATGCATTGCTGGATTTGGTTCTGAGGAAGTAGCGATTGGTGGATCTAGTTCTGTGGAAGGAGGGATTACTGGATCTGGTTCTGAGTAAGGAAGAATTGCTGGATCTGGTTCTGAGCAAGGTGGGATTGCTGGATCTGGTTCTGTGGAAGGAGGGATTGCTGGATCTGGTTCTGTGGAAGGAGGGATTGCTGGATCTGGTTCTGGGGAAGGAGGGATTGCTGGCACTGTGGAAGGAGGGATTGCTGGAACCGTTATGTGGAAGGAGGGAATACTGGATCTAGTTCTGGGGAAGGAGAGATTGCTGGATCTGATTCTGAGGAAGGAGAGATTGCTGGATCTGGTTCTGAGGAAGGAGAAATTGCTGGATCTGGTTCTGAGGAAGGAGAGATTGCTGGATCTGGTACTGGAAAAGGAGGGATTATTGGATCTGGTTCTGAGTAAGGAAGAAATGCTGGATCTGGTTCTGGGGAATAAATGAATCCTGGATCTGTTTCTGAGGAAGGAGGGATTACTGGATTTAGTTCTGGGGAAGGAGTGATTTCTGGATCTGGTTCTGAGCAAGGAGAGCTTGCTGGATCTGGTTCTGAGGAAAAAGAGATTGCTGGATCTGGTTCTGAGGAAGGAGAGATTGCTGGATCTGGTTCTGAGGAAGGAGAGATTGCTGAATCTGGTTCTGAGGAAGGAGGCATTGGTGGATCCGATTACCAGGAAGGAGGCATTGCTGGATCCGGTTCTGAGGAAGGATGGCTTACTGGATCTGGTTCTGAGGAAGGAGAGATTGCTGGATCTGATTCTGAGGAAGGAGAGATTGCTGGATCTGATTCTGAGGAAGGAGAGATTGCTGGATCTGGTTCTGCGGCAGCAGAAATTGCTGGATCTGGTTCTGTGGAAGGTGGGGTTACTGGATTTGGTTGTTTTGAAGGAGGGATTGCAGGATCAGGCTCTGGGGAAGGAGGGATTGCTGCATCTGGTTCTGTGGAAGGAGGGATTGCTGGATCTGGTTCTGGGGAAGGAGGGATTGCTGGATCTGGTACTGTGGAAGGAGGGATTCCTGGATCTGGTTCTGTGGAAGGAGGGAATACTGGAACTAGTTCTGGGGAAGAGAGATAACTGGATCTGGTTCTGAGGAAGGAAGGAAGGATGCATTGCTGGATTTGGTTCCGAGGAAGTAGCGATTGGTTCATCTAGTTCTGTGGAAGGAGGGATTACTGGATCTTGTTCTGAGTAAGGAAGAATTGCTGGATCTGGTTCTGAGGAAGGAAGGATTGCTGGATCTGGTTGTGTGGAAGGAGAGATTGCTGGATCTGGTTCTGTGGAAGAAGGGATTGTTGGATCTGGTTCTGGGGAAAGAGGGATTGCTGGAGCTGGCACTGTGGAAGGAGGGATTGCTGGGTCTGGTTCTGTGGAAGGAGGGAATACTGCATCTGGTTCTGGGGAAGAGAGATTACTGGATCTGGTTCTGAGGAAGGAAGGAAGGATGCATTGCTGGATTTGGTTCGGAGGAAGTAGCGATTGGTGGATCTAGTTCTGTGGAAGGAGGGATTATTGGATCTGGTTCTGAGTAAGGAAGAAATGCTGGATCGGGTTCTGGGGAATAAAGGAATCCTGGATCTGTTTCTGAGGAAGGAGGGATTGCTGGATTTGGTTCTGGGGAAGGAGTGATTGCTGGATCTGGTCCTGAGGAAGGAGAGCTTGCTGGATCTGGTTCTGAGGAAGGAGAGATTGCTGGATCTGGTTCTGAGGAAGGAGAGATTGCTGGATCTGGTTCTGAGGAAGGAGAGAATGCTGGATCTGCTTCTGAGGAAGGAGAGATTGCTGGATCTGGTTCTGAGGAAGGAGAGATTGCTGGATCTGGTTCTGAGGAAGGAGGCATTGGTGGATCCGATTACCAGGAAGGAGGCATTGCTGGATCCGGTTCTGAGGAAGGATGGATTACTGGATCTGGTTCTGAGGAAGGAGAGATTGCTGGATCTGATTCTGAGGAAGGAGAGATTGCTGGATCTGGTTCTGAGGAAGGAGAGATTGCTGGATCTGGTTCTGAGGAAGGAGAGATTGCTGGTTCTGGTTCCCAGGAAGGAGGCATTGCTGGATCCGATTCCCAGGAAGAAGGCATTGCTGGATCCGGTTCTGGGGAAGGAGGGATTGCTGGATCTGGCTCTGCGGGAGGAGGGATTCCTCGATCTGGTTCTGAGGAAGGAGGGATTGCTGGATCTGGTTCTGTGGAAGGAGGGAATACTGGATCTCGTTCTGAGGAAGTAGCGATTGGTGGATCTGGTTCTGAGGAACTAGCGATTGCTGGATCTGGTTCTGTGGAAGGTGGGTTTACTGGATTTGGTTGTTTTGAAGGAGGGATTGCTGGATCTGGCTCTGGGGAAGGAGGGATTGCTGGATCTGGTTCTGTGGAAGGAGGGATTGCTGGATCTGGTTCTGGGGAAGGAGGGATTGCTGGACCTGGTACTGTGGAAGGAGGGATTCCTCGATCTGGATGTGTGGAAGGAGGGAATACTGGATCTAGTTCTGGGGAAGAGAGATAACTGGATCTGGATCTGAGGAAGGAAGGAAGGATGCATTGCTGGATTTGGTTCTGAGGAAGTAGTGATTGGTGGATCTAGTTCTGTGGAAGGAGGGATTATTGGATCTGGTTCTGAGTAAGGAAGAAATGCTGCATCTGGTTCTGGGGAATAAAGGATTCCTGGATCTGTTTCTGAGGAAGGAGGGATTGCTGGATTTAGTTCTGGGGAAGGAGTGATTGCTGGATCTGGTTCTGAGCAAGGAGAGCTTGCTGGATCTGCTTCTGAGGAAGGAGAGATTGCTGGATCTGGTGCTGAGGAAGGAGAGATTGCTGGATCTGGATCTGAGGAAGGAGAGATTGCTGGATCTGGTTTGAGGAAGGAGGCATTGGTGGATCCTATTCCCAGGAAGGAGGCATTGCTGGATCCGGTTCTGAGGAAGGATGGATTACTGGATCTGGTTCTGAGGAAGGAGAGATTGCTGGATCTGATTCTGAGGAAGGAGAGATTGCTGGATCTGGTTCTGAGGAAGGAGAAATTGCTGGATCTGGTTCTGAGGAAGGAGAGATTGCTGGATCTGTTTCTGGAAAAGGAGGGATTGTTGGATCTGGTTCTGAGGAAGGAGGGATTGCTGGATCTGGTTCTGTGGAAGGAGGGAATACTGGATCTCGTTCTGTTGAAGTAGCGATTGGTGGATCTGGTTCTGAGGAAGTAGTGATTGCTGGATCTGGTTCTGTGGAAGGTGGGGTTACTGGATTTGGTTGTTTTGAAGGAGGGATTGCTGGATCTGGCTCTGGGGAAGGAGGGATTGCTGGATCTGGTTCTGTGGAAGAAGGGATTGCTGGATCTGGTTCTGGGGAAGGAGGGATTGCTGGATCTGGTACTGTGGAAGGAGGGATTCCTGGATCTGGTTCTGTGGAAGGAGGGAAAACTGGATCTAGTTCTAGGGAAGAGAGATAACTGGATCTAGTTCTGAGGAAGGAAGGAAGGGTGCATTGCTGGATTTGGTTCCGAGGAAGTAGCGATTGGTGGCTCTAGTTCTGTGGAAGAAGGGATTACTGGATCTGATTCTGAGTAAGGAAGAATTGCTGGATCTGGTTGCGAGGAAGGAGCGATTGCTGGATCTGGTTCTGTGGAAGGAGGGATTGCTGGATCTGGTTCTGTGGAAGGACGGATTGCTGGATCTGGTTCTGGGGAAAGAGGGATTGCTGGAGTTGGCACTGTGGAAGGAGGGATTGCTGGGTCTGGTTCTGTGGAAGGAGGGAATACTGGATCTAGTTCTGGGGAAGACAGATTACTGGATCTGGTTCTGAGGAAGGAAGGAAGGATGCATTGCTGGATTTGGATCTGAGGAATTAGCGATTGGTGGATCTAGTTCTGTGGAAAGAGGGATTATTGGATCTGGTTCTGAGTAAGGAAGAAATGCTGGATCGGGTTCTGGGGAATAAAGGAATCCTGGATCTGTTTCTGAGGAAGGAGGGATTGCTGGATTTGGTTCTGGGGAAGGAGTGATTGCTGGATCTGGTTCTGAGCAAGGAGAGCTTGCTGGATCTGGTTCTGAGCAAGGAGAGCTTGCTGGATCTGGTTCTGAGGAAGGAGAGATTGCTGGATCTGGTTCTGAGGAAGGAGAGATTGCTGGATCTGGTTCTGAGGAAGGAGAGATTGCTGGATCTGGTTCTGAGGAAGGAGAGATTGCTGGATCTGGTTCTGAGGAAGGAGGCATTGGTGGATCCGATTACCAGGAAGGAGGCATTGCTGGATCCGGTTCTGAGGAAGGATGGATTACTGGATCTGGTTCTGAGGAAGGAGAGATTGCTGGATCTGATTCTGAGGAAGGAGAGATTGCTGGATCTCGTTCTGAGACAGGAGAAATTGCTGGATCTGGTTCTGAGGAAGGAGAGATTGCTGGATCTGGTTCTGGAAAAGGAGGGCTTGTTGGATCTCGTTCTGAGGAAAGAAGGATTGCTGGATCTGGTTCTGTGGAAGGAGGGAATACTGGATCTCGTTCTGAGGAAGTAGCGATTGGTGGATCTGGTTCTGAGGAAGTAGCGATTGCTGGATCTGGTTCTGTGGAAGGTGGGGTTACTGGATTTGGTTGTTTTGAAGGAGGGATTGCAGGATCAGGCTCTGGGGAAGGAGGGATTGCTGCATCTGGTTCTGTGGAAGGAGGGATTGCTGGATCTGGTTCTGGGGAAGGAGGGATTGCTGGATCTGGTACTGTGGAAGGAGGGATTCCTGGATCTGGTTCTGTGGAAGGAGGGAATACTGGAACTAGTTCTGGGGAAGAGAGATAACTGGATCTGGTTCTGAGGAAGGAAGGAAGGATGCATTGCTGGATTTGGTTCCGAGGAAGTAGCGATTGGTTCATCTAGTTCTGTGGAAGGAGGGATTACTGGATCTTGTTCTGAGTAAGGAAGAATTGCTGGATCTGGTTCTGAGGAAGGAGGGATTGCTGGATCTGGTTGTGTGGAAGGAGGGATTGCTGGATCTGGTTCTGTGGAAGAAGGGATTGTTGGATCTGGTTCTGGGGAAAGAGGGATTGCTGGAGCTGGCACTGTGGAAGGAGGGATTGCTGGGTCTGGTTCTGTGGAAGGAGGGAATACTGGATCTGGTTCTGGGGAAGAGAGATTACTGGATCTGGTTCTGAGGAAGGAAGGAAGGATGCATTGCTGGATTTGGTTCAGAGGAAGTAGCGATTGGTGGATCTAGTTCTGTGGAAGGAGGGATTATTGGATCTGGTTCTGAGTAAGGAAGAAATGCTGGATCGGGTTCTGGGGAATAAAGGAATCCTGGATCTGTTTCTGAGGAAGGAGGGATTGCTGGATTTGGTTCTGGGGAAGGAGTGATTGCTGGATCTGGTTCTGAGGAAGGAGAGATTGCTGGATCTGGTCCTGAGGAAGGAGAGCTTGCTGGATCTGGTTCTGAGGAAGGAGAGATTGCTGGATCTGGTTCTGAGGAAGGAGAGATTGCTGGATCTGGTTCTGAGGAAGGAGAGATTGCTGGATCTGGTTCTGAGGAAGGAGAGATTGCTGGATCTGGTTCTGAGGAAGGAGAGATTGCTGGATCTGGTTCTGAGGAAGGAGGCATTGGTGGATCCGATTACCAGGAAGGAGGCATTGCTGGATCCGGTTCTGAGGAAGGATGGATTACTGGATCTGGTTCTGAGGAAGGAGAGATTGCTGGATCTGATTCTGAGGAAGGAGAGATTGCTGGATCTCGTTCTGAGACAGGAGAAATTGCTGGATCTGGTTCTGAGGAAGGAGAGATTGCTGGATCTGGTTCTGGAAAAGGAGGGCTTGTTGGATCTCGTTCTGAGGAAGGAGGGATTGCTGGATCTGGTTCTGTGGAAGGAGGGAATACTGGATCTGGTTCTGAGGAAGTAGCGATTGGTGGATCTGGTTCTGAGGAAGTAGCGATTGCTGGATCTGGTTCTGTGGAAGGTGGGGTTACTGGATTTGGTTGTTTTGAAGGAGGGATTGCTGCATCTGGTTCTGGGGAAGGAGGGATGGCTGCATCTGGTTCTGTGGAAGGAGGGATTGCTGGATCTGGTGCTGGGGAAGGAGGGATTGCTGGATCTGGTACTGGGGAAGGAGGGATTCCTGGATCTGGTTCTGTGGAAGGAGAGAATACTGGATCTAGTTCTGGGGAAGAGAGATAACTGGATCTCGTTCTGAGGAAGTAGCGATTGGTGGATCTGGTTCTGAGGAAGTAGCGATTACTGGATCTGGTTCTGTGGAAGGTGGGGTTACTGGATTTGGTTGTTTTGAAGGAGGGATTGCTGGATCTGGCTCTGGGGAAGGAGGGATTGCTGGATCTGGTTCTGTGGAAGGAGGGATTGCTGGATCTGGTTCTGGGGAAGGATGGATTGCTGGATCTGGTACTGTGGAAGGAGGGATTCCTGGATCTGGTTCTGTGGAAGGAGGGAATACAGGATCAAGTTCTGGGGAAGAGAGATAACTGGATCTGGATCAGAGGAAGGAAGGAAGGATGCATTGCTGGATTTGGTTCCGAGGAAGTAGCGATTGGTGGATCTAGTTCTGTGGAAGGAGGGATTACTGGATCTGGTTCTGAGTAAGGAAGAATTGCTGGATCTGGTTCTGAGGAAGGAGGGATTGCTGGATCTGGTTCTGTGGAAGGAGGGATTGCTGGATCTGGTTCTGGGGAAGGAGGGATTGCTGGATCTGGTTCTGGGGAAAGAGGGATTGCTGGAGCTGGCACTGTGGAAGGAGGGATTGCTGGGTCTGGTTCTGTGGAAGGAGGGAATACTGGATCTAGTTCTGGGGAAGAGAGATTACTGGATCTGGTTCTGAGGAAGGAAGGAAGGATGCATTGCTGGATTTGGTTCTGAGGAAGTAGAGATTGGTGGATCTAGTTCAGTGGAAGGAGGGATTATTGGATCTGGTTCTGAGTGAGGAAGAAATGCTGGATCGGGTTCGGGGGAATAAAGGAATCCTGGATCTGTTTCTGAGGAAGGAGGGATTGCTGGATTTGGTTCTGGGGAAGGAGTGATTGCTGGATCTGGTTCTGAGCAAGGAGAGCTTGCAGGATCTGGTTCTGAGGAAGGAGAGATTGCTGGATCTGGTTCTGAGGAAGGAGAGATTGCTGGATCTGGTTCTGAGGAAGGAGAGATTGCTGGATCTGGTCCTGAGGAAGGATAGCTTGCAGATCTGGTTCTGAGGAAAGAGAGATTGCTGGATCTGGTTCTGAGGAAGGAGAGATTGCTGGATCTGGTTCTGAGGAAGGAGAGATTGCTGGATCTTGTTCCCAGGAAGGAGGCATTGCTGGATCCGATACCCAGGAAGAAGGCATTGCTGGATCCGGTTCTGGGGAAGGAGGGATTGCTGGATCTGGCTCTGGGGAAGGAGGGCTTGTTGGATCTCGTTCTGAGGAAAGAAGGATTGCTGGATCTGGTTCTGTGGAAGGAGGGAATACTGGATCTCGTTCTGAGGAAGTAGCGATTGGTGGATCTGGTTCTGAGGAAGTAGCGATTGCTAGATCTGGTTCTGTGGAAGGTGGGGTTACTGGATTTGGTTGTATTGAAGGAGGGATTGCAGGATCAGGCTCTGGGGAAGGAGGGATTGCTGCATCTGGTTCTGTGGAAGGAGGGATTGCTGGATCTGGTTCTGGGGAAGGAGGGATTGCTGGATCTGGTACTGTGGAAGGAGGGATTCCTGGATCTGGTTCTGTGGAAGGAGGGAATACTGGAACTAGTTCTGGGGAAGAGAGATAACTGGATCTGGTTCTGAGGAAGGAAGGAAGGATGCATTGCTGGATTTGGTTCCGAGGAAGTAGCGATTGGTTCATCTAGTTCTGTGGAAGGAGGGATTACTGGATCTTGTTCTGAGTAAGGAAGAATTGCTGGATCTGGTTCTGAGGAAGGAGGGATTGCTGGATCTGGTTGTGTGGAAGGAAGGATTGCTGGATCTGGTTCTGTGGAAGAAGGGATTGTTGGATCTGGTTCTGGGGAAAGAGGGATTGCTGGAGCTGGCACTGTGGAAGGAGGGATTGCTGGGTCTGGTTCTGTGGAAGGAGGGAATACTGGATCTGGTTCTGGGGAAGAGAGATTACTGGATCTGGTTCTGAGGAAGGAAGGAAGGATGCATTGCTGGATTTGGTTCAGAGGAAGTAGCGATTGGTGGATCTAGTTCTGTGGAAGGAGGGATTATTGGATCTGGTTCTGAGTAAGGAAGAAATGCTGGATCGGGTTCTGGGGAATAAAGGAATCCTGGATCTGTTTCTGAGGAAGGAGGGATTGCTGGATTTGGTTCTGGGGAAGGAGTGATTGCTGGATCTGGTTCTGAGGAAGGAGAGATTGCTGGATCTGGTCCTGAGGAAGGAGAGCTTGCTGGATCTGGTTCTGAGGAAGGAGAGATTGCTGGATCTGGTTCTGAGGAAGGAGAGATTGCTGGATCTGGTTCTGAGGAAGGAGAGATTGCTGGATCTGGTTCTGAGGAAGGAGAGATTGCTGGATCTGGTTCTGAGGAAGGAGAGATTGCTGGATCTGGTTCTGAGGAAGGAGGCATTGGTGGATCCGATTACCAGGAAGGAGGCATTGCTGGATCCGGTTCTGAGGAAGGATGGATTACTGGATCTGGTTCTGAGGAAGGAGAGATTGCTGGATCTGATTCTGAGGAAGGAGAGATTGCTGGATTTCGTTCTGAGACAGGAGAAATTGCTGGATCTGGTTCTGAGGAAGGAGAGATTGCTGGATCTGGTTCTGGAAAAGGAGGGCTTGTTGGATCTCGTTCTGAGGAAGGAGGGATTGCTGGATCTGGTTCTGTGGAAGGAGGGAATACTGGATCTGGTTCTGAGGAAGTAGCGATTGGTGGATCTGGTTCTGAGGAAGTAGCGATTGCTGGATCTGGTTCTGTGGAAGGTGGGGTTACTGGATTTGGTTGTTTTGAAGGAGGGATTGCTGGATCTGGTTCTGGGGAAGGAGGGATGGCTGCATCTGGATCTGTGGAAGGAGGGATTGCTGGATCTGGTGCTGGGGAAGGAGGGATTGCTGGATCTGGTACTGTGGAAGGAGGGATTCCTGGATCTGGTTCTGTGGAAGGAGAGAATACTGGATCTAGTTCTGGGGAAGAGAGATAACTGGATCTCGTTCTGAGGAAGTAGCGATTGGTGGATCTGGTTCTGAGGAAGTAGCGATTACTGGATCTGGTTCTGTGGAAGGTGGGGTTACTGGATTTGGTTGTTTTGAAGGAGGGATTGCTGGATCTGGCTCTGGGGAAGGAGGGATTGCTGGATCTGGTTCTGTGGAAGGAGGGATTGCTGGATCTGGTTCTGGGGAAGGATGGATTGCTGGATCTGGTACTGTGGAAGGAGGGATTCCTGGATCTGGTTCTGTGGAAGGAGGGAATACTGGATCAAGTTCTGGGGAAGAGAGATAACTGGATCTGGATCAGAGGAAGGAAGGAAGGATGCATTGCTGGATTTGGTTCCGAGGAAGTAGCGATTGGTGGATCTAGTTCTGTGGAAGGAGGGATTACTGGATCTGGTTCTGAGTAAGGAAGAATTGCTGGATCTGGTTCTGAGGAAGGAGGGATTGCTGGATCTGGTTCTGTGGAAGGAGGGATTGCTGGATCTGGTTCTGGGGAAGGAGGGATTGCTGGATCTGGTTCTGGGGAAAGAGGGATTGCTGGAGCTGGCACTGTGGAAGGAGGGATTGCTGGGTCTGGTTCTGTGGAAGGAGGGAATACTGGATCTAGTTCTGGGGAAGAGAGATTACTGGATCTGGTTCTGAGGAAGGAAGGAAGGATGCATTGCTGGATTTGGTTCTGAGGAAGTAGAGATTGGTGGATCTAGTTCAGTGGAAGGAGGGATTATTGGATCTGGTTCTGAGTGAGGAAGAAATGCTGGATCGGGTTCGGGGGAATAAAGGAATCCTGGATCTGTTTCTGAGGAAGGAGGGATTGCTGGATTTGGGTCTGGGGAAGGAGTGATTGCTGGATCTGGTTCTGAGCAAGGAGAGCTTGCAGGATCTGGTTCTGAGGAAGGAGAGATTGCTGGATCTGGTTCTGAGGAAGGAGAGATTGCTGGATCTGGTTCTGAGGAAGGAGAGATTGCTGGATCTGGTCCTGAGGAAGGATAGCTTGCAGATCTGGTTCTGAGGAAAGAGAGATTGCTGGATCTGGTTCTGAGGAAGGAGAGATTGCTGGATCTGGTTCTGAGGAAGGAGAGATTGCTGGATCTTGTTCCCAGGAAGGAGGCATTGCTGGATCCGATACCCAGGAAGAAGGCATTGCTGGATCCGGTTCTGGGGAAGGAGGGATTGCTGGATCTGGCTCTGGGGAAGGAGGGATTGCTGGATCTGGTTCTGAGGAAGGAGGGATTGCTGGATCTGGTTCTGTGGAAGGAGGGAATACTGGATCTCGCTCTGAGGAAGTAGCGATTGGTGGATCTGGTTATGAGGAAGTAGCGATTGCTAGATCTGGTTCTGTGGAAGGTGGGGTTACTGGATTTGGTTGTTTTGAAGGAGGGATTGCTGGATCTGGCTCTGGGGAAGGAGGGATTGCTGGATCTGGTTCTGTGGAAGGAGGGATTGCTGGATCTGGTTCTGGGGAAGGAGGGATTGCTGGATCTGGTACTGTGGAAGGAGGGATTCCTGGATCTGGTTCTGTGGAAGGAGGGAATACTGGATCTAGTTCTGGGGAAGAGAGATAACTGGATCTGGTTCTGAGGAAGGAAGGAAGGATGCATTGCTGGATTTGGTTCTGAGGAAGTAGCGATTGGTGGATCTAGTTCTGTGGAAGAAGGGATTACTGGATCTGGTTCTGAGTAAGGAAGAATTGCTGGATCTGGTTCTGAGGAAGGAGGGATTGCGGGATCTGGTTCGGTGGAAGGAGTGATTGCTGGATCTGGATCTGTGGAAGGAGGGATTGCTGGATCTGGTTCTGGGGAAGGAGGGATTGCTGGAGCTGGCACTGTGGAAGGAGGGATTGCTGGATCCGGTTCTGTGGAAGGAGGGAATACTGGATCTAGTTCTGTGGAAGAGAGATAACTGGATCTGGTTCTGAGGAAGGAAGGAAGGATGCATTGCTGAATTTGGTTCCGAGGAAGTAGCGATTGGTGGATCTAGTTCTGTGGAAGGAGGGATTACTGGATCTGGTTCTGAGTAAGGAAGAATTGCTGGATCTGGTTCTGAGGAAGGAGGGATTGCTGGATCTGGTTCTGTGGAAGGAGGGATTGCTGGATCTGGTTCTGTGGAAGGAGGGATTGCTGGATCTGGTTCTGGGGAAAGAGGGATTGCTGGAGCTGGCACTGTGGAAGGAGGGATTGCTGGGTCTGGTTCTGTGGAAGGAGGGATTATTGGATCTGGTTCTGAGTAAGGAAGAAATGCTGCATCTGGTTCTGGGGAATAAAGGATTCCTGGATCTGTTTCTGAGGAAGGAGGGATTGCTGGATTTAGTTCTGGGGAAGCAGTGATTGCTGGATCTGGTTCTGAGCAAGGAGAGATTGCTGGATCTGCTTCTGAGGAAGGAGAGATTGCTGGATCTGGTTCTGAGGAAGGAGAGATTGCTGGATCTGGTTCTGAGGAAGGAGAGATTGCTGGATCCGGTTCTGAGGAAGGAGGCATTGGTGGATCCTATTCCCAGGAAGGAGGCATTGCTGGATCCGGTTCTGAGGAAGGACGGATTACTGGATCTGGTTCTGAGGAAGGAGAGATTGCTGGATCTGATTCTGAGGAAGGAGAGATTGCTGGATCTGGTTCTGAGGAAGGAGAAATTGCTGGATCTGGTTCTGAGGAAGGAGAGATTGCTTGATCTGTTTCTGGAAAAGGAGGGATTGTTGGATCTGGTTCTGAGGAAGGAGTGAATGCTGGATCTGGTTCTGTGGAAGGAGGGAATACTGGATCTCGTTCTGAGGAAGTAGCGATTGGTGGATCTGGTTCTGAGGAAGTAGCGATTGCTGGATCTGGTTCTGTGGAAGGTGGAGTTACTGGATTTGGTTGTTTTGAAGGAGGGATTGCTGGATCTGGCTCTGGGGAAGGAGGGATTGCTGGATCTGGTTCTGTGGAAGGAGGGATTGCTGGATCAGGTTCTGGGGAAGGAGGGATTGCTGGATCTGGTACTGTGGAAGGAGGGATTCCTGGATCTGGTTCTGTGGAAGGAGGGAATACTGGATCTAGTTCTTGGGAAGAGAGATAACTGGATCTGGTTCAGAGGAAGGAAGGAAGGATGCATTGCTGAATTTGGTTCCGAGGAAGTAGCGATTGGTGGATCTAGTTCTGCGGAAGGAGGGATTACTGGATCTGGTTCTGAGTAAGGAAGAATTGCTGGATCTGGTTGTGAGGAAGGAGGGATTGCTGGATCTGGTTCTGTGGAAGGAGGGATTGCTGGATCTGGTTCTGTGGAAGGAGGGATTGCTGGATCTGGTTCTGGGGAAAGAGGGATTGCTGGAGCTGGCACTGTGGAAGGAGGGATTGCTGGGTCTGGTTCTGTGGAAGGAGGGAATACTGGATCTAGTTCTGGGGAAGAGAGATTACTGGATCTGGTTCTGAGTAAGGAAGGAAGGATGCATTGCTGGATTTGGTTCGGAGGAAGTAGCGATTGGTGGATCTAGTTCTGTGGAAGGAGGGATTATTGGATCTGGTTCTGAGTAAGGAAGAAATGCTGCATCTGGTTCTGGGGAATAAAGGATTCCTGGATCTGTTTCTGAGGAAGGAGGGATTGCTGGATTTAGTTCTGGGGAAGCAGTGATTGCTGGATCTGGTTCTGAGCAAGGAGAGATTGCTGGATCTGCTTCTGAGGAAGGAGAGATTGCTGGATCTGGTTCTGAGGAAGGAGAGATTGCTGGATCTGGTTCTGAGGAAGGAGGCATTGGTGGATCCTATTCCCAGGAAGGAGGCATTGCTGGATCCGGTTCTGAGGAAGGACGGATTACTGGATCTGGTTCTGAGGAAGGAGAGATTGCTGGATCTGATTCTGAGGAAGGAGAGATTGCTGGATCTGGTTCTGAGGAAGGAGAAATTGCTGGATCTGGTTCTGAGGAAGGAGAGATTGCTGGATCTGTTTCTGGAAAAGGAGGGATTGTTGGATCTGGTTCTGAGGAAGGAGTGAATGCTGGATCTGGTTCTGTGGAAGGAGGGAATACTGGATCTCGTTCTGAGGAAGTAGCGATTGGTGGATCTGGTTCTGAGGAAGTAGCGATTGCTGGATCTGGTTCTGTGGAAGGTGGAGTTACTGGATTTGGTTGTTTTGAAGGAGGGATTGCTGGATCTGGCTCTGGGGAAGGAGGGATTGCTGGATCTGGTTCTGTGGAAGGAGGGATTGCTGGATCAGGTTCTGGGGAAGGAGGGATTGCTGGATCTGGTACTGTGGAAGGAGGGATTCCTGGATCTGGTTCTGTGGAAGGAGGGAATACTGGATCTAGTTCTTGGGAAGAGAGATAACTGGATCTGGTTCTGAGGAAGGAAGGAAGGATGCATTGCTGAATTTGGTTCCGAGGAAGTCGCGATTGGTGGATCTCGTTCTGCGGAAGGAGGGATTACTGGATCTGGTTCTGAGTAAGGAAGAATTGCTGGATCTGGTTCTGAGGAAGGAGGGATTGCTGGATCTGGTTCTGTGGAAGGAGGGATTGCTGGATCTGGTTCTGTGGAAGGAGGGATTGCTCGATCTGGTTCTGGGGAAAGAGGGATTGCTGGAGCTGGCACTGTGGAAGGAGGGATTGCTGGGTCTGGTTCTGTGGAAGGAGGGAATACTGGATCTAGTTCTGGGGAAGAAGATTACTGGATCTGGTTCTGAGTAAGGAAGGAAGGATGCATTGCTGGATTTGGTTCGGAGGAAGTAGCGATTGGTGGATCTAGTTCTGTGGAAGGAGGGATTATTGGATCTGGTTCTGAGTAAGGAAGAAATGCTGGATCGGGTTCTGGGGAATAAAGGAATCCTGGATCTGTTTCTGAGGAAGGAGGGATTGCTGGATTTGGTTCTGAGGAAGGATAGATTGCTGGATCTGGTTCTGAGCAAGGAGAGCTTGCTGGATCTGGTTCTGAGGAAGGAGAGATTGCTGGATCTGGTTCTGAGGAAGGAGGCATTGGTGGATCCGATTACCAGCAAGGAGGCATTGCTGCATCTGGTTCAGAGGAAGGATGGATTACTGGATCTGGTTCTGAGGAAGGAGAGATTGCTGGATCTGATTCTGAGGAAGGAGAGATTGCTGGATCTGGTTCTGAGGAAGGAGAAATTGCTGGATCTGGTTCTGAGGAAGGAGAGATTGCTGGATCTGGTTCTGGAAAAGGAGGGATTGCTGGATCTGGTTCTGGGGAAGGAGGGATTGCTGGATCTGGTACTGTGGAAGGAGGGATTCCTGGATCTGGTTCTGTGGAAGGAGGGAATACTGGATCTAGTTCTTGGGAAGAGAGATAACTGGATCTGGTTCTGAGGAAGGAAGGAAGGATGCATTGCTGAATTTGGTTCCGAGGAAGTCGCGATTGGTGGATCTCGTTCTGCGGAAGGAGGGATTACTGGATCTGGTTCTGAGTAAGGAAGAATTGCTGGATCTGGTTCTGAGGAAGGAGGGATTGCTGGATCTGGTTCTGTGGAAGGAGGGATTGCTGGATCTGGTTCTGTGGAAGGAGGGATTGCTCGATCTGGTTCTGGGGAAAGAGGGATTGCTGGAGCTGGCACTGTGGAAGGAGGGATTGCTGGGTCTGGTTCTGTGGAAGGAGGGAATACTGGATCTAGTTCTGGGGAAGAAGATTACTGGATCTGGTTCTGAGTAAGGAAGGAAGGATGCATTGCTGGATTTGGTTCGGAGGAAGTAGCGATTGGTGGATCTAGTTCTGTGGAAGGAGGGATTATTGGATCTGGTTCTGAGTAAGGAAGAAATGCTGGATCGGGTTCTGGGGAATAAAGGAATCCTGGATCTGTTTCTGAGGAAGGAGGGATTGCTGGATTTGGTTCTGAGGAAGGATAGATTGCTGGATCTGGTTCTGAGCAAGGAGAGCTTGCTGGATCTGGTTCTGAGGAAGGAGAGATTGCTGGATCTGGTTCTGAGGAAGGAGGCATTGGTGGATCCGATTACCAGCAAGGAGGCATTGCTGCATCTGGTTCAGAGGAAGGATGGATTACTGGATCTGGTTCTGAGGAAGGAGAGATTGCTGGATCTGGTTCTGGAAAAGGAGGGATTGCTGGATCTGGTTCTGAGGCAGGAGGGATTGCTGGATCTGGTTCTGAGGAAGGAAGGATTGCTGGATCTGGTTCTGAGTAAGGAAGAATTGCTGGATCGGCTTCTGTGGAATAAGGGATTCCTGGATCTGTTTCTGAGGAAGGAGTCATTGCTGGATTTGGTTCTGAGGAAGGAGGGATTGCTGGATCTGGTTCTGTGGAAGCAGGGATTACTGGATCTCGTTCTGAGGAAGTAGCGATTGCTGGATCTGGTTCTGTGGAAGGTGGTGTTACTGGATCTGGTTGTTTTGAAGGAGCGATTGCTGGATCTGGCTCTGGGGAAGGAGGGATTGCTGGATCTGGTTCTGTGGAAGGAGGGATAGCTGGATCTGCTTCTCGGGAAGGAGGGATTGCTGGATCTGGTACTATGGAAGGAGGGAATCCTGGATCTGCTTCAGTGGAATGAGGGAATACTGGATCTAGTTCTGGGGAAGAGAGATTACTGGATCTGGTTCTGAGGAAGGAAGGAAGGATGCATTGCTGGATTTGGTTCTGAGGAAGTAGCGATTGGTGGATCTAGTTCTGTGGAAGGAGGGATTACTGGATCTGGTTCTGAGTAAGGAAGAATTGCTGGATCTGGTTCTGAGGAAGGAGGGATTGCTGGATTTGGTTCTGGGGAATGAGGGATTGCTGGATCTGGTTCTGAGGAAGGAGAGATTGCTGGATCTGGTTCTGAGGAAGCAGAGATTGCTGGATCTGGTTATCAGGAAGGAGGCATTGCTGGATCTGGTTCTGAGGAAGGAGAGATTGCTGGATCTGGTTCTGAGAAAGGAGAAATTGCTGGATCTGGTTCTGAGGAAGGAGGCATTGCTGGATCTGGTTCTGGAGAAGGAGGGATTACTGGATCTGGTTCTGAGTAAGGAAGAATTGCTGGATCTGGTTCTGAGGAAGGAGGGATTGCTGGATCTGGTTCTGTGGAAGGAGGGATTGCTGGATCTGGTTCTGGGGAATAAGGGATTCCTGGATCTGGTTCTGAGGAAGGAGGGAATGCTGAATTTGGTTCTGGGGAATGAGGGATTGCTGGATCTGGTTCTGAGGAAGGAGAGATTGCTGGATCTGGTTCTGAGGAAGCAGAGATTGCTGGATCGGGTTCTGAGGAAGGATAGATTGCTGGATGTGGTTCTGAGGAAGGGGAGATTGCTGGATCTGGTTCTGAAGAAGGAGAGATTGATGGATCTGGTTCTGAGGAAGGAGGGGTATTGGATCTGGTTGTGTGGAAGGAGGGATTGCTGGATCTGGTTCTGTGGAAGGAGGGAATACTGGATCTAGTTCTAAAGAAGAGAGATTACTGGATCTGGTTCTGAGGAAGGAAGGAAGGATGCATTGCTGCATTTGGTTCTGAGGAAGTAGGGATTGGTGGATCTAGTTCTGTGGAAGGAGGGATTACTGGATCTGGTTCTGAGTAAGGAAGAATTGCTGGATCTGGTTCTGAGGAAGGAGGGATTGCTGTATATGGTTCTGTGGAAGGAGGGATTGCTGGATCTGGTTCTGGGGAATAAGGGATTGCTGGATCTGGTTCTGAGGAAGGAGGGAATGCTGAATTTGGTCTGGGGAATGAGGGATTGCTGGATCTGGTTCTGAGGAAGGAGAGATTGCTGGATCTGGTTCTGAGGAAGCTGAGATTGCTGGATCGGGTTCCGAGGAAGGAGAGATTGCTGGATCTGGTTCTGAGGAAGTAGCGATTGTTGGATCTGGTTCTGTGGAAGGAGGGGTTATTGGATCTGGTTGTGTGGAAGGAGGGATTGCTGGATCTGGAACTGAGGAAGGAGGGATTGCTAGATCTGGTTCTGAAGAAGGAAGGATTGCTGGATCTGGTTCTGACTAAGGAAGGATTGTTGGATCTGGTTCTGGGGAATAAGGGATTCCTGGATCTGGTTCTGAGGAAGGAGGGATTGCTGGATTTGGTTCTGGGGAAGGAGGGATTGTTGGATCTGGTTCTGAGGAAGGAGGGATTGTTGGATCAGTTTCTGAGGAAGGATGGATTGCTGGATCTGTTTCTGGGGTAAGAGTGATTGCTGGATCTGGTTCTGCAGAATGAGGGATTCCTGAATCTGGTTCTGAGGAAGGAGGGATTGCTGGATCAGGTTCTGAGGAAGGATGGATTGCTGGATCTGGTTCTGAAGGAGGAGGGATTACTGCATCTGGTTCTGAGGATGGATGGATTACTGGATCTGGTTCTGAGGAAAGAGAGATTGCAAGATCTGGTTCTGAGGAAGGAGAGGTTGCTGGATCTGGTTCTGAGGAAGGAGGGATTGCTGGATCAGGTTCTGAGGATGGATGGATTACTGGATCTGGTTCTGAAGAAGGAGGGTTTGCTGGATCTGGTTCTGTGGAAGGAGGGATTACTAGGAAAAATTTATTAATTTTGCTTCCAATCTCCACCCCTCCATCATTTTCACATGGTCCATCTCTGACACTACCCTTCCCTTTCTTGACCTCTCTGTCTCAATCTCTGGTGATAGACTGTCCACCAATATCCATTACAAACCCACCGACTCCCACAGCTATCTCGACTACAGCTCCTCACACCCCGCTTCCTGTAAGGACTCCATGCCATTCTCTCAGTTCCTTCGCCTCCGTCGCATCTGTTCCGATGATGCTACATTCAAAAACAGTTCCTCTGACATATCCTCCTTCTTCCTTAACCGAGGTTTTCCACCCACGGTCGTTGACAGGGCCCTCAACCGTGTCCGGCCCATCTCCCGCGCATCCGCCCTCACGCCTTCTCCTCCCTCCCAGAAACATGATAGGGTCCCCCTTGTCCTCACTTATCACACCACCAGCCTCCGCATTCAAAGGATCATCCTCCGCCATTTCCGCCAACTCCAGCATGATGCCACCACCAAACACATCTTCCCTTCACCCCCCTTATCGGCATTCCGTAGGGATCGCTCCCTCCGGGACACCCTGGTCCACTCCTCCATCACCCCCTACTCCTCAACCCCCTCCTATGGCACCACCCCATGCCCACGCAAAAGATGCAACACCTGCCCCTTCACTTCCTCTCTCCTCACCGTCCAAGGACCCAAACACTCCTTTCAAGTGAAGCAGCATTTCACTTGCATTTCCCCCAACTTAGTCTACTGCATTCGTTGCTCCCAATGTGGTCTCCTCTACATTGGAGAGACCAAACGTAAACTGGGCGACCGCTTTGCAGAACACCTGCGGTCTGTCCGCAAGAATGACCCAAACCTCCCTGTCGCTTGCCATTTCAACACTCCACCCTGCTCTCTTGCCCACATGTCTGTCCTTGGCTTGCTGCATTGTTCCAGTGAAGCCCAACGCAAACTGGAGGAACAACACCTCATCTTCCGACTAGGGACTTTACAGCCTTCCGGACTGAATATTGAATTCAACAACTTTAGGTCGTAAGCTCCCTCCCCCATCCCCACCCCCTTTCTGTTTCCCCCTTCCCTTTTTTTTTCCCAATAAATTATAAAGATTTTCCTTTTCCCACCTATTTCCATTATATAAAAAAAAAACCCCACTAGAGCTATACCTTGAGTGCCCTACCATCCATTCTTAATTAGCACATTCGTTTAGATAATATCACCAACTTTAATTTTAACACTTATGTGTTCTATTGTACTATTGTCGTTGACATCTTTTGATGAGCTGCTTCTATCACTGCTTGTTTGTCCCTACAACCACACCCCCACCCCCCCGCTCCACCTCTTTGTCTCTCTATCTCTACGCCCCCCACACACACACCATAAACCAGCTTATATTTCAACTCTTTCTTGGACTCGAACGCAAGTTCTGTCGAAGGGTCATGAGGACTCGAAACGTCAACTCTTCTCTTCTCCGCCGACGCTGCCAGACCTGCAGAGTTTTTCCAGGTAATTCTGTTTTTGCTTTGGGATTACTAGATCTGGTTCTGAGGAAGGAGGGTTGCTGGATCTGGTTCTGAATAAGGAAGGATTGCTGGATGTGGTTCTGGGGAATAAGAGATTCCAGGATCTGTTTCTGAGGAAGGAGGAATTGATGGATTTGGTTCTGTGGAAGGAGGGATTGCTGGATCTGGTTCTGAGGAAGGAGAGATTGCTGGATCTGGTTCTGAGGAAGGAGAGATTGCTGGATTTGGTTCTGAGGAAGGAGAAATTGCTGGATCTGGTTCTGAGGAAGGAGAGATTGCTGGATTTGGTTCTGAGGAAGGAGAAATTGCTGGATCTGGTTCTGAGGAAGGAGTAATTGCTGGATCTGGTTCTGAGGAAGTAGCGATTGGTGGATCTAGTTCTGTGGAAGGAGGGATTACTGGATCTGGTTCTGAGTAAGGAACAATTGCTGGATCTGGTTCTGGGGAATAAGGGATTCCTGGATCTGGTTCTGAGGAAGGAGGGATTGCTGGATCTGGTTCCGAGGAAGCAGAGATTGCTGGATCTGGTTATGAGGAAGGAGAGATTGCTGCATCTGGTTCTGAGGAAGGGGAGATTGCTGGATCTAGTTCTGAGGAAGGAGAGATTGCTGTATCTGGTTCTGAGGAAGTAGCGATTGTTGGATCTGGTTCTGTGGAAGGAGGGTTATTGGATCTGGTTGTGTGGAAGGAGGGATTGCTGGATCTGGTTCTGAGGAAGGAGGGATTGGTAGATCAGGTTCTGAGGAAGGAAGGATTGCTGGATCTGGTTCTTAAGGAAGGATTGCTGGATCTGGTTCTGGGGAATAAGGGATTCCTGGATCTGTTTCTGAGGAAGGAGGGATTGCTGGATTTTTTTCTGGGGAAGGAGGATTGCTGGATCAGTTTCTGAGGAAGGATGGACTGCTGGATTTGGTTCTGCGGTAGGAGTGATTGCTGGATCTGGTTCTGCAGAATGAGGGATTCCTGAATCAGGTTCTCAGGAAGGAGGGATTGCTGGATCAGGTTCTGGGGAAAGAGGGATTGCTGTATCTGGTACTGTGGAAGGAGGGATTGCTGGATCTGGTTCTGTGGAAGGAGGGAATACTGGATCTGGTTCTGAGGAAGGAGAGATTGCTGGATCTGGTTCTGAGGAAGGAGAGATTGCTGGATCTGGTTCTGAGGAAGGAGAGATTGCTGGAACTGTTTCTGAGGAAGGAGAGATTGCTGGATCTGGTTCTGAGGAAGGAGAGATTGCTGGATCTGGTTCCCAGGAAGGAGCCATTGGTGGATCCGGTTCCCAGGAAGGAGGCATTGCTGGATCCGGTTCTGAGGAAGGATGGATTAATGGATCTGGTTCTGAGGAAGGAGGGATTGCTGGATCTGGTTCTGGAGGAGGAGGGATTGCTCGATCTGGTTCTGAGGAAGGAGGGATTGCTGGATCTGGTTCTGAGGAAGGAAGGATTGCTGGATCTGGTTCTTAAGGAAGAATTGCTGGATCTGGTTCTGGGGAATAAGGGATTCCTGGATCTGTTTCTGAAGAAGGAGGGATTGCTGGATTTGGTTCTGGGGAAGGAGGGATTGCAGGATCTGGTTCTGAGGAAGGAGAGATTGCTGGATCTGCTGCTGAGGAAGGAGAGATTGCTGGATCTGGTTCTGAGGAAGGAGAGATTGCTGGATCTGGTTCTCAGGAAGGAGGGATTGCTGGATCTGGTTCTGAGGAAGAAGAGATTGCTGGATTTGGTTCTGAGGAAGGAGAAATTGCTGGATCTGGTTCTGAGGAAGTAGTGATTGTTGGATCTCGTTCTGTGGAAGGAAGGGTTATTGGATCTGGTTGTGTGGAAGGAGGGATTTCTGGATCTGGTTCTGAGGAAGGAGGGATTGCTAGATCTGGGTCTGAGGAAGGAAGGATTGCTGGATCTCGTTCTGAGTAAGGAGAGATGGCTGGATCTGGTTCTGAGGAAGAAGAGATTGCTGGATTTGGTTCTGAGGAAAAGAAATTGCTGGATCTGGTTCTGGGGAATAAGGGATTCTTGGGTCTGTTTCTGAGGAAGGAGGGATTGCTGGATTTGATTCAGGGGAAGCAGGGATTGCTGGATCTGGTTCTGTGGAAGCAGAGATTACCGGATCTGGTTCTGAGGAAGTAGCGATTGGTGGATCTGGTTCTGAGGAAGTAGCGATTGGTGGATCTGGTTCTGTGGAAGGAGGGGTTACTGGATCTGGTTGTTTTGAAGGAGGGATTGCTGGATCTGGCTCTGGGGAAGGAGGGATTGCTGGATCTGGTTCTGAGGAAGGAGGGATTGCTGGATCTGCTTCTGTGGAAGGAGGGATTACTGGATCTCGTTCTGAGGAAGTAGCGATTGCTGGATCTGGTTCTGAGGAAGTAGCGATTGCCGGATCTGGTTCTGTGGAAGGTGGTGTTACTGGATCTGGTTGTTTTGAAGGAGGGATTGCTGGATCTGGCTCTGGGGAAGGAGGCATGGCTGGATCTGGTTCTGTGGAAGGAAGGATTGCCGGATCTGGTTCTTAAGGAAGAATTGCTGGATCTGGTTCTGGGGAATAAGGGACTCCTGGATCTGTTTCTGAAGAATGAGGGATTGCTGGATTTGGTTCTGGGGAAGGAGGGATTGCTGGATCTGGTTCTGAGGAAGGAGAGATAGCTGGATCTGCTTCTGAGGAAGGAGAGATTGCTGGATCTGGTTCTGAGGAAGGAGAGATTGCTGGATCAGGTTCAGAGGAAGGAGAGATTGCTGGATCTGGTTCTGAGGAAGGAGAGATTGCTGGATCTGGTTCTGAGGAAGAAGAGATTGCTGGATTTGGTTCTGAGGAAGGAGAGATTGCTGGATCTGGTTCAGAAGAAGGAGAGATTGCTGGATCTGGTACTGAGGAAGGAGAGCTTGCTGGATCTGTCTCTGGGGAAGGAGGGATTGCTGGATCTGGTTCTGAGGAAGTAGTGATTGTTGGATCTGGTTCTGTGGAAGGAGGGGTTATGGATCTGGTTGTGTGGAAGGAGGGATTTCTGGATCTGGTTCTGAGGAACGAGGGATTGCTAGATCTGGTTCTGAGGAAGGAAGGATTGCTGGATCTGGTTCTGAGAAAGGAAGGATTGCTGGATCTGGTTCTGGGGAATAAGGGATTCTTGGATCTGTTTCTGAGGAAGGAGGGATTGCTGGATTTGGTTCAGGGGAAGCAGGGATTGCTGGATCACGTTCAGAGGAAGGAGAGATTGCTGGATCTGATTCTGAGGAAGGAGAGATTGCTGGATCTGGTTCTGAGGAAGAAGAGATTGCTGGATTTGCGTCTGAGGAACGAGAGATTGCTGGATCTGGTTCTGAAGAAGGAGAGATTGCTGGATCTGGTTCTGAGGAAATAGCGATTGGTGGATCTGGTTCTGTGGAAGGAGGGGTTACTGGATCTGGTTGTTTTGAAGGAGGGATTGCTGGATCTGGCTCTGGGGAAGGAGGGATTGCTGGATCTGGTTCTGAGGAAGGAGGGATTGCTGGATCTGGTTCTGTGGAAGGAAGGATTACTGGATCTCGTTCTGAGGAAGTAGCGATTGGTGGATCTGGTTCTGTGGAAGGTGGTGTTACTGGATCTGGTCGTTTTGATTGAGAGATTGCTGGATCTGGCTCTGGGGAAGGAGGGATTACAGGATCTGGTTCTGTGGAAGGAGGGATTGCTGGATCTGGTTCTGGGGAAGGAGGGATTGCTGGATCAGGTACTGTGGAAGGAGGGATTCCTGGATCTGCTTCTGTGGAAGGAGGGAATACTGGATCTAGTTCTGGGGAAGAGAGATTACTGGATCTGGTTCTGAGGAAGGAAGGAAGGAAGGATGCATTGCTGGATTTGGTTCTGAGGAAGTAGCGATTGGTGGATATAGTTCTGTGGAAGGAGGGATTACTGGATCTGGTTCTGAGTAAGGAAGAATTGCTGGATCTGGTTCTGAGGAAGGAGTGATTGCTGGATCTGGTTCTGTGGAAAGAGGGATTGCTGGATCTGGTTCTGTGGAAGGAGGGATTGCTGGATCTGGTTCTGGGGAAGGAGGGATTGCTGGATCTGCTACTGTGGAAGGAGGAATTGCTGGATCTGGTTCTGTGGAAGGAGGGAATACTGCATCTAGTTCTGGGGAAGGAGGGATTACTGGATCTGGTTCTGAGTAAGGAAGAATTGCTGGATCTGGTTCTGAGGATGGATGGATTACTGGATCTGGTTCTGAGGAAGGAGAGATTGCTGGATCTGATTCTGAGGAAGGAGAGATTGCTGGATCTGGTTATGAGGAAGGAGAAATTGCTGGATCTGGTTCTGAGGAAGGACAGATTGCTGGATCTGGTTCTGGAGAAGGAGGGATTGCTGGATCTGGTTCTGAGTAAGGAAGGATTGCTGGAACTGGTTCTGGGGAATAAGGGATTCTTGGATCTGTTTCTGAGGAAGGAGGGATTGCTGGATTTGGTTCAGGGGAAGCAGGGATTGCTGGATCAGGTTCAGAGGAAGGAGAGATTGCTGGATCATGTTCTGAGGAAGGAGAGATTGCTGGATCTGGTTCTGAGGAAGAAGATATTGCTGGATTTGGTTCTGAGGAAGGAGAGATTGCTGGATCTGGTTCTGAAGCAGGAGAGATTGCTGGATCTGGTTCTGAGGAAGTAGCGATTGGTGGATCTGGTTCTGTGGAAGGAGGGGTTACTGGATCTGGTTGTTTTGAAGGAGGGATTGCTGGATCTGGCTCTGGGGAAGGAGGGATTGCTGGATCTGGTTCTGAGGAAGGAGGGATTGCTGTATCTGGTTCTGTGGAAGGAAGGATTACTGGATCACGTTCTGAGGAAGTAGCGATTGGTGGATCTGGTTCTGAGGAAGTAGCGATTGGTGGATCTGGTTCTGTGGAAGGTGGTGTTACTGGATCGGATTGTTTTGAAGGAGAGATTGCTGGATCTGGCTCTGGGGAAGGAGGGATTGCTGGATCTGGTTCTGTGGAAGGAGGGATTGCTGGATCTGGATCTGGGGAAGGAGGGATTGCTGGATCAGGTACTGTGGAAGGAGGGAATACTGGATCTAGTTCTGGGGAAGAGAGATTACTGGATCTGGTTCTGAGGAAGGAAGGAAGGATGCATTGCTGGATTTGGTTCTGAGGAAGTAGTGATTGGTGGATCTAGTTCTCTGGAAGGAGGGATTACTGGATCTGGTTCTGAGTAAGGAAGAATTGATGGATCTGGTTCTGGGGAATAAGGGATTCATTGATCTGTTTCTGAGGAAAGAGGGATTGCTGGATTTGGTTCTGGGGAAGGAGTGATTGCTGGATCTGGTTCTGAGGAAGGAGAGATTGCTGGATCTGGTTCTGAAGAAGGAGAGCTTGCTGGATCTGGTTCTGAGGAAGGAGAGATTGCTGGATCCGGTTCAGAGGAAGGAGAGATTGCTGGATCTTTTTCTGAGGAAGGAGAGATTGCTGGATCTCGTTCCCAGGAAGGAGGCATTGCTGGATCCGGTTCTGGGGAAGGAGGGATTGCTGGAACTGGTTCTGAGGAAGGAGGGATTGCTGGATCTGGTTCTGTAGAAGGAGGAAATACTGGATCTCGTTCTGAGGAAGTAGCGATTGGTGGATCAGGTTCTGAGGAAGTAGCGATTGCTGGATCTGGTTCTGTGGAAGGTGGGGTTACTGGATTTGGTTGTTTTGAAGGAGGGATTACAGGATCTGGCTCTGGGGAAGGAGAGATTGCTGGATCTGGTTCTGTGGAAGGAGGGATTGCTGGATCTGGTTCTGGGGAAGGAGGGATTGCTGGATCTGGTACTGTGGAAGGAGGGATTCCTGGATCTGGTTCTGTGGAAGGAGGGAATACTGGATCTAGTTCTGTGGAAGGAGGGATTACTGGATCCGGTTCTGAGTAAGGAAGAATTGCTGGATCTGGTTCTGAGGAAGGAGGGATTGCTGGATCTGGTTCTGTGGAAGGAGGGATTGCTGGATCTGGTTCTGTGGAAGGAGGGATTGCTGGTTCTGGTTCTGGGGAAGGAGGGATTGCTGGATCTGGCACTGTGGAAGGAGGGATTGCTGGATCTGGTTCTGTGGAAGGAGGGAACACTGGATCTAGTTCTGGGGAAGTTAGATTACTGGAACTGGTTCTGAGGAAGGAAGGAAGGATGCATTGCTGGATTTGGTTCTGAGGAAGTAGCGATTGGTAGATCTAGTTCTGTGGAAGGAGGGATTATTGGATCTGGTTCTGAGTAAGGAAGAAGTGCTGGATCTGGTTCTGGGGAATAAAGGATTCCTGGATCTGTTTCTGAGGAAGGAGGGATTGTTGGATTTGGTTCTGGGGAAGGAGAGATTGATGGATCTGGATCTGAAGAAGGAGAGATTGCTGGATCTGGTTCTGAGGAAATAGCGATTGGTGGATCTGGTTCTGTGGAAGGAGGGGTTACTGGATCTGGTTGTTTTGAAGGAGGGATTGCTGGATCTGGCTCTGGGGAAGGAGGGATGGCTGGATCTGGTTCTGTGGAAGCAGGGATTGCTGGATCTGCTTCTGTGGAAGGAGGGATTGCTGGATCTGGTTCTGAGGAAGGAAGGATTGCCGGATCTGGTTCTTAAGGAAGAATTGCTGGATCTGGTTCTGGGGAATAAGGGACTCCTGGGTCTGTTTCTGAAGAATGAGGGATTGCTGGATTTGGTTCTGGGGAAGGAGGGATTGCTGGATCTGGTTCTGAGGAAGGAGAGATTGCTGGATCTGCTGCTGAGGAAGGAGAGATTGCTGGATCTGCTGCTGAGGAAGGAGAGATTGCTGGATCTGGTTCTGAGGAAGGAGAGATTGCTGGATCAGGTTCAGAGGAAGGAGAGATTGCTGGATCTGGTTCTGAGGAAGGAGAGATTGCTGGATCTGGTTCTGAGGAAGAAGAGATTGCTGGATTTGGTTCTGAGGAAGGAGAGATTGCTGGATCTGGTTCAGAAGAAGGAGAGATTGCTGGATCTGGTCCTGAGGAAGGAGAGCTTGCTGGATCTGTCTCTGGGGAAGGAGGGATTGCTGGATCTGGTTCTGAGGAAGTAGTGATTGTTGGATCTGGTTCTGTGGAAGGAGGGGTTATGGATCTGGTTGTGTGGAAGGAGGGATTTCTGGATCTGGTTCTGAGGAACGAGGGATTGCTAGATCTGGTTCTGAGGAAGGAAGGATTGCTGGATCTGGTTCTGAGAAAGGAAGGATTGCTGGATCTGGTTCTGGGGAATAAGGGATTCTTGGATCTGTTTCTGAGGAAGGAGGGATTGCTGGATTTGGTTCAGGGGAAGCAGGGATTGCTGGATCACGTTCAGAGGAAGGAGAGATTGCTGGATCTGATTCTGAGGAAGGAGAGATTGCTGGATCTGGTTCTGAGGAAGAAGAGATTGCTGGATTTGCGTCTGAGGAAGGAGAGATTGCTGGATCTGATTCTGAGGAAGGAGAGATTGCTGGATCTGTTTCTGAGGAAAGAGGGATTGCTGGATTTGGTTCTGGGGAAGGAGTGATTGCTGGATCTGGTTCTGAGGAAGGAGAGATTGCTGGATCTGGTTCTGAAGAAGGAGAGATTGCTGGATCTGGTCCTGACGAAGGAGAGCTTGCTGGATCTGGTTCTGAGGAAGGAGAGATTGCTGGATCCGGTTCAGAGGAAGGAGAGATTGCTGGATCTTTTTCTGAGGAAGGAGAGATTGCTGGAACTCGTTCCCAGGAAGGAGGCATTGCTGGATCCGGTTCTGGGGAAGGAGGGATTGCTGGAACTGGTTCTGAGGAAGGAGGGATTGCTGGATCTGGTTCTGTAGAAGGAGGAAATACTGGATCTCGTTCTGAGGAAGTAGCGATTGGTGGATCAGGTTCTGAGGAAGTAGCGATTGCTGGATCTGGTTCTGTGGAAGGTGGGGTTACTGGATTTGGTTGTTTTGAAGGAGGGATTACAGGATCTGGCTCTGGGGAAGGAGAGATTGCTGGATCTGGTTCTGTGGAAGGAGGGATTGCTGGATCTGGTTCTAGGGAAGGAGGGATTGCTGGATCTGGTACTGTGGAAGGAGGGATTCCTGGATCTGGTTCTGTGGAAGGAGGGAATACTGGATCTAGTTCTGTGGAAGGAGGGATTACTGGATCCGGTTCTGAGTAAGGAAGAATTGCTGGATCTGGTTCTGAGGAAGGAGGGATTGCTGGATCTGGTTCTGTGGAAGGAGGGATTGCTGGATCTGGTTCTGTGGAAGGAGGGATTGCTGGTTCTGGTTCTGGGGAAGGAGGGATTGCTGGATCTGGCACTGTGGGAGGAGGGATTGCTGGATCTGGTTCTGTGGAAGGAGGGAACACTGGATCTAGTTCTGGGGAAGTTAGATTACTGGAACTGGTTCTGAGGAAGGAAGGAAGGATGCATTGCTGGATTTGGTTCTGAGGAAGTAGCGATTGGTAGATCTAGTTCTGTGGAAGGAGGGATTATTGGATCTGGTTCTGAGTAAGGAAGAAGTGCTGGATCTGGTTCTGGGGAATAAAGGATTCCTGGATCTGTTTCTGAGGAAGGAGGGATTGTTGGATTTGGTTCTGGGGAAGGAGAGATTGATGGATCTGGATCTGAAGAAGGAGAGATTGCTGGATCTGGTTCTGAGGAAATAGCGATTGGTGGATCTGGTTCTGTGGAAGGAGGGGTTACTGGATCTGGTTGTTTTGAAGGAGGGATTGCTGGATCTGGCTCTGGGGAAGGAGGGATTGCTGGATCTGGTTCTGAGGAAGGAGGGATTGCTGGATCTGGTTCTGTGGAAGGAAGGATTACTGGATCTCGTTCTGAGGAAGTAGCGATTGGTGGATCTGGTTCTGTGGAAGGTGGTGTTACTGGATCTGGTCGTTTTGATTGAGAGATTGCTGGATCTGGCTCTGGGGAAGGAGGGATTACAGGATCTGGTTCTGTGGAAGGAGGGATTGCTGGATCTGGTTCTGGGGAAGGAGGGATTGCTGGATCAGGTACTGTGGAAGGAGGGATTCCTGGATCTGCTTCTGTGGAAGGAGGGAATACTGGATCTAGTTCTGGGGAAGAGAGATTACTGGATCTGGTTCTGAGGAAGGAAGGAAGGAAGGATGCATTGCTGGATTTGGTTCTGAGGAAGTAGCGATTGGTGGATATAGTTCTGTGGAAGGAGGGATTACTGGATCTGGTTCTGAGTAAGGAAGAATTGCTGGATCTGGTTCTGAGGAAGGAGTGATTGCTGGATCTGGTTCTGTGGAAAGAGGGATTGCTGGATCTGGTTCTGTGGAAGGAGGGATTGCTGGATCTGGTTCTGGGGAAGGAGGGATTGCTGGATCTGCTACTGTGGAAGGAGGAATTGCTGGATCTGGTTCTGTGGAAGGAGGGAATACTGCATCTAGTTCTGGGGAAGGAGGGATTACTGGATCTGGTTCTGAGTAAGGAAGAATTGCTGGATCTGGTTCTGAGGATGGATGGATTACTGGATCTGGTTCTGAGGAAGGAGAGATTGCTGGATCTGATTCTGAGGAAGGAGAGATTGCTGGATCTGGTTATGAGGAAGGAGAAATTGCTGGATCTGGTTCTGAGGAAGGACAGATTGCTGGATCTGGTTCTGGAGAAGGAGGGATTGCTGGATCTGGTTCTGAGTAAGGAAGGATTGCTGGAACTGGTTCAGGGGAATCAGGGATTGCTGGATCAGGTTCAGAGGAAGGAGAGATTGCTGGATCATGTTCTGAGGAAGAAGATATTGCTGGATTTGGTTCTGAGGAAGGAGAGATTGCTGGATCTGGTTCTGAAGCAGGAGAGATTGCTGGATCTGGTTCTGAGGAAGTAGCGATTGGTGGATCTGGTTCTGTGGAAGGAGGGGTTACTGGATCTGGTTGTTTTGAAGGAGGGATTGCTGGATCTGGCTCTGGGGAAGGAGGGATTGCTGGATCTGGTTCTGAGGAAGGAGGGATTGCTGTATCTGGTTCTGTGGAAGGAAGGATTACTGGATCACGTTCTGAGGAAGTAGCGATTGGTGGATCTGGTTCTGAGGAAGTAGCGATTGGTGGATCTGGTTCTGTGGAAGGTGGTGTTACTGGATCGGATTGTTTTGAAGGAGAGATTGCTGGATCTGGCTCTGGGGAAGGAGGGATTGCTGGATCTGGTTCTGTGGAAGGAGGGATTGCTGGATCTGGATCTGGGGAAGGAGGGATTGCTGGATCAGGTACTGTGGAAGGAGGGAATACTGGATCTAGTTCTGGGGAAGAGAGATTACTGGATCTGGTTCTGAGGAAGGAAGGAAGGATGCATTGCTGGATTTGGTTCTGAGGAAGTAGTGATTGGTGGATCTAGTTCTCTGGAAGGAGGGATTACTGGATCTGGTTCTGAGTAAGGAAGAATTGCTGGATCTGGTTCTGGGGAATAAGGGATTCATTGATCTGTTTCTGAGGAAAGAGGGATTGCTGGATTTGGTTCTGGGGAAGGAGTGATTGCTGGATCTGGTTCTGAGGAAGGAGAGATTGCTGGATCTGGTTCTGAAGAAGGAGAGATTGCTGGATCTGGTCCTGACGAAGGAGAGCTTGCTGGATCTGGTTCTGAGGAAGGAGAGATTGCTGGATCCGGTTCAGAGGAAGGAGAGATTGCTGGATCTTTTTCTGAGGAAGGAGAGATTGCTGGATCTCGTTCCCAGGAAGGAGGCATTGCTGGATCCGGTTCTGGGGAAGGAGGGATTGCTGGAACTGGTTCTGAGGAAGGAGGGATTGCTGGATCTGGTTCTGTAGAAGGAGGAAATACTGGATCTCGTTCTGAGGAAGTAGCGATTGGTGGATCAGGTTCTGAGGAAGTAGCGATTGCTGGATCTGGTTCTGTGGAAGGTGGGGTTACTGGATTTGGTTGTTTTGAAGGAGGGATTACAGGATCTGGCTCTGGGGAAGGAGAGATTGCTGGATCTGGTTCTGTGGAAGGAGGGATTGCTGGATCTGGTTCTGGGGAAGGAGGGATTGCTGGATCTGGTACTGTGGAAGGAGGGATTCCTGGATCTGGTTCTGTGGAAGGAGGGAATACTGGATCTAGTTCTGTGGAATGAGGGATTACTGGATCCGGTTCTGAGTAAGGAAGAATTGCTGGATCTGGTTCTGAGGAAGGAGGGATTGCTGGATCTGGTTCTGTGGAATGAGGGATTGCTGGATCTGGTTCTGTGGAAGGAGGGATTGCTGGTTCTGGTTCTGGGGAAGGAGGGATTGCTGGATCTGGCACTGTGGAAGGAGGGATTGCTGGATCTGGTTCTGTGGAAGGAGGGAACACTGGATCTAGTTCTGGGGAAGTTAGATTACTGGAACTGGTTCTGAGGAAGGAAGGAAGGATGCATTGCTGGATTTGGTTCTGAGGAAGTAGCGATTGGTAGATCTAGTTCTGTGGAAGGAGGGATTATTGGATCTGGTTCTGAGTAAGGAAGAAGTGCTGGATCTGGTTCTGGGGAATAATGGATTCCTGGATCTGTTTCTGAGGAAGGAGGGATTGTTGGATTTGGTTCTGGGGAAGGAGAGATTGATGGATCTGGATCTGAAGAAGGAGAGATTGCTGGATCTGGTTCTGAGGAAATAGCGATTGGTGGATCTGGTTCTGTGGAAGGAGGGGTTACTGGATCTGGTTGTTTTGAAGGAGGGATTGCTGGATCTGGCTCTGGGGAAGGAGGGATTGCTGGATCTGGTTCTGAGGAAGGAGGGATTGCTGGATCTGGTTCTGTGGAAGGAAGGATTACTGGATCTCGTTCTGAGGAAGTAGCGATTGGTGGATCTGGTTCTGTGGAAGGTGGTGTTACTGGATCTGGTCGTTTTGATTGAGAGATTGCTGGATCTGGCTCTGGGGAAGGAGGGATTACAGGATCTGGTTCTGTGGAAGGAGGGATTGCTGGATCTGGTTCTGGGGAAGGAGGGATTGCTGGATCAGGTACTGTGGAAGGAGGGATTCCTGGATCTGCTTCTGTGGAAGGAGGGAATACTGGATCTAGTTCTGGGGAAGAGAGATTACTGGATCTGGTTCTGAGGAAGGAAGGAAGGAAGGATGCATTGCTGGATTTGGTTCTGAGGAAGTAGCGATTGGTGGATATAGTTCTGTGGAAGGAGGGATTACTGGATCTGGTTCTGAGTAAGGAAGAATTGCTGGATCTGGTTCTGAGGAAGGAGTGATTGCTGGATCTGGTTCTGTGGAAAGAGGGATTGCTGGATCTGGTTCTGTGGAAGGAGGGATTGCTGGATCTGGTTCTGGGGAAGGAGCGATTGCTGGATCTGCTACTGTGGAAGGAGGAATTGCTGGATCTGGTTCTGTGGAAGGAGGGAATACTGCATCTAGTTCTGGGGAAGGAGGGATTACTGGATCTGGTTCTGAGTAAGGAAGAATTGCTGGATCTGGTTCTGAGGATGGATGGATTACTGGATCTGGTTCTGAGGAAGGAGAGATTGCTGGATCTGATTCTGAGGAAGGAGAGATTGCTGGATCTGGTTATGAGGAAGGAGAAATTGCTGGATCTGGTTCTGAGGAAGGACAGATTGCTAGATCTGGTTCTGGAGAAGGAGGGATTGCTGGATCTGGTTCTGAGTAAGGAAGGATTGCTGGAACTGGTTCTGGGGAATAAGGGATTCTTGGATCTGTTTCTGAGGAAGGAGGGATTGCTGGATTTGGTTCAGGGGAAGCAGGGATTGCTGGATCAGGTTCAGAGGAAGGAGAGATTGCTGGATCATGTTCTGAGGAAGGAGAGATTGCTGGATCTGGTTCTGAGGAAGAAGATATTGCTGGATTTGGTTCTGAGGAAGGAGAGATTGCTGGATCTGGTTCTGAAGCAGGAGAGATTGCTGGATCTGGTTCTGAGGAAGTAGCGATTGGTGGATCTGGTTCTGTGGAAGGAGGGGTTACTGGATCTGGTTGTTTTGAAGGAGGGATTGCTGGATCTGGCTCTGGGGAAGGAGGGATTGCTGGATCTGGTTCTGAGGAAGGAGGGATTGCTGTATCTGGTTCTGTGGAAGGAAGGATTACTGGATCACGTTCTGAGGAAGTAGCGATTGGTGGATCTGGTTCTGAGAAAGTAGCGATTGGTGGATCTGGTTCTGTGGAAGGTGGTGTTACTGGATCGGATTGTTTTGAAGGAGAGATTGCTGGATCTGGCTCTGGGGAAGGAGGGATTGCTGGATCTGGTTCTGTGGAAGGAGGGATTGCTGGATCTGGATCTGGGGAAGGAGGGATTGCTGGATCAGGTACTGTGGAAGGAGGGAATACTGGATCTAGTTCTGGGGAAGAGAGATTACTGGATCTGGTTCTGAGGAAGGAAGGAAGGATGCATTGCTGGATTTGGTTCTGAGGAAGTAGTGATTGGTGGATCTAGTTCTCTGGAAGGAGGGATTACTGGATCTGGTTCTGAGTAAGGAAGAATTGATGGATCTGGTTCTGGGGAATAAGGGATTCATTGATCTGTTTCTGAGGAAAGAGGGATTGCTGGATTTGGTTCTGGGGAAGGAGTGATTGCTGGATCTGGTTCTGAGGAAGGAGAGATTGCTGGATCTGGTTCTGAAGAAGGAGAGATTGCTGGATCTGGTCCTGACGAAGGAGAGCTTGCTGGATCTGGTTCTGAGGAAGGAGAGATTGCTGGATCCGGTTCAGAGGAAGGAGAGATTGCTGGATCTTTTTCTGAGGAAGGAGAGATTGCTGGATCTCGTTCCCAGGAAGGAGGCATTGCTGGATCCGGTTCTGGGGAAGGAGGGATTGCTGGAACTGGTTCTGAGGAAGGAGGGATTGCTGGATCTGGTTCTGTAGAAGGAGGAAATACTGGATCTCGTTCTGAGGAAGTAGCGATTGGTGGATCAGGTTCTGAGGAAGTAGCGATTGCTGGATCTGGTTCTGTGGAAGGTGGGGTTACTGGATTTGGTTGTTTTGAAGGAGGGATTACAGGATCTGGCTATGGGGAAGGAGAGATTGCTGGATCTGGTTCTGTGGAAGGAGGGATTGCTGGATCTGGTTCTGGGGAAGGAGGGATTGCTGGATCTGGTACTGTGGAAGGAGGGATTCCTGGATCTGGTTCTGTGGAAGGAGGGAATACTGGATCTAGTTCTGTGGAAGGAGGGATTGGTGGATCAGGTTCTGAGGAAGTAGCGATTGCTGGATCTGGTTCTGTGGAAGGTGGGGTTACTGGATTTGGTTGTTTTGAAGGAGGGATTACAGGATCTGGCTCTGGGGAAGGAGAGATTGCTGGATCTGGTTCTGTGGAAGGAGGGATTGCTGGATCTGGTTCTGGGGAAGGAGGGATTGCTGGATCTGGTACTGTGGAAGGAGGGATTCCTGGATCTGGTTCTGTGGAAGGAGGGAATACTGGATCTAGTTCTGTGGAAGGAGGGATTACTGGATCCGGTTCTGAGTAAGGAAGAATTGCTGGATCTGGTTCTGAGGAAGGAGGGATTGCTGGATCTGGTTCTGTGGAAGGAGGGATTGCTGGATCTGGTTCTGTGGAAGGAGGGATTGCTGGTTCTGGTTCTGGGGAAGGAGGGATTGCTGGTTCTGGTTCTGGGGAAGGAGGGATTGCTGGATCTGGTTCTGTGGAAGGAGGGAACACTGGATCTAGTTCTGGGGAAGGTAGATTACTGGAACTGGTTCTGAGGAAGGAAGGAAGGATGCATTGCTGGATTTTTTTCTGAGGAAGTAGCGATTGGTAGATCTAGTTCTGTGGAAGGAGGGATTCCTGGATCTGGTTCTGAGTAAGGAGGGAATACTGGATCTAGTTCCGGGGAAGAGAGATTACTGGATCTGGTTCTGAGGAAGGAAGGAAGGAAGGATGCATTGCTGGATTTGGTTCTGAGGAAGTAGCGATTGGTGGATATAGTTCTGTGGAAGGAGGGATTACTGGATCTGGTTCTGAGTAAGGAAGAATTGCTGGATCTGGTTCTGAGGAAGGAGTGATTGCTGGATCTGGTTCTGTGGAAAGAGGGATTGCTGGATCTGGTTCTGTGGAAGGAGGGATTGCTGGATCTGGTTCTGGGGAAGGAGGGATTGCTGGATCTGCTACTGTGGAAGGAGGAATTGCTGGATCTGGTTCTGTGGAAGGAGGGAATACTGCATCTAGTTATGGGGAAGGAGGGATTACTGGATCTGGTTCTGAGTAAGGAAGGATTGCTGGAACTGGTTCTGGGGAATAAGGGATTCTTGGATCTGTTTCTGAGGAAGGAGGGATTGCTGGATTTGGTTCAGGGGAAGCAGGGATTGCTGGATCAGGTTCAGAGGAAGGAGAGATTGCTGGATCATGTTCTGAGGAAGGAGAGATTGCTGGATCTGGTTCTGAGGAAGAAGATATTGCTGGATTTGGTTCTGAGGAAGGAGAGATTGCTGGATCTGGTTCTGAAGCAGGAGAGATTGCTGGATCTGGTTCTGAGGAAGTAGCGATTGGTGGATCTGGTTCTGTGGAAGGAGGGGTTACTGGATCTGGTTGTTTTGAAGGAGGGATTGCTGGATCTGGCTCTGGGGAAGGAGGGATTGCTGGATCTGGTTCTGAGGAAGGAGGGATTGCTGTATCTGGTTCTGTGGAAGGAAGGATTACTGGATCACGTTCTGAGGAAGTAGCGATTGGTGGATCTGGTTCTGAGGAAGTAGCGATTGGTGGATCTGGTTCTGTGGACGGTGGTGTTACTGGATCGGATTGTTTTGAAGGAGAGATTGCTGGATCTGGCTCTGGGGAAGGAGGGATTGCTGGATCTGGTTCTGTGGAAGGAGGGATTGCTGGATCTGGATCTGGGGAAGGAGGGATTGCTGGATCAGGTACTGTGGAAGGAGGGAATACTGGATCTAGTTCTGGGGAAGAGAGATTACTGGATCTGGTTCTGAGGAATGAAGGAAGGATGCATTGCTGGATTTGGTTCTGAGGAAGTAGTGATTGGTGGATCTAGTTCTGTGGAAGGAGGGATTACTGGATCTGGTTCTGAGTAAGGAAGAATTGCTGGATCTGGTTCTGGGGAATAAGGGATTCATTGATCTGTTTCTGAGGAAAGAGGGATTGCTGGATTTGGTTCTGGGGAAGGAGTGATTGCTGGATCTGGTTCTGAGGAAGGAGAGATTGCTGGATCTGGTTCTGAAGAAGGAGAGATTGCTGGATCTGGTCCTGACGAAGGAGAGCTTGCTGGATCTGGTTCTGAGGAAGGAGAGATTGCTGGATCTGGTTCAGAGGAAGGAGAGATTGCTGGATCTTTTTCTGAGGAAGGAGAGATTGCTGGATCTCGTTCCCAGGAAGGAGGCATTGCTGGATCCGGTTCTGGGGAAGGAGGGATTGCTGGAACTGGTTCTGAGGAAGGAGGGATTGCTGGATCTGGTTCTGTAGAAGGAGGAAATACTGGATCTCGTTCTGAGGAAGTAGCGATTGGTGGATCAGGTTCTGAGGAAGTAGCGATTGCTGGATCTGGTTCTGTGGAAGGTGGGGTTACTGGATTTGGTTGTTTTGAAGGATGGATTACAGGATCTGGCTCTGGGGAAGGAGAGATTGCTGGATCTGGTTCTGTGGAAGGAGGGATTGCTGGATCTGGTTCTGGGGAAGGAGGGATTGCTGGATCTGGTACTGTGGAAGGAGGGATTCCTGGATCTGGTTCTGTGGAAGGAGGGAATACTGGATCTAGTTCTGTGGAAGGAGGGATTACTGGATCCGGTTCTGAGTAAGGAAGAATTGCTGGATCTGGTTCTGAGGAAGGAGGGATTGCTGGATCTGGTTCTGTGGAAGGAGGGATTGCTGGATCTGGTTCTGTGGAAGGAGGGATTGCTGGTTCTGGTTCTGGGGAAGGAGGGATTGCTGGATCTGGCACTGTGGAAGGAGGGATTGCTGGATCTGGTTCTGTGGAAGGAGGGAACACTGGATCTAGTTCTGGGGAAGTTAGATTACTGGAACTGGTTCTGAGGAAGGAAGGAAGGATGCATTGCTGGATTTGGTTCTGAGGAAGTAGCGATTGGTAGATCTAGTTCTGTGGAAGGAGGGATTATTGGATCTGGTTCTGAGTAAGGAAGAAGTGCTGGATCTGGTTCTGGGGAATAAAGGATTCCTGGATCTGTTTCTGAGGAAGGAGGGATTGTTGGATTTGGTTCTGGGGAAGGAGAGATTGATGGATCTGGATCTGATGAAGGAGAGCTTGCTGGATCTGGTTCCCAGGAACGAGCCATTGGTGGATCCGGTTCCCAGGAAGGAGGCATTGCTGGATCCAGTTCTGAGGAAGGGTGGATTACTGGATCCGGTTCTGAGGAAGGAGAGATTGCTGGATCTGGTTCTGAGGAAGGAGAGATTGCTGGATCTGGTTCTGAGGAAGGAGAAATTGCTGGATCTGGTTCTGAGGAAGGAGAGATTGCTGGTTCTGGTTCTGGAGGAGGAGGGATTGTTGGATCTGGTTCTGAGGAAGGAGGGATTGCTCGATCTGGTTCTGAGGAAGGAAGGATTGCTGGATCTGGTTCTGAGTAAGGAAGAATTGTTGGATCTGGTTCTGGGGAATAAGGGATTCCTGGATCTTTTTCTGAGGAAGGAGTGATTGCTGGATTTGGTTCTGGAGAAGGAGGGATTGCTGGATCTGGCTCTGGGGAAGGAGGGATTGCTGGATCTGGTTCTGAGGCAGGAGAGATTGCTGGATCTGGTTCTGAGGAAGGAGAGATTGCGGGATCTGGTTCTGAGGAAGGAGGCATTGGTGGATCTGATTCCCAGGAAGGGGGCATTGCTGGATCCAGTTCTGAGGAAGGATGGATTACTGGATCTGGTTCTGAGGAAGGAGAGATTGCTGGATCTGATTCTGAGGAAGGAGAGATTGCTGGATCTGGTTCTGAGGAAGGAGGGGTTGCTGGATCTGGTTCTGAGGAAGGAAGGATTGCTGGATCTGGTTCTGAGTAAGGAAGAATTGCTGGATCTGCTTCTGGGGAATAAGGGATTCCTGGATCTGTTTCTGAGGAAGGAGTGATTGCTGGATTTGGTTCTGGAGAAGGAGTGATTGCTGGATCTGGTTCTGAGGAAGGAGAGATTGCTTGATCTGGTTCTGAAGAAGGAGAGATTGCTGGATCTGGTCCTGAGGAAGGAGAGCTTGCTGGATCTGGTTCTGAGGAAGGAGACATTGCTGGATCTGGTTCTAAGGAAGGAGAGATTGCTGGATCTGGTTCTGAGGAATAGAGATTGCTGGATCTGGTTCCCAGGAAGGAGGCATTGGTGGATCAGATTCCCAGGAAGGAGGCATTGCTGGATCCGGTTCTGGGGAAAGAGGGATTGCTGGATCTGGCTCTGGGAAAGGAGGGATTGCTGAATCTGGTTCTGAGGAAGGAGGGATTGCTGGATCTGGTTCTGTGGAAGGAGGAAATACTGGATCTCGTTCTGAGGAAGTAGCGATTGGTGGATCTGGTTCTGAGGAAGCAGCGATTGCTGGATCTGGTTCTGTGGAAGGTGGGGTTACTGGATCTGGTTGTTTGGAAGGAGGGATTGCTGGATCTGGCTCTGGAGAAGGAGGGATTGCTGGATCTGGTTCTGTGGAAGGAGGGATTGCTGGATCTGGTTCTGGGGAAGGAGGGATTGCTGGATCTGGTACTGTGGAAGGAGGGATTCCTGGATCTGGTTCTGTGGAAGGAGGGAATACTGGATCTAGTTCTGGGAAGAGAGATTACTGGATCTGGTTCTGAGGAAGGAAGGAAGGATGCATTGCTGGATTTGGTTCTGAAGAAGTAGCGATTGGTGGATCTAGTTCTGTGGAAGGAGGGATTACTGGATCTGGTTCTGAGTAAGGAAGAATTGCTGGATCTGGTTCTGAGGAAGGAGGGATTGCTGGATCTGGTTCTGTGGAAGGAGGGATTGCTGGATCTGGTTCTGTGGAAGGAGGGATTGCTGGATCTGGTTCTGGGGAAGGAGGGATTGCTGGATCTGGCACTGTGGAAGGAGGGATTGCTGGATCTGGTTCTGTGGAAGGAGGGAATACTGGATCTAGTTCTGGCGAAGAGAGATTACTGGATCTGGTTCTGAGGAAGGAAGGAAGGAAGCATTGCTGGATTTGGTTCTGAGGAAGTAGCGATTGGTGGATCTAGTTCTGTGGAAGGAGGGATTACTGGATCTGGTTCTGAGTAAGGAAGAATTGCTGGATCTGGTTCTGAGGAAGGAGGGATTGCTGGATCTGGTTCTGTGGAAGGAGGGATTGCTGGATCTGGTTCTGTGGAAGGAGGGATTGCTGGATCTGGTTCTGGGGAAGGAGGGATTGCTGGATCTGGTACTGTGGAAGGAGGGATTGCTGGATCTGGTTCTGTGGAAGGAGGGAATACTGGATCTAGTTCTGGGGAAGAGAGATTACTGGATCTGGTTCTGAGGAAGGAAGGAAGGAAGGATGCATTGCTGGATTTGGTTCTGAGGAAGTAGCGATTGGTGGATCTAATTCTGTGGAAGGAGGTATTCCAGGATCTGGTTCTGAGTAAGGAAGAATTGCTGGATCTGGTTCTGGGGAATAAGGGATTCCTTGATCTGTTTCTGAGGAAAGAGGGATTGCTGGATTTGGTTCTGGGGAAGGAGTGATTGCTGGATCTGGTTCTGAGGAAGGAGAAATTGCTGGATCTGGTTCTGAAGAAGGAGAGATTGCTGGATCTGGTCCTGACGAAGGAGAGCTTGCTGGATCTGGTTCTGAGGAAGGAGAGATTGCTGGATCCGGTTCAGAGGAAGGAGAGATTGCTGGATCTGGTTCTGAGGAAGGAGAGATTGCTGGATCTCGTTCCCAGGAAGGAGGCATTGCTGGATCCGGTTCTGGGGAAGGAGGGATTGCTGGAACTGGTTCTGAGGAAGGAGGGATTGCTGGATCTGGTTCTGTAGAAGGAGGAAATACTGGATCTCGTTCTGAGGAAGTAGCGATTGGTGGATCAGGTTCTGAGGAAGTAGCGATTGCTGGATCTGGTTCTGTGGAAGGTGGGGTTACTGGATTTGGTTGTTTTGAAGGAGGGATTCCAGGATCTGGCTCTGGGGAAGGAGAGATTGCTGGATCTGGTTCTGTGGAAGGAGGGATTGCTGGATCTGGTTCTGCGGAAGGAGGGATTGCTGGATCTGGTACTGTGGAAGGAGGGATTCCTGGATCTGGTTCTGTGGAAGGAGGGATTACTGGATCTAGTTCTGTGGAAGGAGGGATTACTGGATCCGGTTCTGAGTAAGGAAGAATTGCTGGATCTGGTTCTGAGGAAGGAGGGATTGCTGGATCTGGTTCTGTGGAAGGAGGGATTGCTGGATCTGGTTCTGTGGAAGGAGGGATTGCTGGTTCTGGTTCTGGGGAAGGAGGGATTGCTGGATCTGGCACTGTGGAAGGAGGGATTGCTGGATCTGGTTCTGTGGAAGGAGGGAATACTGGATCTAGTTCTGGGGAAGTTAGATTACTGGATCTGGTTCTGAGGAAGGAAGGAAGGATGAATTGCTGGATTTGGTTCTGAGGAAGTAGCGATTGGTAGATCTAGTTCTGTGGAAGGAGGGATTATTGGATCTGGTTCTGAGTAAAGAAGAAGTGCTGGATCTGGTTCTGGGGAATAAAGGATTCCTGGAAATGTTTCTGAAGCAGGAGGGATTGTTGGATTTGGTTCTGGGGAAGGAGAGATTGATGGATCTGGATCTGATGAAGGAGAGCTTGCTGGATCTAGTTCCCAGGAACGAGCCATTGGTGGATCCGGTTCCCAGGAAGGGGGCATTGCTGGATCCAGTTCTGAGGAAGGGTGGATTACTGGATCCGGTTCTGAGGAAGGAGAGATTGCTGGATCTGGTTCTGAGGAAGGAGAGATTGCTGGATCTGGTTCTGAGGAAGGAGAAATTGCTGGATCTGGTTCTGAGGAAGGAGAGATTGCTGGTTCTGGTTCTGGAGGAGGAGGGATTGTTGGATCTGGTTCTGAGGAAGGAGGGATTGCTGGAACTGGTTCTGAGGAAGGAGGGATTGCTGGATCTGGTTCTGTAGAAGGAGGAAATACTGGATCTCGTTCTGAGGAAGTAGCGATTGGTGGATCAGGTTCTGAGGAAGTAGCGATTGCTGGATCTGGTTCTGTGGAAGGTGGGGTTACTGGATTTGGTTGTTTTGAAGGAGGGATTACAGGATCTGGCTCTGGGGAAGGAGAGATTGCTGGATCTGGTTCTGTGGAAGGAGGGATTGCTGGATCTGGTTCTGCGGAAGGAGGGATTGCTGGATCTGGTACTGTGGAAGGAGGGATTCCTGGATCTGGTTCTGTGGAAGGAGGGATTACTGGATCTAGTTCTGTGGAAGGAGGGATTACTGGATCCGGTTCTGAGTAAGGAAGAATTGCTGGATCTGGTTCTGAGGAAGGAGGGATTGCTGGATCTGGTTCTGTGGAAGGAGGGATTGCTGGATCTGGTTCTGTGGAAGGAGGGATTGCTGGTTCTGGTTCTGGGGAAGGAGGGATTGCTGGATCTGGCACTGTGGAAGGAGGGATTGCTGGATCTGGTTCTGTGGAAGGAGGGAATACTGGATCTAGTTCTGGGGAAGTTAGATTACTGGATCTGGTTCTGAGGAAGGAAGGAAGGATGAATTGCTGGATTTGGTTCTGAGGAAGTAGCGATTGGTAGATCTAGTTCTGTGGAAGGAGGGATTATTGGATCTGGTTCTGAGTAAAGAAGAAGTGCTGGATCTGGTTCTGGGGAATAAAGGATTCCTGGAAATGTTTCTGAAGCAGGAGGGATTGTTGGATTTGGTTCTGGGGAAGGAGAGATTGATGGATCTGGATCTGATGAAGGAGAGCTTGCTGGATCTAGTTCCCAGGAACGAGCCATTGGTGTATCCGGTTCCCAGGAAGGGGGCATTGCTGGATCCAGTTCTGAGGAAGGGTGGATTACTGGATCCGGTTCTGAGGAAGGAGAGATTGCTGGATCTGGTTCTGAGGAAGGAGAGATTGCTGGATCTGGTTCTGAGGAAGGAGAAATTGCTGGATCTGGTTCTGAGGAAGGAGAGATTGCTGGTTCTGGTTCTGGAGGAGGAGGGATTGTTGGATCTGGTTCTGAGGAAGGAGGGATTGCTGGATCTGGTTCTGAGGAATGAAGGATTGCTGGATCTGGTTCTGAGTAAGGAAGAATTGTTGGATCTGGTTCTGGGGAATAAGGGATTCCTGGATCTGTTTCTGAGGAAGGAGTGATTGCTGGATTTGGTTCTGGAGAAGGAGGGATTGCTGGATCTGGCTCTGGGGAAGGAGAGATTGCTGGATCTGGTTCCAAGGAAGGAGGCATTGGTGGATCACATTCCCAGGAAGGAGGCATTGCTGGATCCGGTTCTGGGGAAAGAGGGATTGCTGGATCTGGCTCTGGGAAAGGAGGGATTGCTGAATCTGGTTCTGAGGAAGGAGGGATTGCTGGATCTGGTTCTGTGGAAGGAGGAAATACTGGATCTCGTTCTGAGGAAGTAGCGATTGGTGGATCTGGTTCTGAGGAAGCAGCGATTGCTGGATCTGGTTCTGTGGAAGGTGGGGTTACTGGATCTGGTTGTTTGGAAGGAGGGATTGCTGGATCTGGCTCTGGAGAAGGAGGGATTGCTGGATCTGGTTCTGTGGAAGGAGGGATTGCTGGATCTGGTTCTGGGGAAGGAGGGATTGCTGGATCTGGTACTGTGGAAGGAGGGATTCCTGGATCTGGTTCTGTGGAAGGAGGGAATACTGGATCTAGTTCTGGGAAGAGAGATTACTGGATCTGGTTCTGAGGAAGGAAGGAAGGATGCATTGCTGGATTTGGTTCTGAAGAAGTAGCGATTGGTGGATCTAGTTCTGTGGAAGGAGGGATTACTGGATCTGGTTATGGAGAAGGAGGGATTGCTGGATCTGGTTCTGGGGAAGGAGGGAAGGATGCATTGCTGGATCTGGTTCTCAGAAAGGAGAGCTTGCTGGATCTGGTTCTGAGGAAGGAGAGATTGCTGGATCTGGTTCTGAGGAAGGAGAGATTGCTGGATCTGGTTCTGTGGAAGGGGGGATTGCTGGATCTGGTTCTGGGCAAGGAGGGATTGCTGGATCTGGCACTGTGGAAAGAGGGATTGCTGGTTCTGGTTCTGTGGAAGGAGGGATTGCTGGATCTGGTTCTGGGGAAGGAAGGATTGCTGGATCTGGTTCCCAGGAAGGAGGGATTGCTGGATCTGGTTCTGGGGAAGGAGGGATTGCTGGATCTGGTACTGTGGAAGGAGGGATTGCTGGATCTGGTTCTGGGGAAAGAGGGAATACTGGATCTAGTTCTGGGGAAGAGAGATAACTGGATCTGGTTCTGAGGAAGGAAGGAAGGATGCATTGCTGGATTTGGTTCGGAGGAAGTAGTGATTGGTGGATCTAGTTCTGTGGAAGGAGGGATTACTGGATCTGGTTCTGAGTAAGGAAGAATTGCTGGATCTGGTTCTGAGGAAGGAGGGATTGCTGGATCTGGTTCTGTGGAAGGAGGGATTGCTGGATCTGGTTCTGTGGAAGGAGGGATTGCTGGATCTGGTTCTGGGGAAGGAGGGATTGCTGGATCTGGAACTGTGGAAGGAGGGATTGCTGGATCTGGTTCTGTGGAAGGAGCGAATACTGGATCTAGTTCTGGCGAAGAGAGATTACTGGATCTGGTTCTGAGGAAGGAAGGAAGGATGCATTGCTGGATTTGGTTCTGAGGAAGTAGCGATTGGTGGATCTAATTCTGTGGAAGGAGGTATTCCAGGATCTGGTTCTGAGTAAGGAAGAATTGCTGGATCTGGTTCTGGGGAATAAGGGATTCCTTGATCTGTTTCTGAGGAAAGAGGGATTGCTGGATTTGGTTCTGGGGAAGGAGTGATTGCTGGATCTGGTTCTGAGGAAGGAGAGATTGCTGGATCTGGTTCTGAAGAAGGAGAGATTGCTGGATCTGGTCCTGACGAAGGAGAGCTTGCTGGATCTGGTTCTGAGGAAGGAGAGATTGCTGGATCCGGTTCAGAGGAAGGAGAGATTGCTGGATCTGGTTCTGAGGAAGGAGAGATTGCTGGATCTCGTTCCCAGGAAGGAGGCATTGCTGGATCCGGTTCTGGGGAAGGAGGGATTGCTGGAACTGGTTCTGAGGAAGGAGGGATTGCTGGATCTGGTTCTGTAGAAGGAGGAAATACTGGATCTCGTTCTGAGGAAGTAGCGATTGGTGGATCAGGTTCTGAGGAAGTAGCGATTGCTGGATCTGGTTCTGTGGAAGGTGGGGTTACTGGATTTGGTTGTTTTGAAGGAGGGATTACAGGATCTGGCTCTGGGGAAGGAGAGATTGCTGGATCTGGTTCTGGGGAAGGAGGGATTGCTGGATCTGGTACTGTGGAAGGAGGGATTCCTGGATCTGGTTCTGTGGAAGGAGGGAATACTGGATCTAGTTCTGTGGAAGGAGGGATTACTGGATCCGGTTCTGAGTAAGGAAGAATTGCTGGATCTGGTTCTGTGGAAGGAGGGAAAACTGGATCTAGTTCTGGGGAAGTTAGATTACTGGAACTGGTTCTGAGGAAGGAAGGAAGGATGCATTGCTGGATTTGGTTCTGAGGAAGTAGCGATTGGTAGATCTAGTTCTGTGGAAGGAGGGATTATTGGATCTGGTTCTGAGTAAGGAAGAAGTGCTGGATCTGGTTCTGGGGAATAAAGGATTCCTGGAAATGTTTCTGAAGCAGGAGGGATTGTTGGATTTGGTTCTGGGGAAGGAGAGATTGATGGATCTGGATCTGATGAAGGAGAGCTTGCTGGATCTAGTTCCCAGGAACGAGCCATTGGTGGATCCGGTTCCCAGGAAGGAGGCATTGCTGGATCCAGATCTGAGGAAGGGTGGATTACTGGATCCGGTTCTGAGGAAGGAGAGATTGCTGGATCTGGTTCTGAGGAAGGAGAGATTGCTGGATCTGGTTCTGAGGAAGGAGAAATTGCTGGATCTGGTTCTGAGGAAGGAGAGATTGCTGGTTCTGGTTCTGGAGGAGGAGGGATTGTTGGATCTGGTTCTGAGGAAGGAGGAATTGCTGGATCTGGTTCTGAGGAAGGAAGGATTGCTGGATCTGGTTCTGAGTAAGGAAGAATTGTTAGATCTGGTTCTGGGGAATAAGGGATTCCTGGATCTTTTTCTGAGGAAGGAGTGATTGCTGGATTTGGTTCTGGGGAAGGAGAGATTGCTGGATCTGGTTCTGAGGAAGGAGGCATTGGTGGATCTGATTCCCAGGAAGGAGGCATTGCTGGATCCAGTTCTGAGGAAGGATGGATTACTGGATCTGGTTCTGAGGAAGGAGAGATTGCTGGATCTGATTCTGAGGAAGGAGAGATTGCTGGATCTGGTTCTGAGGAAGGAGGGGTTGCTGGATCTGGTTCTGAGGAAGGAAGGATTGCTGGATCTGGTTCTGAGTAAGGAAGAATTGCTGGATCTGCTTCTGGGGAATAAGGGATTCCTGGATCTGTTTCTGAGGAAGGAGTGATTGCTGGATTTGGTTCTGGAGAAGGAGTGATTGCTGGATCTGGTTCTGAGGAAGGAGAGATTGCTTGATCTGGTTCTGAAGAAGGAGAGATTGCTGGATCTGGTCCTGAGAAGGAGAGCTTGCTGGATCTGGTTCTGAGGAAGGAGACATTGCTGGATCTGGTTCTAAGGAAGGAGAGATTGCTGGATCTGGTTCTGAGGAAGGAGAGATTGCTGGATCTGGTTCCCAGGAAGGAGGCATTGGTGGATCAGATTCCCAGGAAGGAGGCATTGCTGGATCCGGTTCTGGGGAAAGAGGGATTGCTGGATCTGGCTCTGGGAAAGGAGGGATTGCTGAATCTGGTTCTGAGGAAGGAGGGATTGCTGGATCTGGTTCTGTGGAAGGAGGAAATACTGGATCTCGTTCTGAGGAAGTAGCGATCGGTGGATCTGGTTCTGAGGAAGCAGCGATTGCTGGATCTGGTTCTGTGGAAGGTGGGGTTACTGGATCTGGTTGTTTGGAAGGAGGGATTGCTGGATCTGGCTCTGGAGAAGGAGGGATTGCTGGATCTGGTTCTGTGGAAGGAGGGATTGCTGGATCTGGTTCTGGGGAAGGAGGGATTGCTGGATCTGGTACTGTGGAAGGAGGGATTCCTGGATCTGGTTCTGTGGAAGGAGGGAATACTGGATCTAGTTCTGGGAAGAGAGATTACTGGATCTGGTTCTGAGGAAGGAAGGAAGGATGCATTGCTGGATTTGGTTCTGAAGAAGTAGCGATTGGTGGATCTAGTTCTGTGGAAGGAGGGATTACTGGATCTGGTTATGGAGAAGGAGGGTTTGCTGGATCTGGTTCTGGGGAAGGAGGGAAGGATGCATTGCTGGATCTGGTTCTCAGAAAGGAGAGCTTGCTGGATCTGGTTCTGAGGAAGGAGAGATTGCTGGATCTGGTTCTGAGGAAGGAGAGATTGCTGGATCTGGTTCTGTGGAAGGTGGGATTGCTGGATCTGCTTCTGGGCAAGGAGGGATTGCTGGATCAGGCACTGTGGAAAGAGGGATTGCTGGTTCTGGTTCTGTGGAAGGAGGGATTGCTGGATCTGGTTCTGGGGAAGGAGGGATTGCTGGATCTGGTTCTGGGGAAGGAGGGATTGCTGGATCTGGCACTGTGGAAGGAGGGATTGCTGGATCTGGTTCTGTGGAAGGAGGGAATACTGGATCTAGTTCTGGCGAAGAGAGATTACTGGATCTGGTTCTGAGGAAGGAAGGAAGGAAGCATTGCTGGATTTGGTTCTGAGGAAGTAGCGATTGGTGGATCTAGTTCTGTGGAAGGAGGGATTACTGGATCTGGTTCTGAGTAAGGAAGAATTGCTGGATCTGGTTCTGAGGAAGGAGGGATTGCTGGATTTGGTTCTGAGGAAGTAGCGATTGGTGGATCTAATTCTGTGGAAGGAGGTATTCCAGGATCTGGTTCTGAGTAAGGAAGAATTGCTGGATCCGGTTCTGGGGAAGGAGGGATTGCTGGAACTGGTTCTGAGGAAGGAGGGATTGCTGGATCTGGTTCTGTAGAAGGAGGAAATACTGGATCTCGTTCTGAGGAAGTAGCGATTGGTGGATCAGGTTCTGAGGAAGTAGCGATTGCTGGATCTGGTTCTGTGGAAGGTGGGGTTACTGGATTTGGTTGTTTTGAAGGAGGGATTACAGGATCTGGCTCTGGGGAAGGAGAGATTGCTGGATCTGGTTCTGTGGAAGGAGGGATTGCTGGATCTGGTTCTGGGGAAGGAGGGATTGCTGGATCTGGTACTGTGGAAGGAGGGATTCCTGGATCTGGTTCTGTGGAAGGAGGGAATACTGGATCTAGTTCTGTGGAAGGAGGGATTACTGGATCCGGTTCTGAGTAAGGAAGAATTGCTGGATCTGGTTCTGAGGAAGGAGGGATTGCTGGATCTGGTTCTGTGGAAGGAGGGATTGCTGGATCTGGTTCTGTGGAAGGAGGGATTGCTGGTTCTGGTTCTGGGGAAGGAGTGATTGCTGGATCTGGCACTGTGGAAGGAGGGATTGCTGGATCTGGTTCTGTGGAAGGAGGGAATACTGGATCTAGTTCTGGGGAAGTTAGATTACTGGATCTGGTTCTGAGGAAGGAAGGAAGGATGCATTGCTGGATTTGGTTCTGAGGAAGTAGCGATTGGTAGATCTAGTTCTGTGGAAGGAGGGATTATTGGATCTGGTTCTGAGTAAGGAAGAAGTGCTGGATCTGGTTCTGGGGAATAAAGGATTCCTGGAAATGTTTCTGAAGCAGGAGGGATTGTTGGATTTGGTTCTGGGGAAGGAGAGATTGATGGATCTGGATCTGATGAAGGAGAGCTTGCTGGATCTAGTTCCCAGGAACGAGCCATTGGTGGATCCGGTTCCCAGGAAGGAGGCATTGCTGGATCCAGTTCTGAGGAAGGGTGGATTACTGGATCCGGTTCTGAGGAAGGAGAGATTGCTGGATCTGGTTCTGAGGAAGGAGAGATTGCTGGATCTGGTTCTGAGGAAGGAGAAATTGCTGGATCTGGTTCTGAGGAAGGAGATATTGCTGGTTCTGGTTCTGGAGGAGGAGGGATTGTTGGATCTGTTTCTGAGGAAGGAGGGATTGCTGGATCTGGTTCTGAGGAAGGAAGGATTGCTGGTTCTGGTTCTGGGGAATAAGGGATTCCTGGATCTGTTTCTGAGGAAGGAGGGATTGCTGGATCTGGTTCTGGGGAAGGAGGGATTGCTGGATCTGGCACTGTGGAAGGAGGGATTGCTGGATCTGGTTCTGTGGAAGGAGGGAATACTGGATCTAGTTCTGGCGAAGAGAGATTACTGGATCTGGTTCTGAGGAAGGAAGGAAGGAAGCATTGCTGGATTTGGTTCTGAGGAAGTAGCGATTGGTGGATCTAGTTCTGTGGAAGGAGGGATTACTGGATCTGGTTCTGAGTAAGGAAGAATTGCTGGATCTGGTTCTGAGGAAGGAGGGATTGCTGGATCTGGTTCTGTGGAAGGAGGGATTGCTGGATCTGGTTCTGTGGAAGGAGGGATTGCTGGATCTGGTTCTGGGGAAGGAGGGATTGCTGGATCTGGTACTGTGGAAGGAGGGATTGCTGGATCTGGTTCTGTGGAAGGAGGGAATACTGGATCTAGTTCTGGGGAAGAGAGATTACTGGATCTGGTTCTGAGGAAGGAAGGAAGGATGCATTGCTGGATTTGGTTCTGAGGAAGTAGCGATTGGTGGATCTAATTCTGTGGAAGGAGGTATTCCAGGATCTGGTTCTGAGTAAGGAAGAATTGCTGGATCTGGTTCTGGGGAATAAGGGATTCCTTGATCTGTTTCTGAGGAAAGAGGGATTGCTGGATTTGGTTCTGGGGAAGGAGTGATTGCTGGATCTGGTTCTGAGGAAGGAGAGATTGCTGGATCTGGTTCTGAAGAAGGAGAGATTGCTGGATCTGGTCCTGACGAAGGAGAGCTTGCTGGATCTGGTTCTGAGGAAGGAGAGATTGCTGGATCCGGTTCAGAGGAAGGAGGGATTGCTGGATCTGGTTCTGAGGAAGGAGAGATTGCTGGATCTCGTTCCCAGGAAGGAGGCATTGCTGGATCCGGTTCTGGGGAAGGAGGGATTGCTGGAACTGGTTCTGAGGAAGGAGGGATTGCTGGATCTGGTTCTGTAGAAGGAGGAAATACTGGATCTCGTTCTGAGGAAGTAGCGATTGGTGGATCAGGTTCTGAGGAAGTAGCGATTGCTGGATCTGGTTCTGTGGAAGGTGGGGTTACTGGATTTGGTTGTTTTGAAGGAGGGATTACAGGATCTGGCTCTGGGGAAGGAGAGATTGCTGGATCTGGTTCTGTGGAAGGAGGGATTGCTGGATCTGGTTCTGGGGAAGGAGGGATTGCTGGATCTGGTACTGTGGAAGGAGGGATTCCTGGATCTGGTTCTGTGGAAGGAGGGAATACTGGATCTAGTTCTGTGGAAGGAGGGATTACTGGATCCGGTTCTGAGTAAGGAAGAATTGCTGGATCTGGTTCTGAGGAAGGAGGGATTGATGGATCTGGTTCTGTGGAAGGAGGGACTGCTGGATCTGGTTCTGTGGAAGGAGGGATTGCTGGTTCTGGTTCTGGGGAAGGAGGGATTGCTGGATCTGGCACTGTGGAAGGAGGGATTGCTGGATCTGGTTCTGTGGAAGGAGGGAACACTGGATCTAGTTCTGGGGAAGTTAGATTACTGGAACTGGTTCTGAGGAAGGAAGGAAGGATGCATTGCTGGATTTGGTTCTGAGGAAGTAGCGATTGGTAGATCTAGTTCTGTGGAAGGAGGGATTATTGGATCTGGTTCTGAGTAAGGAAGAAGTGCTGGATCTGGTTCTGGGGAATAAAGGATTCCTGGAAATGTTTCTGAAGCAGGAGGGATTGTTGGATTTGGTTCTGGGGAAGGAGAGATTGATGGATCTGGATCTGATGAAGGGGAGCTTGCTGGATCTAGTTCCCAGGAACGAGCCATTGGTGGATCCGGTTCCCAGGAAGGAGGCATTGCTGGATCCAGTTCTGAGGAAGGGTGGATTACTGGATCCGGTTCTGAGGAAGGAGAGATTGCTGGATCTGGTTCTGAGGAAGGAGAGATTGCTGGATCTGGTTCTGAGGAAGGAGAAATTGCTGGATCTGGTTCTGAGGAAGGAGAGATTGCTGGTTCTGGTTCTGGAGGAGGAGGGATTGCTGGATCTGGTTCTGAGGAAGGAGGGATTGCTGGATCTGGTTCTGAGGAAGGAAGGATTGCTGGATCTGGTTCTGGGGAATAAGGGATTCCTGGATCTGTTTCTGAGGAAGGAGGGATTGCTGGATTTGGTTCTGGAGAAGGAGGGATTGCTGGATCTGGCTCTGGGGAAGGAGAGATTGCTGGATCTGGTTCTAAGGAAGGAGAGATTGCTGGATCTGGTTCTGAGGAAGGAGAGATTGCTGGATCTGGTTCCAAGGAAGGAGGCATTGGTGGATCAGATTCCCAGGAAGGAGGCATTGCTGGATCCGGTTCTGGGGAAAGAGGGATTGCTGGATCTGGCTCTGGGAAAGGAGGGATTGCTGAATCTGGTTCTCAGGAAGGAGGGATTGCTGGATCTGGTTCTGTGGAAGGAGGAAATACTGGAATTCGTTCTGAGGAAGTAGCGATTGGTGGATCTGATTCTGAGGAAGCAGTGATTGCTGGATCTGGTTCTGTGGAAGGTGGGGTTACTGGATCTGGTTGTTTGGAAGGAGGGATTGCTGGATCTGGCTCTGGAGAAGGAGGGATTGCTGGATCTGGTTCTGTGGAAGGAGGGATTGCTGGATCTGGTTCTGGGGAAGGAGGGATTGCTGGATCTGGTACTGTGGAAGGAGGGATTCCTGGATCTGGTTCTGTGGAAGGAGGGAATACTGGATCTAGTTCTGGGAAGAGAGATTACTGGATCTGGTTCTGAGGAAGGAAGGAAGGATGCATTGCTGGATTTGGTTCTGAAGAAGTAGCGATTGGTGGATCTAGTTCTGTGGAAGGAGGGATTACTGGATCTGGTTATGGAGAAGGAGGGATTGCTGGATCTGGTTCTGGGGAAGGAGGGAAGGATGCATTGCTGGATCTGGTTCTCAGAAAGGAGAGCTTGCTGGATCTGGTTCTGATGAAGGAGAGATTGCTGGATCTGGTTCTGAGGAAGGAGAGATTGCTGGATCTGGTTCTGTGGAAGGTGGGATTGCTGGATCTGGTTCTGGGGAAGGAGGGATTGCTGGATCTGGTTCCCAGGAAGGAGGGATTGCTGGATCTGGTACTGTGGAAGGAGGGATTCCTGGATCTGGTTCTGGGGAAAGAGGGAATACTGGATCTAGTTCTGGGGAAGAGAGATAACTGGATCTGGTTCTGAGGAAGGAAGGAAGGATGCATTGCTGGATTTGGTTCGGAGGAAGTAGTGATTGGTGGATCTAGTTCTGTGGAAGGAGGGATTACTGGATCTGGTTCTGAGTAAGGAAGAATTGCTGGATCTGGTTCTGAGGAAGGAGGGATTGCTGGATCTGGTTCTGTGGAAGGAGGGATTGCTGGATCTGGTTCTGTGGAAGGAGGGATTGCTGGATCTGGTTCTGGGGAAGGAGGGATTGCTGGATCTGGCACTGTGGAAGGAGGGATTGCTGGATCTGGTTCTGTGGAAGGAGCGAATACTGGATCTAGTTCTGGCGAAGAGAGATTACTGGATCTGGTTCTGAGGAAGGAAGGAAGGAAGCATTGCTGGATTTGGTTCTGAGGAAGTAGCGATTGGTGGATCTAGTTCTGTGGAAGGAGGGATTACTGGATCTGGTTCTGAGTAAGGAAGAATTGCTGGATCTGGTTCTGAGGAAGGAGGGATTGCTGGATCTGGTTCTGTGGAAGGAGGGATTGCTGGATCTGGTTCTGTGGAAGGAGGGATTGCTGGATCTGGTTCTGGGGAAGGAGGGATTGCTGGATCTGGCACTGTGGAAGGAGGGATTGCTGGATCTGGTTCTGTGGAAGGAGCGAACACTGGATCTAGTTCTGGCGAAGAGAGATTACTGGATCTGGTTCTGAGGAAGGAAGGAAGGAAGCATTGCTGGATTTGGTTCTGAGGAAGTAGCGATTGGTGGATCTAGTTCTGTGGAAGGAGGGATTACTGGATCTGGTTCTGAGTAAGGAAGAATTGCTGGATCTGGTTCTGAGGAAGGAGGGATTGCTGGATCTGGTTCTGTGGAAGGAGGGATTGCTGGATCTGGTTCTGTGGAAGGAGGGATTGCTGGATCTGGTTCTGGGGAAGGAGGGATTGCTGGATCTGGTACTGTGGAAGGAGGGATTGCTGGATCTGGTTCTGTGGAAGGAGGGAATACTGGATCTAGTTCTGGGGAAGAGAGATTACTGGATCTGGTTCTGAGGAAGGAAGGAAGGATGCATTGCTGGATTTGGTTCTGAGGAAGTAGCGATTGGTGGATCTAATTCTGTGGAAGGAGGTATTCCAGGATCTGGTTCTGAGTAAGGAAGAATTGCTGGATCTGGTTCTGGGGAATAAGGGATTCCTTGATCTGTTTCTGAGGAAAGAGGGATTGCTGGATTTGGTTCTGGGGAAGGAGTGATTGCTGGATCTGGTTCTGAGGAAGGAGAGATTGCTGGATCTGGTTCTGAAGAAGGAGAGATTGCTGGATCTGGTCCTGACGAAGGAGAGCTTGCTGGATCTGGTTCTGAGGAAGGAGAGATTGCTGGATCCGGTTCAGAGGAAGGAGAGATTGCTGGATCTGGTTCTGAGGAAGGAGAGATTGCTGGATCTCGTTCCCAGGAAGGAGGCATTGCTGGATCCGGTTCTGGGGAAGGAGGGATTGCTGGAACTGGTTCTGAGGAAGGAGGGATTGCTGGATCTGGTTCTGTAGAAGGAGGAAATACTGGATCTCGTTCTGAGGAAGTAGCGATTGGTGGATCAGGTTCTGAGGAAGTAGCGATTGCTGGATCTGGTTCTGTGGAAGGTGGGGTTACTGGATTTGGTTGTTTTGAAGGAGGGATTACAGGATCTGGCTCTGGGGAAGGAGAGATTGCTGGATCTGGTTCTGTGGAAGGAGGGATTGCTGGATCTGGTTCTGGGGAAGGAGGGATTGCTGGATCTGGTACTGTGGAAGAAGGGATTCCTGGATCTGGTTCTGTGGAAGGAGGGAATACTGGATCTAGTTCTGTGGAAGGAAGGATTACTGGATCTGGTTCTGAGTAAGGAAGAATTGCTGGATCTGGTTCTGAGGAAGGAGGGATTGCTGGATCTGGTTCTGTGGAAGGAGGGATTGCTGGATCTGGTTCTGTGGAAGGAGGGATTGCTGGTTCTGGTTCTGGGGAAGGAGGGATTGCTGGATCTGGCACTGTGGAAGGAGGGATTGCTGGATCTGGTTCTGTGGAAGGAGGGAATACTGGATCTAGTTCTGGGGAAGTTAGATTACTGGATCTGGTTCTGAGGAAGGAAGGAAGGATGCATTGCTGGATTTGGTTCTGAGGAAGTAGCGATTGGTAGATCTAGTTCTGTGGAAGGAGGGATTATTGGATCTGGTTCTGAGTAAGGAAGAAGTGCTGGATCTGGTTCTGGGGAATAAAGGATTCCTGGATCTGTTTCTGAGGAAGGAGGGATTGTTGGATTTGGTTCTGGGGAAGGAGAGATTGATGGATCTGGATCTGATGAAGGAGAGCTTGCTGGATCTGGTTCCCAGGAACGAGCCATTGGTGGATCCGGTTCCCAGGAAGGAGGCATTGCTGGATCCAGTTCTGAGGAAGGGTGGATTACTGGATCCGGTTCTGAGGAAGGAGAGATTGCTGGATCTGGTTCTGAGAAAGGAGAGATTGCTGGATCTGGTTCTGAGGAAGGAGAAATTGCTGGATCTGGTTCTGAGGAAGGAGAGATTGCTGGTTCTGGTTCTGGAGGAGGAGGGATTGTTGGATCTGGTTCTGAGGAAGGAGGGATTGCTGGATCTGGTTCTGAGGAAGGAAGGATTGCTGGATCTGGTTCTGAGTAAGGAAGAATTGTTGGATCTGGTTCTGGGGAATAAGGGATTCCTGGATCTGTTTCTGAGGAAGGAGTGATTGCTGGATTTGGTTCTGGAGAAGGAGGGATTGCTGGATCTGGCTCTGGGGAAGGAGGGATTGCTGGATCTGGTTCTGAGGAAGGAGAGATTGCTGGATCTGGTTCTGAGGAAGGAGAGATTGCTGGATCTGGTTCTGAGGAAGGAGGCATTGGTGGATCTGATTCCCAGGAAGGAGGCATTGCTGGATCCAGGTCTGAGGAAGGATGGATTACTGGATCTGGTTCTGAGGAAGGAGAGATTGCTGGATCTGATTCTGAGGAAGGAGAGATTGCTGGATCTGGTTCTGAGGAAGGAGGGGTTGCTGGATCTGGTTCTGAGGAAGGAAGGATTGCTGGATCTGGTTCTGAGTAAGGAAGAATTGCTGGATCTGCTTCTGGGGAATAAGGGATTCCTGGATCTGTTTCTGAGGAAGGAGTGATTGCTGGATTTGGTTCTGGAGAAGGAGTGATTGCTGGATCTGGTTCTGAGGAAGGAGAGATTGCTGGATCTGGTTCTGAGGAAGGAGAGATTGCTGGATCTGGTCCTGAGGAAGGAGAGCTTGCTGGATCTGGTTCTGCGGAAGGAGAGATTGCTGGATCTGGTTCTAAGGAAGGAGAGATTGCTGGATCTGGTTCTGAGGAAGGAGAGATTGCTGGATCTGGTTCCCAGGAAGGAGGCATTGGTGGATCAGATTCCCAGGAAGGAGGCATTGCTGGATCCGGTTCTGGGGAAAGAGGGATTGCTGGATCTGGCTCTGGGAAAGGAGGGATTGCTGAATCTGGTTCTGAGGAAGGAGGGATTGCTGGATCTGGTTCTGTGGAAGGATGAAATACTGGATCTCGTTCTGAGGAAGTAGCGAGTGGTGGATCTGGTTCTGAGGAAGCAGCGATTGCTGGATCTGGTTCTGTGGAAGGTGGGGTTACTGGATCTGGTTGTTTGGAAGGAGGGATTGCTGGATCTGGCTCTGGAGAAGGAGGGATTGCTGGATCTGGTTCTGTGGAAGGAGGGATTGCTGGATCTGGTTCTGGGGAAGGAGGGATTGCTGGATCTGGTACTGTGGAAGGAGGGATTCCGGGATCTGGTTCTGTGGAAGGAGGGAATACTGGATCTAGTTCTGGGGAAGAGAGATAACTGGATCTGGTTCTGAGGAAGGAAGGAAGGATGCATTGCTGGATTTGGTTCTGAGGAAGTAGTGATTGGTGGATCTAGTTCTGTGGAAGGAGGGAATACTGGATCTGGTTCTGAGTAAGGAAGAATTGCTGGATCTGGTTCTGAGGAAGGAGGGATTGCTGGATCTGGTTCTGTGGAAGGAGGGATTGCTGGATCTGGTTCTGTGGAAGGAGGGATTGCTGGATCTGGTTCTGGGGAAGGAGGGATTGCTGGATCTGGCACTGTGGAAGGAGGGATTGCTGGATCTGGTTCTGTGGAAGGAGGGAATACTGGATCTAGTTCTGGGGAAGAAAGATTACTGGATCTGGTTCTGAGGAAGGAAGGAAGGATGCATTGCTGGATTTGGTTCTGAGGAAGTAGTGATTGGTAGATCTAGTTCTGGGGAAGGAGGGATTATTGGATCTGGTTCTGAGTAAGGAAGAAATGCTGGATCTGGTTCAGGGGAAATAAAGGATTCCTGGATCTGTTTCTGAGGAAGGAGGGATTGCTGGATTTGGTTCTGGGGAAGGAGAGATTGCTGGATCTGGTTCTGAGGAAGGAGAGCTTGCTGGATCTGGTTCCCAAGAAGGAGGCATTGGTGGATCCGACGCCCAGGAAGGAGGCATTGCTGGATCCGGTTCTGGGGAAGGAGGGATTGCTGGATCTGGCTCTGGGGAAGGAGGGATTGCTGAATCTGGTTCTGAGGAAGAAGGGATTGCTGGATCTGGTTCTGTGGAAGGAGGGTTTACTGGATCTCGTTCTGAGGAAGTAGCGATTGGTGGATCTGGTTCTGAGGAAGTAGCGATTGCTGGATCTGGTTCTGTGGAAGGAGGGAATACTGGATCTAGTTCTGGGGAAGAGAGATTACTGGATCGGGTTCTGAGGAAGGAAGGAAGGATGCATTGCTGGATTTGGTTCTGAGGAAGTAGCGATTGGTAGATCTAGTTCTGTGGAAGGAGGGATTATTGGATCTGGTTCTGAGTAAGGAAGAAATGCTGGATCTGGTTCTGGGGAATAAAGGATTCCTGGATCTGTTTCTGAGGAAGGAGGGATTGCTGGATTTGGTTCTGGGGAAGGAGAGATTGCTGGATCTGGTTCTGAGGAAGGAGAGCTTGCTGGATCTGGTTCCCAGGAAGGAGGCATTGCTGGATCCGGTTCTGAGGAAGGAGAGATTGCTGGATCTGGTTCTGAGGAAGGAGAGATTGCTGGATTTGGTTCTGAGTAAGGAAGAATTGCTGGATCTGCTTCTGGGGAATAAGGGATTCCTGGATCTGTTTCTGAGGAAGGAGGGATTGCTGGATTTGGTTCTGAGGAAGGAGTGATTGCTGGATCTGGTTCTGAGGAAGGAGAGCTTGCTGGATCTGGTTCTGAGGAATCAGAGATTGCTGGATCTGGTTCTGAGGAAGGAGAGATTGCTGGATCTGGTTCTGAGGAAGGAGAGATTGCTGGATCTGGTTCCCAGGAAGGAGGCATTGCTGGATCCGATTCCCAGGAAGGAGGCATTGCTGGATCCGGTTCTGGGGAAGGAGGGATTGCTGGATCTGGCTCTGGGGAAGGAGGGATTGCTGGATCTGGAACTGAGGAATGAGGGATTGCTGGTTCTGGTTCTGTGGAAGGAGGAAATACTGGATCTCGTTCTGAGGAAGTAGCGATTGGTGGATCTGGTTCTGAGGAAGTAGCGATTGCTGGATCTGGTTCTGTGGAAGGTGGTGTTACTGGATTTGGTTGTGTTGAAGGAGGGATTGCTGGATCTGGCTCTGGGGAAGGAGGGATTGCTGGATCTGGTTCTGTGGAAGGAGGGATTGCTGGATCTGGTTCTGGGGAAGGAGGGATTGCTGGATCTGGTACTGTGGAAGGAGGGATTCCTGGATCTGGTTCTGTGGAAGGAGGGAATACTGGATCTAGTTCTGGGGAAGAGAGATAACTGGATCTGGTTCTGAGGAAGGAAGGAAGGATGCATTGCTGGATTTGGTTCTGAGGAAGTAGTGATTGGTGGATCTAGTTCTGTGGAAGGAGGGATTACTGGATCTGGTTCTGAGTAAGGAAGAATTGCTGGATCTGGTTCTGAGGAAGGTGGGATTGCTGGATCTGGTTCTGTGGAAGGAGGGATTGCTGGATCTGGTTCTGTGGAAGGAGGGATTGCTGGATCTGGTTCTGGGGAAGGAGGGATTGCTGGATCTGGCACTGTGGAAGGAGGGATTGCTGGATCTGGTTCTGTGGAAGGAGGGAATACTGGATCTAGTTCTGGGGAAGAAAGATTACTGGATCTGTTTCTGAGGAAGGAAGGAATGATGCATTGCTGGATTTGGTTCTGAGGAAGTAGTGATTGGTAGATCTAGTTCTGGGGAAGGAGGGATTGCTGGATCTGGTTCTGAGAAAGAAGAGATTGCTGGATCTGGTTCCCAGGAAGGAGGCATTGGTGGATCTGATTCCCAGGAAGGAGGCATTGCTGGATCCGTTTCTGGGGAAGGAGGGATTGCTCGATCTGGCTCTGTGGAAGGAGGGAATACTGGATCTAGTTCTGGGGAAGAGAGATAACTGGATCTGGTTCTGAGGAAGGAAGGAAAGATGCATTGCTGGATTTGGTTCTGAGGAAGTAGTGATTGGTGGATCTAGTTCTGTGGAAGGAGGGATTACTGGATCTGGTTCTGAGTAAGGAAGAATTGCTGGATCTGGTTCTGAGGAAGGAGAGATTGCTGGATCTGGTTCTGAGGAAGGAGAGCTTGCTGGATCTGGTTCCCAGGAAGGAGCCATTGGTGGATCCGGTTCCCAGGAAGGAGGCATTGCTGGATCCGGTTCTGAGGAAGGATGGATTACTGGATCTGGTTCTGAGGAAGGAGAGATTGCTGGATCGGGTTCAGAGGAAGCAGAGATTGCTGGATCTGGTTCTGGAGGAGGAGGGATTGCTGGATCTGGTTCTGAGGAAGGAGGCATTGGTGGATCCGATTCCCAGGAAGGAGGCATTGCTGGATCTAGTTCTGAGGAAGGATGGATTACTGGATCTGGTTCTGAGGAAGGAGAGATTGCTGGATCTGATTCTGAGGAAGGAGAGATTGCTGGATCTGGTTCTGAGGAAGGAGGGATTGCTGGATCTGGTTCTGAGTAAGGAAGAATTGCTGGATCTGCTTCTGGGGAATAAGGGATTCCAAGATCTGTTTCTGAGGAAGGAGTGATTGCTGGATTTGGTTCTGGAGAAGGAGGGTTTGCTGGATCTGGCTCTGGGGAAGGAGGGATTACTGGATCTCATTCTGAGGAAGTAGCGATTGGTGGATCTGGTTCTGAGGAAGTAGCGATTGCTGGATCTGGTTCTGTGCAAGGTGGTGTTACTGGATCTGGTTGTTTTGAAGGAGGGATTGCTGGACCTGGATCTGGGGAAGGATGGATTGCTGGATCTGTTTCTGTGGAAGGAGGGATTGCTGGATCTGGTTCTAGGGAAGGAGGGATTGCTGGATCTGGTACTGTGGAAGGAGGGATTCCTGGATCTGGTACTGTGGAAGGAGGGAATACTGGATCTAGTTCTGGGGAAGAGAGATTACTGGATCTGGTTCTGAGGAAGGAAGGAAGGATGCATTGCTGGATTTGGTTCTGAGGAAGTAGCGATTGGTGGATCTAATTCTGTGGAAGGAAGGATTACTGGATCTGGTTCTGAGTAGGGAAGAATTGCTGGATCTGGTTCTGAGGAATGAGAGCTTGCTGGATCTGGTTCCCAGGAAGGAGCCATTGGTGGATCCGTTCCCAGGAAGGAGGCATTGCTGTATCCGGTTCTGAGGAAGAATGGATTACTGGATCCGGTTCTGAGGAAGGAGAGATTGCTGGATCTGGTTCTGAGGAAGGAGAAATTGCTGGATCTGGTTCTGAGGAAGGAGAGATTGCTGGATCTGGTTCTGGAGGAGGAGGGATTGCTGGATCTGGCTCTGGGGAAGGAGGGATTGCTGGATCTGGTTCAGAGGAAGGAGAGATTGCTGGATCTGGTTCTGAGGAAGGAGAGATTGCTGTATCTGGTTCTGAGGAAGGAGGCATTGGTGAATCCGATTCCCAGGAAGGAGAGATTGCTGGATCTAGTTCTGAGGAAGGATGGATTACTGGATCTGGTTCTGAGGAAGGAGAGATTGCTGGATCTGATTCTGAGGAAGGAGAGATTGCTGGATCTGGTTCTGAGGAAGGAGGGATTGCTGGATCTGGTTCTGAGGAAGGAAGGATTGCTGGATCTGGTTCTGAGTAAGGAAGAATTGCTGGATCTGCTTCTGGGGAATAAGGGATTCCTGGATCTTTTGCTGAGGAAGGAGTGATTGCTGGATTTGGTTCTGGAGAAGGAAGGATTGCTGGATAAGGCTCTGGGGAAGGAGGGATTGCTGGAGCTGGTTCTGAGGAAGGAGGGATTGCTGGATCTGGTTCTCTGGAATGAGGGATTACTGGATCTCATTCTGAGGAAGTAGCGATTGGTGGATCTGGTTCTGGGGAAGTAGCGATTGCTGGATCTGGTTCTGTGCAAGGTGGTGTTACTGGATCTGGTTGTTTTGAAGGAGGGATTGCTGGATCTGGTTCTGAGGAAGGAGAGATTGCTTGATCTAGTTCTGAAGAAGGAGAGATTGCTGGATCTGGTCCTGAGGAAGGAGAGCTTGCTGGATCTGGTTCTGAGGAAGGAGAGATTGCTGGATCTGGTTCTAAGGAAGGAGAGATTGCTGGATCTGGTTCTGAGGAAGGAGAGATTGCTGGATCTGGTTCCCAGGAAGGAGGCATTGGTGGATCCGATTCCCAGGAAGGAGGCATTGCTGGATCCGGTTCTGGGGAAGGAGGGATTGCTGGATCTGGCTCTGGGGAAGGAGGGATTGCTGAATCTGGTTCTGAGGAAGGAGGGATTGCTGGATCTGGTTCTGTGGAAGGAGGGTTTACTGGATCTGGTTCTGAGGAAGTAGCGATTGGTGGATCTGGTTCTGAGGAAGTAGCGATTGCTGGATCTGGTTCTGTGGAAGGTGGGGTTACTGGATCTGGTTGTTTTGAAGGATGGATTGCTGGATCTGGCTCTGGGGAAGGAGGGATTGCTGGATCTGGTTCTGTGCAAGGAGGGATTGCAGGATCTGGTTCTGGGGAAGGAGGGATTGCTGGATCTGGTTCTGAGAAAGAAGAGATTGCTGGATCTGGTTCCCAGGAAGGAGGCATTGGTGGATCCGATTCCCAGGAAGGAGGCATTGCTGGATCCGTTTCTGGGGAAGGAGGGATTGCTCGATCTGGCTCTGTGGAAGGAGGGAATACTGGATCTAGTTCTGGGGAAGAGAGATAACTGGATCTGGTTCTGAGGAAGGAAGGAAAGATGCATTGCTGGATTTGGTTCTGAGGAAGTAGTGATTGGTGGATCTAGTTCTGTGGAAGGAGGGATTACTGGATCTGGTTCTGAGTAAGGAAGAATTGCTGGATCTGGTTCTGAGGAAGGAGGGATTGCTGGATCTGGTTCTGTGGAAGGAGGGATTGCTGGATCTGGTTCTGTGGAAGGGGGGATTGCTGGATCTGGTTCTGAGAAAGGAGAGATTGCTGGATCTGGTTCCCAGGAAGGAGGCATTGGTGGATCCGATTCCCAGGAAGGAGGCATTGCTGGATCCGGTTCTGGGGAAGGAGGGATTGCTGGATCTGGCTCTGGGGAAGGAGGGATTGCTGAATCTGGTTCTGAGGAAGGAGGGATTGCTGGATCTGGTTCTGTGGAAGGAGGGTTTACTGGATCTCGTTCTGAGGAAGTAGCGATTGGTGGATCTGGTTCTGAGGAAGTAGCGATTGCTGGATCTGGTTCTGTGAAAGGTGGGGTTACTGGATCTGGTTGTTTTGATGGAGGGATTGCTGGATCTGGCTCTGGGGAAGGAGGGATTGCTGGAACTTTTTCTGTGGAAGGAGGGATTGCTGGATCTGGTTATGGGGAAGGAAGGATTGCTGGATCTGGTTCTGAGGAAGGAGAAATTGCTGTATCTGGTTCCCAGGAAGGAGGCATTGGTGGATCCGATTCCCAGGAAGGAGGCATTGCTGGATCCGGTTCTGGGGAAGGAGGGATTGCTGGATCTGGCTCTGTGGAAGGAGGGAATACTGGATCTAGTTCTGGGAAAGAGAGTAAACTGGATCTGGTTCTGAGGAAGGAAGGAAGGATGCATTGCTGGATTTGGTTCTGAGGAAGTAGTGATTGGTGGATCTAGTTCTGTGGAAGGAGGGATTACTGGATCTGGTTCTGAGTAAGGAAGAATTGCTGGATCTGGTTCTGAGGAAGGAGGGATTGCTGGATCTGGTTCTGTGGAAGGAGGGATTGCTGGATCTGGTTCTGTGGAAGGAGGGATTGCTGGATCTGGTTCTGGGGAAGGAGGGATTGCTGGATCTGGCACTGTGGAAGTAGGGATTGCTGGATCTGGTTCTGTGGAAGGAGGGAATACTGGATCTAGTTCTGGGGAAGAGAGACAACTGGATCTGGTTCTGAGGAAGGAAGGAAGGATGCATTGCTGGATTTGGTTCTGAGGAAGTAGCGATTGGTGGATCTAGTCCTGTGGAAGGAAGGATTACTGGATCTGGTTCTGAGTAAGGAAGAATTGCTGGATCTGGTTCTGAGGAAGGAGGGATTGCTGGATCTGGTTCTGTGGAAGGAGGGATTGCTGGATCTGGTTCTGTGGAAGGAGGGATTGCTGGATCTGGTTCTGGGGAAGGAGGGATTGCTGGACCTGGTACTGTGGAAGGAGGAAATGCTGCATTTGGTTCTGTGGAAGGAGGGAACACTGGATCTAGTTCTGGGGAAGAGAGATTACTGGATCTGGTTCTGAGGAAGGAAGGAAGGAAGGATGCATTGCTGGATTTGGTTCTGAGGAAGCAGCGATTGGTGGATCTAGTTCTGTGGAAGGAGGGATTACTGGATCTGCTTCTGAGTAAGGAAGAAATGCTGGATCTGGTTCTGGGGAATAAGGGATTCCTGGATCTGTTTCTGAGGAAGGAGGGATTGCTGGATTTGGTTCTGGGGAAGGAGTGATTGCTGGAACTGGTTCTGAGGAAGGTGAGATTGCTTGATCTGGTTCTGAAGAAGGAGAGATTGCTGGATCTGGTTCTGAGGAAGGAGAGCTTGCTGGATCTGGTTCTGAGGAAGGAGAGATTGCTGGATCTGGTTCTAAGGAAGGAGAGATAGCTGGATCTGGTTCTGAGGAAGGAGAGATTGCTGGATCTGGTTCTAAGGAAGGAGAGATTGCTGGATCTGGATCTGAGGAAGGAGAGATTGCTGGATCTGGTTCCCAGGAAGGAGGCATTGGTGGATCCGACGCCCAGGAAGGAGGCATTGCTGGATCCGGTTCTGGGGAAGGAGGGATTGCTGGATCTGGCTCTGGGGAAGGAGGGATTGCTGAATCCGGTTCTGAGGAAGAAGGGATTGCTGGATCTGGTTCTGTGGAAGGAGGGTTTACTGGATCTCGTTCTGAGGAAGTAGCGATTGGTGGATCTGGTTCTGAGGAAGTAGCGATTGCTGGATCTGGTTCTGTGGAAGGAGGGAATACTGGATCTAGTTCTGGGGAAGAGAGATTACTGGATCGGGTTCTGAGGAAGGAAGGAAGGATGCATTGCTGGATTTGGTTCTGAGGAAGTAGCGATTGGTAGATCTAGTTCTGTGGAAGGAGGGATTATTGGATCTGGTTCTGAGTAAGGAAGAAATGCTGGATCTGGTTCTGGGGAATAAAGGATTCCTGGATCTGTTTCTGAGGAAGGAGGGATTGCTGGATTTGGTTCTGGGGAAGGAGAGATTGCTGGATCTGGTTCTGAGGAAGGAGAGCTTGCTGGATCTTGTTCCCAGGAAGGAGGCATTGCTGGATCCGGTTCTGAGGAAGGAGAGATTGCTGGATCTGGTTCTGAGGAAGGAGAGATTGCTGGATCTGGTTCTGAGTAAGGAAGAATTGCTGGATCTGCTTCTGGGGAATAAGGGATTCCTGGATCTGTTTCTGAGGAAGGAGTGATTGCTGGATTTGGTTCTGGGGAAGGAGGGATTGCTGGATCTGGTTCTGAGGAAAGAGAGATTGCTGGAACTGGTTCTGGAGATGGAGGGATTGCTGGATCTGGCTCTGTGGAAGGAGGGATTGCTGGATCTGGTTCTGAGGAAGGAGGGATTGCTGGATCTGGTTCTGAGGAAGGAGGGATTGCTGGATCTGGTTCTGTGGAAGGAGGGATTACTGGATCTCGTTCTGAGGAAGTAGCGACTGGTGGATCTGGTTCTGTGGAAGGAGGGAATACTGGATCAATTTCTGGGGAAGAGAGATTACTGGATCTGGTTCTGAAGAAGGAAGGAAGGATGCATTGCTGGATTTGGTTCTGAGGAAGTAGCGATTGGTGGATCTAGTTCTGTGGAAGGAGGGATTACTGGATCTGGTTCTGAGTAAGGAAGAATTGTTGGATCTGGTTTCGGGGGAATAAGGGATTCCTTGATCTGTTTCTGAGGAAGGAGTGATTGCTGGATTTGGTTCTGGGGAAGGAATGATTGCTGGATCTGGTTCTGAGGAAGGAGAGAATGCTGGATCTGGTTCTGAAGAAGGAGAGATTGCTGGATCTGGTCCTGAGGAAGGAGAGCTTGCTGGATCTGGTTCTGAGGAAGGAGAGATTGCTGGATCTGGTTCTGAGGAAGGAGAGATTGCTGGATCTGGTTCTGAGGCAGGAGAGATTGCTGGATCTGGTTCCCAGGAAGGAGGCATTGCTGGATCCGGTTCTGGGGAAGGAGGGATTGCTGGATCTGGCTCTGGGGAAGGAGGGATTGCTGGATCTGGTTCTGAGGAAGGAGGGATTGCTGGATCAGGTTCTGTGGAAGGAGGAAATACTGGATCTCGTTCTGAGGAAGTAGCGATTGGTGGATCTGGTTCTGAGGAAGTAGCGATTGCTGGATCTGGTTCTGTGGAAGGTGGGGTTACTGGATTTGGTTGTTTTGAAGGAGGGATTGCTGGATCTGGTTCTGTGGAAGGAGGGATTGCTGGATCTGGTTCTGTGGAAGGAGGGATTGCTGGATCTGGTTCTGAGGAAGGAGAGATTGCTGGATCTGGTTCCCAGGAAGGAGGCATTGGTGGATCCGATTCCCAGGAAGGAGGCATTGCTGGATCCGGTTTTGGGGAAGGAGGGATTGCTGGATCTGGCCCTGTGGAAGGAGGGAATACTGGATCTAGTTCAGGGGAAGAGAGATGACTGGATCTGGTTCTGAGGAAGGAAGGAAGGATGCATTGCTGGATTTGGTCCTGAGGAAGTAGTGATTGGTGGATCTAGTTCTGTGGAAGGAGGGATTAATGGATCTGGTTCTGAGTAAGGAAGAATTGCTGGATCTGGATCTGAGGAAGGAGGGATTGCTGGATCTGGTTCTGGGAAAGGAGGGATTGCTGGATCTGGTTCTGTGGAAGGAGGGCTTGCTGGATCTGGTTCTGGGGAAGGAAGGAAGGAAGGATGCATTGCTGGATTTGGTTCTGAGGAAGCAGCGATTGGTGGATCTAGTTCTGTGGAAGGAGGGATTACTTGATCTGGTTCTGAGTAAGAAAGAATTGCTGGATCTGGTTCTGGGGAATAAGGGATTCCTGGATCTGTTTCTGAGGAAGGAGGGATTGCTGGATTTGGTTCTGGCGAAGGAGTGATTGATGGATCTGGTTCTGAGGAAGGAGAAATTGCTTGATCTGGTTCGGAAGAAGGAGAGATTGCTGGATCTGGTCCTGAGGAAGGAGAGCTTGCTGGATCTGGTCCTGAGGAAGGAGAGATTGCTGGATCTGGTTCTAAGGAAGGAGAGATTGCTGGATCTGGTTCTGAGGAAGTAGAGATTGCTGGATCTGGTTCCCAGGAAGGAGGCATTGCTGGATCCGATTCCCAGGAAGGAGGCATTGCTGGATCTGGTACTGTGGAAGGTGGGGTTACTGGATCTGGTTGTGTGGAAGGAGGGATTGCTGGATCTGGCTCTGGGGAAGGAGGGATTGCTGGATCTGGTTCTGTGGAAGGAGGGATTGCTGGATCTGGTTCTGGGGAAGGAGAGATTGCTGGATCTGGTTCTGAGGAAGGAGAGATTGCTGGATCTGGTTCCCAGGAAGGAGGCATTGGTGGATCCGATTCCCAGGAAGGAGGCATTGCTGGATCCGGTTCAGGGGAAGGAGGGAATGCTGGATCTGGTACTGTGGAAGGAGGGAATGCTGGATTTGGTTCTGTGGAAGGAGGGAATACCGGATCTAGTTCTGGGGAAGAGAGATTACTGGATCTGGTTCTGAGGAAGGAAGGAAGGAAGGATGCATTGCTGGATTTGGTTCTGAGCAAGCAGCGATTCGTGGATCTAGTTCTGTGGAAGGAGGGATTACTGGATCTGGATCTGAGTAAGGAAGAATTGCTGGATCTGGTTCTGGGGAATAAGGGAGTCCTGGATCTGTTTCTGAGGAAGGAGGGATTGCTGGATTTGGTTCTGGGGAAGGAGTGATTGCTGGATCTGGTTCTGAGGAAGGAGAGATTGCTTGATCTGGTTCTGAAGAAGGAGAGATTGCTGGATCTGGTCCTGAGGAAGGAGAGCTTGCTGGATCTGGTTCTGAGGAAGGAGAGATTGCTGGATCTGCTTCTAAGGAAGGAGAGATTGCTGGATCTGGTTCTGAGGAAGGAGAGATTGCTTGATCTGGTTCTGAAGAAGGAGAGATTGCTGGATCTGGTCCTGAGGAAGGAGAGCTTGCTGGATCTGCTTCTGAGGAAGGAGAGATTGCTGGATCTGGTTCTAAGGAAGGAGAGATTGCTGGATCTGGTTCTGAGGAAGGAGAGATTGCTGGATCTGGTTCCCAGGAAGGAGGCATTGGTGGATCCGATTCCCAGGAAGGAGGCATTGCTGGATCCGGTTCTGGGGAAGGAGGGATTGCTGGATCTGGCTCTGGGGAAGGAGGGATTGCTGAATCTGGTTCTGTGGAAGGAGGCATTACTGGATCTCGTTCTGAGGAAGTAGCGATTGGTGGATCTGGTTCTGAGGAAGTAGCGATTGCTGGATCTGGTTCTGTGGAAGGTGGGGTTACTGGATCTGGTTGTTTTGAAGGAGGGATTGCTGGATCTGGTTCTGTGGAAGGAGGGATTGCTGGATCTGGTTCTGGGGAAGGAGGGATTGCTGGATCTGGTTCTGGGGAAGGAGGGATTGCTGGATCTGGTTCTGGGGAAGGAGGGATTGCTGGATCTGGTTCTGAGGAAGGAGAGATTGCTGGATCTGGTTCTGAGGAAGGAGAGATTGCTGGATCTGGTTCCCAGGAAGGAGGCATTGGTGGATCCGATTTCCAGGAAGGAGGCATTGCTGGATCCGGTTCTGGGGAAGGAGGGATTGCTGGATCTGGCCCTGTGGAAGGAGGGAATACTGGATCTAGTTCTGGGGAAGAGAGATAACTGGATCTGGTTCTGAGGAAGGAAGGAAGGATGCATTGCTGGATTTGGATCTGAGGAAGTAGTGATTGGTGGATCTAGTTCTGTGGAAGGAGGGATTACTGGATCTGGTTCTGAGTAAGGAAGAATTGCTGGATCTGGTTCTGAGGAAGGAGGGATTGCTGTATCTGGTTCTGGGAAAGATGGGATTGCTGGATCTGGTTCTGTGGAAGGAGGGATTGCTGGATCTGGTTCTGGGGAAGGAAGGAAGCAAGGATGCATTGCTGGATTTGGTTCTGAGGAAGCAGCGATTGGTGGATCTAGATTTGTGGAAGGAGCGATTACTGGATCTGGTTCTGAGTAAGAAAGAATTGCTGGATCTGGTTCTGGGGAATAAGGGATTCCTGGATCTGTTTCTGAGGAAGGACGGATTGCTGGATTTGGTTCTGGGGAAGGAGTGATTGCTGGATCTGGTTCTGAGGAAGGAGAGATTGCTTGATCTGGTTCTGAAGAAGGAGAGATTGCTGGATCTGGTCCTGAGGAAGGAGAGCTTGCTGGATCTGGTTCTGAGGAAGGAGAGATTGCTGGATCTGGTTCTGAGGAAGGAGAGATTGCTGGATCTGGTTCCCAGGAAGGAGGCATTGCTGGATCCGGTTCTGGGGAAGGAGGGATTGCTGGATCTGGCTCTGGGGAAGGAGGGATTGCTGGATCTGGTTCTGAGGAAGGAGGGATTGCTGGATCAGGTTCTGTGGAAGGAGGATATACTGGATCTCGTTCTGAGGAAGTAGCGATTGGTGGATCTGGTTCTGAGGAAGTAGCGATTGCTGGATCTGGTTCTGTGGAAGGTGGGGTTACAGGATTTGGTTGTTTTGAAGGAGGGATTGCTGGATCTGGTTCTGTGGAAGGAGGGATTGCTGGATCTGGTTCTGGGGAAGGAGGGATTGCTGGATCTGGTTCTGAGGAAGGAGAGATTGCTGGATCTGGTTCCCAGGAAGGAGGCATTGGTGGATCCGATTCCCAGGAAGGAGGCATTGCTGGATCCGGTTTTGGGGAAGGAGGGATTGCTGGATCTGGCCCTGTGGAAGGAGGGAATACTGGATCTAGTTCAGGGGAAGAGAGATGACTGGATTTGGTTCTGAGGAAGGAAGGAAGGAAGGATGCATTGCTGGATTTGGTTCTGAGGAAGCAGCGATTGGTGGATCTAGTTCTGTGGAAGGAGGGATTACTGGATCTGGTTCTGAGTAAGAAAGAATTGCTGGATCTGGTTCTGGGGAATAAGGGATTCCTGGATCTGTTTCTGAGGAAGGAGGGATTGCTGGATTTGGTTCTGGCGAAGGAGTGATTGATGGATCTGGTTCTGAGGAAGGAGAAATTGCTTGATCTGGTTCGGAAGAAGGAGAGATTGCTGGATCTGGTCCTGAGGAAGGAGAGCTTGCTGGATCTGGTCCTGAGGAAGGAGAGCTTGCTGGATCTGGTCCTGAGGAAGGAGAGATTGCTGGATCTGGTTCTAAGGAAGGAGAGATTGCTGGATCTGGTTCTGAGGAAGGAGAGATTGCTGGATCTGGTTCCCAGGAAGGAGGCATTGCTGGATCCGATTCCCAGGAAGGAGGCATTGCTGGATCTGGTTCTGCGGAAGGTGGGGTTACTGGATCTGGTTGTGTGGAAGGAGGGATTGCTGGATCTGGCTCTGGGGAAGGAGGGATTGCTGGATCTGGTTCTGTGGAAGGAGGGATTGCTGGATCTGGTTCTGGGGAAGGAGAGATTGCTGGATCTGGTTCTGAGGAAGGAGAGATTGCTGGATCTGGTTCCCAGGAAGGAGGCATTGGTGGATCCGATTCCCAGGAAGGAGGCATTGCTGGAACCGGTTCAGGGGAAGGAGGGAATGCTGGATCTGGTACTGTGGAAGGAGGGAATGCTGGATTTGGTTCTGTGGAAGGAGGGAATACCGGATCTAGTTCTGGGGAAGAGAGATTACTGGATCTGGTTCTGAGGAAGGAAGGAAGGAAGGATGCATTGCTGGATTTGGTTCTGAGCAAGCAGCGATTCGTGGATCTAGTTCTGTGGAAGGAGGGATTACTGGATCTGGTTCTGAGTAAGGAAGAATTGCTGGATCTGGTTCTGGGGAATAAGGGAGTCCTGGATCTGTTTCTGAGGAAGGAGGGATTGCTGGATTTGGTTCTGGGGATGGAGTGATTGCTGGATCTGGTTCTGAGGAAGGAGAGATTGCTTGATCTGGTTCTGAAGAAGGAGAGATTGCTGGATCTGGTCCTGAGGAAGGAGAGCTTGCTGGATCTGGTTCTGAGGAAGGAGAGATTGCTGGATCTGGCACTGTGGAAGGAGGGATTGCTGGATCTGGTTCTGTGGAAGGAGGGAATACTGGATCTAGTTCTGGGGAAGAGAGATAACTGGATCTGGTTCTGAGGAAGGAAGGAAGGATGCATTGCTGGATTTGGTTCTGAGGAAGTAGCGATTGGTGGATCTAGTTCTGTGGAAGGAAGGATTACTGGAACTGGTTCTGAGTAAGGAAGAATTGCTGGATCTGGTTCTGAGGAAGGAGGGATTAATGGATCTGGTTCTGTGGAAGGAGGGATTGCTGGATCTGGTTCTGTGGAAGGAGGGATTGCTGGATCTGGTTCTGTGGAAGGAGGGATTGCTGGATCTGGTCCTGAGGAAGGAGAGCTTGCTGGATCTGGTTCTGAGGAAGGAGAGATTGCTGGATCTGGTTCTAAGGAAGGAGAGATAGCTGGATCTGGTTCTGAGGAAGGAGAGATTGCTGGATCTGGTCCTAAGGAAGGAGAGATTGCTGGATCTGGATCTGAGGAAGGAGAGATTGCTGAATCTGGTTCCCAGGAAGGAGGCATTGGTGGATCCGACTCCCAGGAAGGAGGCATTGCTGGATCCGGTTCTGGGGAAGGAGGGATTGCTGGATCTGGCTCTGGGGAAGGAGGGATTGCTGAATCTGGTTCTGAGGAAGAAGGGATTGCTGGATCTGGTTCTGTGGAATGAGGGTTTACTGGATCTCGTTCTGAGGAAGTAGCGATTGGTGGATCTGGTTCTGAGGAAGTAGCGATTGCTGGATCTGGTTCTGTGGAAGGTGGGGTTACTGGATCTGGTTGTTTTGAAGGAGGGATTGCTGGATCTGGTTCTGTGGAAGGAGGGATTGCTGGATCTGGTTCTGGGGAAGGAGGGATTGCTGGATCTGGTTCTGGGGAAGGAGGGATTGCTGGATCCGGCCCTCTGGAAGGAGGGATTGCTGGATCTGGTTCTGTGGAAGGAGGGAATACTGGATCTAGTTCTGGGGAAGAGAGATTACTGGATCTGGTTCTGAGGAAGGAAGGAAGGACGCATTGCTGGATTTGGTTCTGAGGAAGTAGCGATTGGTAGATCTAGTTCTGTGGAAGGAGGGATTATTGGATCGGGTTCTGAGTAAGGAAGAAATGCTGGATCTGGTTCTGGGGAATAAAGGATTCCTGGATCTGTTTCTGAGGAAGGAGGGATTGCTGGATCTGGTTCTGAGGAAGGAGAGCTTGCTGGATCTGGTTCCCAGGAAGGAGCCATTGGTGGATCCGGTTCCAAGGAAGGAGGCATTGCTGGATCCGGTTCTGAGGAAGGATGGATTACTGGATCCGGTTCTGAGGAAGGAGAGATTGCTGGATCTGGTTCTGAGGAAGGAGAGATTGCTGGATCTGGTTCTGAGTAAGGAAGAATTGCTGGATCTGCTTCTGGGGAATAAGGGATTCCTGGATCTGTTTCTGAGGAAGGAGTGATTGCTGGATTTGGTTCTGGGGAAGGAGAGATTGCTGGAACTTGTTCTGGAGATGGAGGGATTGCTGGATCTGGCTCTGGGGAAGGAGGGATTGCTGGATCTGGTTCTGAGGAAGGAGAGATTGCTGGATCTGGTGCTGAGGAAGGAGAGATTGCTGGATCTGGTTCTGAGGAAGGAGAAATTGCTGGATCTGATTCACAGGAAGGAGGCATTGCTGGATCCGATTCACAGGAAGGAGGCATTGCTGGATCCGGTTCTGGGGAAGGAGGGATTGCTGGATCTGGCTCTGGGGAAGGAGGGATTGCTGGATCTGGTTCTGAGGAAGGAGGGATTGCTGGATCTGGTTCTGTGGAAGGAGGAAATACTGGATCTCGTTCTGAGGACGTAGCGATTGGTGGATCTGGTTCTGAGGAAGTAGCGATTGCTGGATCTGGTTCTGTGGAAGGTGGGGTTACTGGATTTGGTTGTTTTGAAGGAGGGATTGCTGGATCTGGCACTGGGGAAGGAGGGATTGCTGGATCTGGTTCTGTGGAAGGAGGGATTGCTGGATCTGGTTCTGTGGAAGGAGGGATTGCTGGATCTGGTTCTGGGGAAGGAGAGATTGCTGGATCTGGTTCTGAGGAAGGAGAGATTGCTGGATCTGGTTCCCAGGAAGGAGGCATTGGTGGATCCGATTCCCAGGAAGGAGGCATTGCTGGATCCGGTTCAGGGGAAGGAGGGAATGCTGGATCTGGTACTGTGGAAGGAGGGAATGCTGGATTTGGTTCTGTGGAAGGAGGGAATACCGGATCTAGTTCTGGGGAAGAGAGATTACTGGATCTGGTTCTGAGGAAGGAAGGAAGGAAGGATGCATTGCTGGATTTGGTTCTGAGCAAGCAGCGATTCGTGGATCTAGTTCTGTGGAAGGAGGGATTACTGGATCTGGTTCTGAGTAAGGAAGAATTGCTGGATCTGGTTCTGGGGAATAAGGGAGTCCTGGATCTGTTTCTGAGGAAGGAGGGATTGCTGGATTTGGTTCTGGGGATGGAGTGATTGCTGGATCTGGTTCTGAGGAAGGAGAGATTGCTTGATCTGGTTCTGAAGAAGGAGAGATTGCTGGATCTGGTCCTGAGGAAGGAGAGCTTGCTGGATCTGGTTCTGAGGAAGGAGAGATTGCTGGATCTGGCACTGTGGAAGGAGGGATTGCTGGATCTGGTTCTGTGGAAGGAGGGAATACTGGATCTAGTTCTGGGGAAGAGAGATAACTGGATCTGGTTCTGAGGAAGGAAGGAAGGATGCATTGCTGGATTTGGTTCTGAGGAAGTAGCGATTGGTGGATCTAGTTCTGTGGAAGGAAGGATTACTGGAACTGGTTCTGAGTAAGGAAGAATTGCTGGATCTGGTTCTGAGGAAGGAGGGATTAATGGATCTGGTTCTGTGGAAGGAGGGATTGCTGGATCTGGTTCTGTGGAAGGAGGGATTGCTGGATCTGGTTCTGTGGAAGGAGGGATTGCTGGATCTGGTCCTGAGGAAGGAGAGCTTGCTGGATCTGGTTCTGAGGAAGGAGAGATTGCTGGATCTGGTTCTAAGGAAGGAGAGATAGCTGGATCTGGTTCTGAGGAAGGAGAGATTGCTGGATCTGGTCCTAAGGAAGGAGAGATTGCTGGATCTGGATCTGAGGAAGGAGAGATTGCTGAATCTGGTTCCCAGGAAGGAGGCATTGGTGGATCCGACTCCCAGGAAGGAGGCATTGCTGGATCCGGTTCTGGGGAAGGAGGGATTGCTGGATCTGGCTCTGGGGAAGGAGGGATTGCTGAATCTGGTTCTGAGGAAGAAGGGATTGCTGGATCTGGTTCTGTGGAATGAGGGTTTACTGGATCTCGTTCTGAGGAAGTAGCGATTGGTGGATCTGGTTCTGAGGAAGTAGCGATTGCTGGATCTGGTTCTGTGGAAGGTGGGGTTACTGGATCTGGTTGTTTTGAAGGAGGGATTGCTGGATCTGGTTCTGTGGAAGGAGGGATTGCTGGATCTGGTTCTGGGGAAGGAGGGATTGCTGGATCTGGTTCTGGGGAAGGAGGGATTGCTGGATCTGGCCCTCTGGAAGGAGGGATTTCTGGATCTGGTTCTGTGGAAGGAGGGAATACTGGATCTAGTTCTGGGGAAGAGAGATTACTGGATCTGGTTCTGAGGAAGGAAGGAAGGACGCATTGCTGGATTTGGTTCTGAGGAAGTAGCGATTGGTAGATCTAGTTCTGTGGAAGGAGGGATTATTGGATCGGGTTCTGAGTAAGGAAGAAATGCTGGATCTGGTTCTGGGGAATAAAGGATTCCTGGATCTGTTTCTGAGGAAGGAGGGATTGCTGGATCTGGTTCTGAGGAAGGAGAGCTTGCTGGATCTGGTTCCCAGGAAGGAGCCATTGGTGGATCCGGTTCCAAGGAAGGAGGCATTGCTGGATCCGGTTCTGAGGAAGGATGGATTACTGGATCCGGTTCTGAGGAAGGAGAGATTGCTGGATCTGGTTCTGAGGAAGGAGAGATTGCTGGATCTGGTTCTGAGTAAGGAAGAATTGCTGGATCTGCTTCTGGGGAATTAGGGATTCCTGGATCTGTTTCTGAGGAAGGAGGGATTGCTGGATTTGGTTCTGGGGAAGGAGAGATTGCTGGAACTTGTTCTGGAGATGGAGGGATTGCTGGATCTGGCTCTGGGGAAGGAGGGATTGCTGGATCTGGTTCTGAGGAAGGAGAGATTGCTGGATCTGGTGCTGAGGAAGGAGAGATTGCTGGATCTGGTTCTGAGGAAGGAGAAATTGCTGGATCTGATTCCCAGGAAGGAGGCATTGCTGGATCCGATTCCCAGGAAGGAGGCATTGCTGGATCCGGTTCTGGGGAAGGAGGGATTGCTGGATCTGGCTCTGGGGAAGGAGGGATTGCTGGATCTGGTTCTGAGGAAGGAGGGATTGCTGGATCTGGTTCTGTGGAAGGAGGAAATACTGGATCTCGTTCTGAGGACGTAGCGATTGGTGGATCTGGTTCTGAGGAAGTAGCGATTGCTGGATCTGGTTCTGTGGAAGGTGGGGTTACTGGATTTGGTTGTTTTGAAGGAGGGATTGCTGGATCTGGCACTGGGGAAGGAGGGATTGCTGGATCTGGTTCTGTGGAAGGAGGGATTGTTGGATCTGCTTCTGGGGAAGGAGGGATTGCTGGATCTGGTACTGTGGAAGGAGGGATTCCTGGATCTGGTTCTGTGGAAGGAAGGAAGGATGCATTGCTGGATTTGGTTCTAAGGAAGTAGTGATTGGTGGATCTAGTTCTGTGGAAGGAGGGATTACTGGATCTGGTTCTGAGTAAGGAAGAATTGCTGGATCTGGTTCTGAGGAAGGATGGATTGCTGGATCTGGATCTGTGGAAGGAGGGATTGCTGGATCTGGTTCTGTGGAAGGAGGGATTGCTGGATCTGGTTCTGGGGAAGGAGGGATTGCTGGATCTGGCACTGTGGAAGGAGGGATTGCTGGATCTGGTTCTGTGGAAGGAGGGAATACTGGATCTAGTTCTGGGGAAGAGAGATAACTGGATCTGGTTCTGAGGAAGGAAGGAAGGATGCATTGCTGGATTTGGTTCTGAGGAAGTAGCGATTGGTGGATCTAGTTCTGTGGAAGGAAGGATTACTGGAACTGGCTCTGAGTAAGGAAGAATTGCTGGATCTGGTTCTGAGGAAGGAGGGATTAATGGATCTGGTTCTGTGGAAGGAGGGATTGCTGGATCTGGTTCTGTGGAAGGAGGGATTGCTGGATCTGGTTCTGTGGAAGGAGGGATTGCTGGATCTGTCCTGAGGAAGGAGAGCTTGCTGGATCTGGTTCTGAGGAAGGAGAGATTGCTGGATCTGGTTCTAAGGAAGGAGAGATAGCTGGATCTGGTTCTGAGGAAGGAGAGATTGCTGGATCTGGTTCTAAGGAAGGAGAGATTGCTGGATCTGGATCTGAGGAAGGAGAGATTCCTGGATCTGGTTCCCAGGAAGGAGGCATTGGTGGATCCGACTCCCAGGAAGGAGGCATTGCTGGATCCGGTTCTGGGGAAGGAGGGATTGCTGGATCTGGCTCTGGGGAAGGAGGGATTGCTGGATCTGGTTCTGGGGAAGGAAGGAAGGAAGGATGCATTGCTGGATTTGGTTCTGAGGAAGCAGCGATTGGTGGATCTAGATTTGTGGAAGGAGCGATTACTGGATCTGGTTCTGAGTAAGGAAGAATTGCTGGATCTGGTTCTGGGGAATAAGGGATTCCTGGATCTGTTTCTGAGGAAGGACGGATTGCTGGATTTGGTTCTGGGGAAGGAGAGATTGCTGGATCTGGTTCTGAGGAAGGAGAGATTGCTGGATCTGGTTCTGAGGAAGGAGAGATTGCTGGATCTGGTTCTAAGGAAGGAGAGATTGCTGGATCTGGTTCTGAGGAAGGAGAGATTGCTGGATCTGGTTCCCAGGAAGGAGGCATTGGTGGATCCGATTCCCAGGAAGGAGGCATTGCTGGATCCGGTTCTGGGGAAGGAGGGATTGCTGGATCTGGCTCTGGGGAAGGAGGGATTGCTGAATCTGGTTCTGAGGAAGGAGGGATTGCTGGATCTGGTTCTGTGGAAGGAGGCATTACTGGATCTCGTTCTGAGGAAGTAGCGATTGGTGGATCTGGTTCTGAGGAAGTAGCGATTGCTGGATCTGGTTCTGTGGAAGGTGGGGTTACTGGATCTGGTTGTTTTGAAGGAGGGATTGATGGATCTGGCTCTGGGGAAGGAGGGATTGCTGGATCTGGTTCTGTGGAAGGAGGGATTGCAGGATCTGGTTCTGGGGAAGGAGGGATTGCTGGATCTGATTCTGAGGAAGGAGAGATTGCTGGATCTGGTTCCCAGGAAGGAGGCATTGGCGGATCCATTTCCCAGGAAGGAGGAATTGCTGGATCCAGTTCTGGGGAAGGAGGGATTGCTGGATCTGGCTCTGTGGAAGGAGGGAATACTGGATCTAGATCTGGGGACGAGAAATAACTGGATCTGGTTCTGAGGAAGGAAGGAAGGACGCATTCCTGGATTTGGTTCTGAGGAAGTAGTGATTGGTGGATCTAGTTCTGTGGAAGGAGGGATTACTGGATCTGGTTCTGAGTAAGGAAGAATTGCTGGATCTGGTTCTGAGGAAGGAGGGATTGCTGGATCTGGTTCTGTGGAAGGAGGGATTCCTGGATCTGGTTCTGTGGAAGGAGGGATTGCTGGATCTGGTTCTGGGGAAGGAGGGATTGCTGCACCTGGTACTGTGGAAGGAGGGAATGCTGGATTTGGTTCTGTGGAAGGAGGGAATACTGGATCTAGTTCTGGGGAATAGAGATTACTGGATCTGGTTCTGAGGAAGGAAGGAAGGAAGGATGCATTGCTGGATTTGGTTCTGAGGAAGCAGCGATTGGTGGATCTAGTTCTGTGGAAGGAGGGATTACTGTATCTGGTACTGAGAGAGGAAGAATTGCTGGATCTGGTTCTGGGGAATAAGGGATTCCTGGATCTGTTTCTGAGGAAGGAGGGATTGCTGGATTTGGTTCTGGGGAAGGAGTGATTGCTGGATCTGGTTCTGAGGAAGGAGAGATTGCTTGATCTGGTTCTGAAGAAGGAGAGATTGCTGGATCTGGTCCTGAGGAAGGAGAGCTTGCTGGATCTGGTTCTGAGCAAGGAGAGATTGCTGGATCTGGTTCTGAGGGAGGAGAGATTGCTGGAAGTGGTTCCCAGGAAGGAGGCATTGGTGGATCCGGTTCTGGGGAAGGAGGGATTGCTGGATCTGGCTCTGGGGAAGCAGGGATTGCTGAATCTGGTTCTGAGGAAGGAGGGATTGCTGGATCTGGTTCTGTGGAAGGAGGGTTTACTGGATCTCGTTCTGAGGAAGTAGCAATTGGTGGATCTGGTTCTGAGGAAGTAGCGATTGCTGGATCTGGTTCTGTGGAAGGTGGGGTTACTGGATCTGGTTGTTTTGAAGGAGGGATTGCTGGATCTGGCTCTGGGGAAGGAGGGATTGCTGGATCTGGTTCTGGGGAAGGAGGGATTGCTGGATCTGGTTCTGAGGAAGGAGAGATTGCCGGATCTGGTTCCCAGGAAGGAGGCATTGGTGGATCCGATTCCCAGGAAGGATGCATTGCTGGATCCGGTTCTGGGGAAGGAGGGATTGCTGGATCTGGCCCTGTGGAAGGAGGGAATACTGGATCTAGTTCTGGGGAAGAGAGATAACTGGATCTGGTTCTGAGGAAGGAAGGAAGGATGCATTGCTGGATTTGGTTCTGAGGAAGTAGTGATTGGTGGATCTAGTTCTATGGAAGGAGGGATTACTGGATCCGGTTCTGGGGAAGGAGGGATTGCTGGATCTGGCCCTGTGGAAGGAGGGAATACTGGATCTGGTTCTGGGGAAGAGAGATAACTGGATCTGGTTCTGAGGAAGGAAGGAAGGATGCATTGCTGGATTTGGTTCTGAGGAAGTAGTGATTGGTGGATCTGGTTCTGAGGAAGGAGGGATTGCTGGATCTGGTTCTGTGGAAGGAGGGATTGCTGGATCTGGTTCAGTGGATGGAGGGATTGCTGGATCTGGTTCTGGGGAAGGAAGGAAGGAAGGATGCATTGCTGGATTTGGTTCTGAGGAAGCAGCAATTGGTGGATCAAGTTCTGTGGAAGGAGGGATTACTGGACCTGGTTCTGAGTAAGGAAGAATTGCTGGATCTGGTTCTGGGGAATAAGGGATTACTGGATCTGTTTCTGAGGAAGGAGGGATTGCTGGATTTGGTTGTTTTGAAGGAGGGATTGCTGGACCTGGCTCTGGGGAAGGAGGGATTGCTGGATCTGGTTCTGTGGAAGGAGGGATTTCCTGATCTGCTTCTGGGGAAGGAGGGATTGCTGGATCTGGTACTGTCGAAGGAGGGATTCCTCGATCTGGTTCTGTGGAAGGAGGGAATACTGGATCTAGTTCTGGGAAGAGAGATAACTGGATCTGGTTCTGAGAAGGAAGGAAGGATGCATTGCTGGATTTGGTTCTGAGGAAATAGTGATTGGTGGATCTAGTTCTGTGGAAGGAGGGATTACTGGATCTGGTTCTGAGTAAGGAGGGATTGCTGGATCTGGTTCTGTGGAAGGAGGGATTGCTGGATCTGGTTCTGTGGAAGGAGGGATTGCTGGATCTGGTTCTGTGGAAGGAGGGATTGCTGCATCTGGTTATGGGGAAGGAGGGATTGCTGGATCTGGTTATGGGGAAGGAGGGATTGCTGGATCTGGCACTGCAAAGGAGGGATTGCTGGATCTGGTTCTGCGGAAGGAGGGAGTACTGGATATAGTTCTGGGGAAGAGAGATAACTGGATGTGGTTCTGAGGAAGGAAGGAAGGATGCATTGCTTGATTTGGTTCTGAGGAAGTAGCGATTGGTGGATGTGGTTCTGTGGAAGGAAGGATTACTGGAACTGGTTCTGAGTAAGGAAGAATTGCTGGATCTGGTTCTGAGGAAGGAGGGATTAATGTATCTGGTTCTGTGGAAGGAGGGATTGCTGGATCTGGTTCTGTGGAAGGAGTGATTGCTGGATCTGGTCCTGAGGAAGGAGAGCTTGCTGGATCTGGTTCTGAGGAAGGAGAGATTGCTGGATCTGGTTCTGAGGAAGGAGAGATTGCTGGATCTGGTTCTGAGGAAGGAGAGATTGCTGGATCTGGTTCCCAGGACGGAGGCATTGGTGGATCCGATTCCCAGGAAGGAGGCATTGCTGGATCCGGTTCTGGGGAAGGAGGGATTGTTGGATCTGGCTCTGGGGAAGGAGGGATTGCTGAAGCTGGTTCTGAGGAAGGAGGGATTGCTGGATCTGGTTCTGTGGAAGGTGGGGTTACTGGATCTGGTTGTTTTGAAAGAGGGATTGATGGATCTGGCTCTGGGGAAGGAGGGATTGCTGGATCTGGTTCTGTGGAAGGAGGGATTGCTGGATCTGGTTCTGGGGAAGGAGGGATTGCTGGATCTGATTCTGAGGAAGGAGGGATTGCTGGATCTGGTTCCCAGGAAGGGGGCATTGGTGGATCCGATTCCCAGGAAGGAGGCATTGCTGGATCCGGTTCTGGGGAAGGAGGGATTGCTGGATCTGGCTCTGTGGAAGGAGGGAATACTGGATCAAGTTCTGGGGAAGAGAGATAACAGGGTCTGGTTCTGAGGAAGGAAGGAAGGATGCATTGCTGGATTTGGTTCTGAGGAAGTAGTGATTGGTGGATCTAGTTCTGTGGAAGGAGGGATTACTGGATCTGGATCTGAGTAAGGAAGAATTGCTGGATCTGGTTCTGAGGAAGGAGGGATTGCTGGATCTGGTTCTGTGGAAGGAGGGATTGCTGGATCTGGTTCTGTGGAAGGAGGGATTGCTGGATCTGGTTCTGGGAAAGGAAGGAAGGAAGGATGCATTGCTGGATTTGGTTCTGAGGAAGCAGCGATTGGTGGATCTAGTTCTGTTGAAGGAGGGATTACTGGATCTGGTTCTGAGTAAGGAAGAATTGCTGGATCTGGTTCTGGGGAATAAGGGATTCCTGGATCTGTTTCTGAGGAAGGAGGGATTGCTGGATTTGGCTCTGGGGAAGGAGTGATTGCTGGATCTGGTTCAGAGGAAGGAGAGATTGCTGGATCTGGTCCTGAGGAAGGAGAGATTGCTGGATCTGGTCCTGAGGAAGGAGAGCTTGCTGGATCTGGTCCTGAGGAAGGAGAGCTTGCTGGATCTGGTTCTGAGGAAGGAGAGATTGCTGGATCTGGTTCTGAGGAAGGAGAGATTGCTGGATCTGGTGCTGAGGAAGGAGAGATTGCTAGATCTGGTTCCCAGGAAGGAGGCATTGGTGGATCCGATTCCCAGGAAGGAGGCATTGCTGGATCCAGTACTGGGTAAGGAGGGATTGCTGGATCTGGCTCTGGGGAAGGAGGGATTACTGAATCTGGTTCTGTGGAAGGAGGGATTACTGGTCTGGTTGTTTTGAGGGAGGGATTGCTGGATCTGGCTCTGGGGAAGGAGGGATTGCTGGTTCTGGTTCTGAGGAAGGAGAGATTGCTGGATCTGGTTCTAAGGAAGGAGAGATTGCTGGATCTGGTGCTGAGGAAGGAGAGATTGCTGGATCTGGTTCCCAGGAAGGAGGCATTGGTGGATCCAATTCCCAGGAAGGAGGCATTGCTGGATCCGGTTCTGGGGAAGGAGGGATTGCTGGATCTGGCTCTGGGGAAGGAGGGATTGCTGAATCTGGTTCTGAGGAAGGAGGGATTGCTGGATCTGGTTCTGTGGAAGGAGGGTTTACTGGATCTCGTTCTGAGGAAGTAGCGACTGGTGGATCTGGTTCTGAGGAAGTAGCGATTGCTGGATCTGGTTCTGTGGAAGGTGGGGTTACTGGATCTGGTTGTTTTAAAGGAGGGATTGCTGGATCTGGCTCTGGGGAAGGAGGGATTGCAGGATCTGGTTCTGGGGAAGGAGGGATTGCTGGATCTGGTTCTGAGGAAGGAGTGATTGCTGGATCTGGTTCTGAGGAAGGAGTGATTGCTGGATCTGGTTCCCAGGAAGGAGGCATTGGTGGATCCATTTCCCAGGAAGGAGGAATTGCTGGATCCGGTTCTGGGGAAGGAGGGATTGCTGGATCTGGCTCTGTGGAAGAAGGGAATACTGGATCTAGTTCTGGGGAAGAGAGATAACTGGATCTGGTTCTGAGGAAGGAAGGAAGGATGCATTGCTGGATTTGGTTCTGAGGAAGGAGTGATTGGTGGATCTAGTTCTGTGGTAGGAGGGATAACTGGATCTGGTTCTGAGTAAGGAAGAATTGCTGGATCTGGTTCTGAGGAAGGAGGGATTGCTGGATCTGGATCTGAGTAAGGAAGAATTGCTGGATCTGGTTCTGAGGAAGGAGGGATTGCTGGATCTGGTTCTGTGGAAGGAGGGATTGCTGGATCTGGTTCTGTGGAAGGAGGGATTGCTGGATCTGGTTCTGGGGAAGGAAGGAAGGAAGGATGCATTGCTGGATTTGGTTCTGAGGAAGCAGCGATTGGTGGATCTAGTTCTGTGGAAGGAGGGATTACTGGATCTGGTTCTGAGTAAGGAAGAATTGCTGGATCTGGTTCTGGGGAATAAGGGATTCCTGGATCTGTTTCTGAGGAAGGAGGGATTGCTGGATTTGGCTCTGGGGAAGGAGTGATTGCTGGATCTGGTTCAGAGGAAGGAGAGATTGCTGGATCTGGTCCTGAGGAAGGAGAGCTTGCTGGATCTGGTCCTGAGGAAGGAGAGCTTGCTGGATCTGGTTCTGAGGAAGGAGAGATTGCTGGATCTGGTTCTGAGGAAGGAGAGATTGCTGGATCTGGTGCTGAGGAAGGAGAGATTGCTAGATCTGGTTCCCAGGAAGGAGGCATTGGTGGATCCGATTCCCAGGAAGGAGGCATTGCTGGATCCGGTTCTGGGTAAGGAGGGATTGCTGGATCTGGCTCTGGGGAAGGAGGGATTGCTGAATCTGGTTCTGAGGAAGGAGGGATTACTGGTCTGGTTGTTTTGAAGGAGGGATTGCTGGATCTGGCTCTGGGGAAGGAGGGATTGCTGGTTCTGGTTCTGAGGAAGGAGAGATTGCTGGATCTGGTTCTAAGGAAGGAGAGATTGCTGGATCTGGTGCTGAGGAAGGAGAGATTGCTGGATCTGGTTCCCAGGAAGGAGGCATTGGTGGATCCAATTCCCAGGAAGGAGGCATTGCTGCATCTGGTTCTGGGGAAGGAGGGATTGCTGGATCTGGTTGTGTGGAAGGAGGGATTACTGCATCGGGTTCTGAGAAAGGAGGGATTGCTGGATCTGGTTCTTTGGGAGGAGGGATTACTGGATCTGGTTCTGAGGAAGTAGCGATTGGTGGACCTGGTTCTGAGGAATTAGTGATATTTGGAGTTGGTTCTGTGGAAGGTGGGGTTACTGGATCTGGTTGTTTTGAAGGAGGGATTGCTGGATCTGGCTCTGGGGAAGGAGGGATTGCTGGATCTGGTTCTGTGGAAGGAGGGATTGCAGGATCTGGTTCTGGGGAAGGAGGGATTGCTGGATCTGGTTCTGAGGAAGGAGTGATTGCTGGATCTGGTTCTGAGGAAGGAGTGATTGCTGGATCTGGTTCCCAGGAAGGAGGCATTGGTGGATCCATTTCCCAGGAAGGAGGAATTGCTGGATCCGGTTCTGGGGAAGGAGGGATTGCTGGATCTGGCTCTGTGGAAGAAGGGAATACTGGATCTAGTTCTGGGGAAGAGAGATAACTGGATCTGGTTCTGAGGAAGGAAGGAAGGATGCATTGCTGGAATTGGTTCTGAGGAAGGAGTGATTGGTGGATCTAGTTCTGTGGTAGGAGGGATAACTGGATCTGGTTCTGAGTAAGGAAGAATTGCTGGATCTGGTTCTGAGGAAGGAGGGATTGCTGGATCTGGTTCTGTGGAAGGAGGGATTGCTGGATCTGGTTCTGTGGAAGGAGGGATTGCTGGATCTGGTTCTGTGGAAGGAGGGATTGCTGGATCTGGTTCTGTGGAAGGAGGGATTGCTGGATCTGGTTCTGGGGAAGGAAGGAAGGAAGGATGCATTGCTGGATTTGGTTCTGAGGAAGCAGCGATTGGTGGATCTAGTTCTGTGGAAGGAGGGATTACTGGATCTGGTTCTGAGTAAGGAAGAATTGCTGGATCTGGTTCTGGGGAATAAGGGATTCCTGGATCTGTTTCTGAGGAAGGAGGGATTGCTGGATTTGGCTCTGGGGAAGGAGTGATTGCTGGATCTGGTTCAGAGGAAGGAGAGATTGCTGGATCTGGTCCTGAGGAAGGAGAGCTTGCTGGATCTGGTTCTGAGGAAGGAGAGATTGCTGGATCTGGTTCTGAGGAAGGAGAGATTGCTGGATCTGGTTCTGAGGAAGGAGAGATTGCTGGATCTGGTTCCCAGGACGGAGGCATTGGTGGATCCGATTCCCAGGAAGGAGGCATTGCTGGATCCGGTTCTGGGGAAGGAGGGATTGTTGGATCTGGCTCTGGGGAAGGAGGGATTGCTGAAGCTGGTTCTGAGGAAGGAGGGATTGCTGGATCTGGTTCTGTGGAAGGTGGGGTTACTGGATCTGGTTGTTTTGAAAGAGGGATTGATGGATCTGGCTCTGGGGAAGGAGGGATTGCTGGATCTGGTTCTGTGGAAGGAGGGATTGCTGGATCTGGTTCTGGGGAAGGAGGGATTGCTGGATCTGATTCTGAGGAAGGAGGGATTACTGGATCTGGTTCCCAGGAAGGAGGCATTGGTGGATCCGATTCCCAGGAAGGAGGCATTGCTGGATCCGGTTCTGGGGAAGGAGGGATTGCTGGATCTGGCTCTGTGGAAGGAGGGAATACTGGATCAAGTTCTGGAGAAGAGAGATAACAGGATCTGGTTCTGAGGAAGGAAGGAAGGATGCATTGCTGGATTTGGTTCTGAGGAAGTAGTGATTGGTGGATGTAGTTCTGTGGAAGGAGGGATTACTGGATCTGGATCTGAGTAAGGAAGAATTGCTGGATCTGGTTCTGAGGAAGGAGGGATTGCTGGATCTGGTTCTGTGGAAGGAGGGATTGCTGGATCTGGTTCTGTGGAAGGAGGGATTGCTGGATCTGGTTCTGGGAAAGGAAGGAAGGAAGGATGCATTGCTGGATTTGGTTCTGAGGAAGCAGCGATTGGTGGATCTAGTTCTGTGGAAGGAGGGATTACTGGATCTGGTTCTGAGTAAGGAAGAATTGCTGGATCTGGTTCTGGGGAATAAGGGATTCCTGGATCTGTTTCTGAGGAAGGAGGGATTGCTGGATTTGGCTCTGGGGAAGGAGTGATTGCTGGATCTGGTTCAAAGGAAGGAGAGATTGCTGGATCTGGTCCTGAGGAAGGAGAGATTGCTGGATCTGGTCCTGAGGAAGGAGAGCTTGCTGGATCTGGTCCTGAGGAAGGAGAGCTTGCTGGATCTGGTTCTGAGGAAGGAGAGATTGCTGGATCTGGTTCTGAGGAAGGAGAGATTGCTGGATCTGGTGCTGAGGAAGGAGAGATTGCTAGATCTGGTTCCCAGGAAGGAGGCATTGGTGGATCCGATTCCCAGGAAGGAGGCATTGCTGGATCCGGTACTGGGTAAGGAGGGATTGCTGGATCTGGCTCTGGGGAAGGAGGGATTACTGAAACTGGTTCTGTGGAAGGAGGGATTACTGGTCTGGTTGTTTTGAAGGAGGGATTGCTGGATCTGGCTCTGGGGAAGGAGGGATTGCTGGTTCTGGTTCTGAGGAAGGAGAGATTGCTGGATCTCGTTCCAAGGAAGGAGAGATTGCTGGATCTGGTGCTGAGGAAGGAGAGATTGCTGGATCTGGTTCCCAGGAAGGAGGCATTGGTGGATCCAATTCCCAGGAAGGAGGCATTGCTGGATCCGGTTCTGGGGAAGGAGGGATTGCTGGATCTGGCTCTGGGGAAGGAGGGATTGCTGAATCTGGTTCTGAGGAAGGAGGGATTGCTGGATCTGGTTCTGTGGAAGGAGGGTTTACTGGATCTCGTTCTGAGGAAGTAGCGATTGGTGGATCTGGTTCTGAGGAAGTAGCGATTGCTGGATCTGGTTCTGTGGAAGGTGGGGTTACTGGATCTGGTTGTTTTAAAGGAGGGATTGCTGGATCTGGCTCTGGGGAAGGAGGGATTGCAGGATCTGGTTCAGGGGAAGGAGGGATTGCTGGATCTGGTTCTGAGGAAGGAGTGATTGCTGGATCTGGTTCTGAGGAAGGAGTGATTGCTGGATCTGGTTCCCAGGAAGGAGGCATTGGTGGATCCATTTCCCAGGAAGGAGGAATTGCTGGATCCGGTTCTGGGGAAGGAGGGATTGCTGGATCTGGCTCTGTGGAAGAAGGGAATACTGGATCTAGTTCTGGGGAAGAGAGATAACTGGATCTGGTTCTGAGGAAGGAAGGAAGGATGCATTGCTGGATTTGGTTCTGAGGAAGGAGTGATTGGTGGATCTAGTTCTGTGGTAGGAGGGATAACTGGATCTGGTTCTGAGTAAGGAAGAATTGCTGGATCTGGTTCTGAGGAAGGAGGGATTGCTGGATCTGGATCTGAGTAAGGAAGAATTGCTGGATCTGGTTCTGAGGAAGGAGGGATTGCTGGATCTGGTTCTGTGGAAGGAGGGATTGCTGGATCTGGTTCTGTGGAAGGAGGGATTGCTGGATCTGGTTCTGGGGAAGGAAGGAAGGAAGGATGCATTGCTGGATTTGGTTCTGAGGAAGCAGCGATTGGTGGATCTAGTTCTGTGGAAGGAGGGATTACTGGATCTGGTTCTGAGTAAGGAAGAATTGCTGGATCTGGTTCTGGGGAATAAGGGATTCCTGGATCTGTTTCTGAGGAAGGAGGGATTGCTGGATTTGGCTCTGGGGAAGGAGTGATTGCTGGATCTGGTTCAGAGGAAGGAGAGATTGCTGGATCTGGTCCTGAGGAAGGAGAGCTTGCTGGATCTGGTCCTGAGGAAGGAGAGCTTGCTGGATCTGGTTCTGAGGAAGGAGAGATTGCTGGATCTGGTTCTGAGGAAGGAGAGATTGCTGGATCTGGTGCTGAGGAAGGAGAGATTGCTAGATCTGGTTCCCAGGAAGGAGGCATTGGTGGATCCGATTCCCAGGAAGGAGGCATTGCTGGATCCGGTTCTGGGTAAGGAGGGATTGCTGGATCTGGCTCTGGGGAAGGAGGGATTGCTGAATCTGGTTCTGTGGAAGGAGGGATTACTGGTCTGGTTGTTTTGAAGGAGGGATTGCTGGATCTGGCTCTGGGGAAGGAGGGATTGCTGGTTCTGGTTCTGAGGAAGGAGAGATTGCTGGATCTGGATCTAAGGAAGGAGAGATTGCTGGATCTGGTGCTGAGGAAGGAGAGATTGCTGGATCTGGTTCCCAGGAAGGAGGCATTGGTGGATCCAATTCCCAGGAAGGAGGCATTGCTGGATCCGGTTCTGGGGAAGGAGGGATTGCTGGATCTGGCTCTGGGGAAGGAGGGTTTACTGGATCTCGTTCTGAGGAAGTAGCGATTGGTGGATCTGGTTCTGAGGAAGTAGCGATTGCTGGATCTGGTTCTGTGGAAGGTGGGGTTACTGGATCTGGTTGTTTTGAAGGAGGGATTGCTGGATCTGGCTCTGGGGAAGGAGGGATTGCTGGATCTGGTTCTGTGGAAGGAGGGATTGCAGGATCTGGTTCTGGGGAAGGAGGGATTGCTGGATCTGGTTCTGAGGAAGGAGTGATTGCTGGATCTGGTTCTGAGGAAGGAGTGATTGCTGGATCTGGTTCCCAGGAAGGAGGCATTGGTGGATCCATTTCCCAGGAAGGAGGAATTGCTGGATCCGGTTCTGGGGAAGGAGGGATTGCTGGATCTGGCTCTGTGGAAGAAGGGAATACTGGATCTAGTTCTGGGGAAGAGAGATAACTGGATCTGGTTCTGAGGAAGGAAGGAAGGATGCATTGCTGGATTTGGTTCTGAGGAAGGAGTGATTGGTGGATCTAGTTCTGTGGTAGGAGGGATAACTGGATCTGGTTCTGAGTAAGGAAAAATTGCTGGATCTGGTTCTGAGGAAGGAGGGATTGCTGGATCTGGTTCTGTGGAAGGAGGGATTGCTGGATCTGGTTCTGTGGAAGGAGGGATTGCTGGATCTGGTTCTGTGGAAGGAGGGATTGCTGGATCTGGTTCTGTGGAAGGAGGGATTGCTGGATCTGGTTCTGGGGAAGGAAGGAAGGAAGGATGCATTGCTGGATTTGGTTCTGAGGAAGCAGCGATTGGTGGATCTAGTTCTGTGGAAGGAGGGATTACTGGATCTGGTTCTGAGTAAGGAAGAATTGCTGGATCTGGTTCTGGGGAATAAGGGATTCCTGGATCTGTTTCTGAGGAAGGAGGGATTGCTGGATTTGGCTCTGGGGAAGGAATGATTGCTGGATCTGGTTCAGAGGAAGGAGAGATTGCTGGATCTGGTCCTGAGGAAGGAGAGCTTGCTGGATCTGGTCCTGAGGAAGGAGAGCTTGCTGGATCTGGTTCTGAGGAAGGAGAGATTGCTGGATCTGGTTCTGAGGAAGGAGAGATTGCTGGATCTGGTGCTGAGGAAGGAGAGATTGCTAGATCTGGTTCCCAGGAAGGAGGCATTGGTGGATCCGATTCCCAGGAAGGAGGCATTGCTGGATCCGGTTCTGGGTAAGGAGGGATTGCTGGATCTGGCTCTGGGGAAGGAGGGATTGCTGAATCTGGTTCTGTGGAAGGAGGGATTACTGGTCTGGTTGTTTTGAAGGAGGGATTGCTGGATCTGGCTCTGGGGAAGGAGGGATTGCTGGTTCTGGTTCTGAGGAAGGAGAGATTGCTGGATCTGGTTCTAAGGAAGGAGAGATTGCTGGATCTGGTGCTGAGGAAGGAGAGATTGCTGGATCTGGTTCCCAGGAAGGAGGCATTGGTGGATCCAATTCCCAGGAAGGAGGCATTGCTGGATCCGGTTCTGGGGAAGGAGGGATTGCTGGATCTGGCTCTGGGGAAGGAGGGATTGCTGAATCTGGTTCTGAGGAAGGAGGGATTGCTGGATCTGGTTCTGTGGAAGGAGGGTTTACTGGATCTCGTTCTGAGGAAGTAGCGATTGGTGGATCTGGTTCTGAGGAAGTAGCGATTGCTGGATCTGGTTCTGTGGAAGGTGGGGTTACTGGATCTGGTTGTTTTGAAGGAGGGATTGCTGGATCTGGCTCTGGGGAAGGAGGGATTGCTGGATCTGGTTCTGTGGAAGGAGGGATTGCAGGATCTGGTTCTGGGGAAGGAGGGATTGCTGGATCTGGTTCTGAGGAAGGAGTGATTGCTGGATCTGGTTCTGAGGAAGGAGTGATTGCTGGATCTGGTTCCCAGGAAGGAGGCATTGGTGGATCCATTTCCCAGGAAGGAGGAATTGCTGGATCCGGTTCTGGGGAAGGAGGGATTGCTGGATCTGGCTCTGTGGAAGAAGGGAATACTGGATCTAGTTCTGGGGAAGAGAAATAACTGGATCTGGTTCTGAGGAAGGAAGGAAGGATGCATTGCTGGATTTGGTTCTGAGGAAGGAGTGATTGGTGGATCTAGTTCTGTGGTAGGAGGGATAACTGCATCTGGTTCTGAGTAAGGAAGAATTGCTGGATCTGGTTCTGAGGAAGGAGGGATTGCTGGATCTGGTTCTGTGGAAGGAGGGATTGCTGGATCTGGTTCTGTGGAAGGAGGGATTGCTGGATCTGGTTCTGGGGAAGGAGGGATTGCTGGACTGGCACTGTGGAAGGAGGGATTGCTGGATCTGGTTCTGTGGAAGGAGGAAATTCTGGATCTAGTTCTGGGGAAGAGAGATTACTGGATCTGGTTCTGAGGAAGGAAGGAAGGATGCATTGCTGGATTTGGTTCTGAGGAAGTAGCGATTGGTAGATCTAGTTCTGTGGAAGGAGGGATTATTGGATCTGCTTCTGAGTAAGCAAGAAATGCTGGATCTGGTTCAGGGGAATAAAGGATTCCTGGATCTGTTTCTGAGGAAGGAGGGATTGCTGGATTTGGTTCTGGGGAAGGAGAGATTGCTGGATCTGGTTCAGAGGAAGGAGCCATTGGTGGATCCGGTTCCAAGGAAGGAGGCATTGCTGGATCCGGTTCTGAGGAAGGATGGATTACTGGATCCGGTTCTGAGGAAGGAGAGATTGCTGGATCTGGTTCTGAGGAAGGAGAGATTGCTGGATCTGGTTCTGAGTAAGGAAGAATTGCTGGATCTGCTTCTGGGGAATAAGGGATTCCTGGATCTGTTTCTGAGGAAGGAGTGATTGCTGGATTTGGTTCTGGGGAAGGAGAGATTGCTGGAACTGGTTCTGGAGATGGAGGGATTGCTGGATCTGGCTCTGGGGAAGGAGGGATTGCTGGATCTGGTTCTGAGGAAGGAGAGATTGCTGGATCTGGTTCTGAGGAAGGAGAGATTGCTGGATCTGGTTCTGAGGAAGGAGAGATTGCTGGATCTGGTTCTGAGGTAGGAGAGATTGCTGGATCTGGTTCCCAGGAAGGAGGCATTGCTGGTTCCGATTCCCAGGAAGGAGGCATTGCTGGATCCGGTTCTGGGGAAGGAGGGATTGCTGGATCTGGCTCTGGGGAAGGAGGGATTGCTGGATCTGGTTCTGAGGAAGGAGGGATTGCTGGATCTGGTTCTGTGGAAGGAGGAAATACTGGATCTCGTTTTGAGGAAGTAGCGATTGGTGGATCTGGTTCTGAGGAAGTAGCGATTGCTGGATCTGGTTCTGTGGAAGGTGGGGTTACTGGATTTGGTTGTTTTGAAGGAGGGATTGCTGGATCAGGCTCTGGGGAAGGAGGGATTGCTGGATCTGGTTCTGTGGAAGGAGGGATTGCTGGATCTGGTTCTGGGGAAGGAGGGATTGCTGGATCTGGTACTGTGGAAGGAGGGATTCCTGGATCTGGTTCTGTGGAAGGAGGGAATACTGGATCTAGTTCTGGGGAAGAGAGATAACGATCTGGTTCTGAGGAAGGAAGGAAGGATGCATTGCTGGATTTGGTTCTGAAGAAGTAGTGATTGGTGGATCTAGTTCTGTGGAAGGAGGGATTACTGGATCTGGTTCTGAGTAAGGAAGAATTGCTGGATCTGGTTCTGAGAAAGGAGGGATTGCTGGATCTGGTTCTGTGGAAGGAGGGATTGCTGGATCTGGTTCTGGGGAAGGAAGGAAGGAAGGATGCATTGCTGGATTTGGTTCTGAGGAAGCAGCGATTGGTGGATCTAGTTCTGTGGAAGGAGGGATTACTAGATCTGGTTCTGAGTAAGGAAGAATTGCTGGATCTGGTTCTGGGGAATAAGGGATTCCTGGATCTGTTTCTGAGGAAGGAGGGATTGCTGGATTTGGTTCTGGGGAAGGAGTGATTGCTGGATCTGGTTCAGAGGAAGGAGAGATTGCTTGATCTGGTTCTGAAGAAGGAGAGATTGCTGGATCTGGTCCTGAGGAAGGAGAGCTTGCTGGATCTGGTTCTGAGGAAGGAGAGATTGCTGGATCTTGTTCTAAGGAAGGAGAGATTGCTGGATCTGGTGCTGAGGAAGGAGAGATTGCTAGATCTGGTTCCCAGGAAGGAAGCATTGGTGGATCCGATTCCCAGGAAGGAGGCATTGCTGGATCTGGTTCTGGGTAAGGAGGGATTGCTGGATCTGGCTCTGGGGAAGGAGGGATTGCTGAATCTGGTTCTGTGGAAGGAGGCATTGCCGGATCCGGTTCTGGGGAAGGAGGGATTGCTAGATCTGGCCCTGTGGAAGGAGGGAATACTGGATCAAGTTCTGGGGAAGAGAGATAACTGGATCTGGTTCTGAGGAAGGAAGGAAGGATGCATTGCTGGATTTGGTTCTGAGGAAGTAGTGATTGGTGGATCTAGTTCTGTGGAAGGAGGGATTACTGGATCTGGATCTGAGTAAGGAAGAATTGCTGGATCTGGTTCTGAGGAAGGAGGGATTGCTGGATCTGGTTCTGTGGAAGGAGGGATTGCTGGATCTGGTTCTGTGGAAGGAGGGATTGCTGGATCTGGTTCTGGGGAAGGAGGGATTGCTGGATCTGGTTCTGTGGAAGGAGGGTTTGCAGGATCTGGTTCTGGGGAAGGAGGGATTGCTAGATCTGGTTCTGAGAAAGGAGAGATTGCTGGATCTGGTTCCCAGGAAGGAGGCATTGGTGGATCCGATTCCCAGGAAGGAGGCATTGCTGGATCCGGTTCCGGAGAAGGAGGGATTGCTGGATCTGGCTCTGTGGAAGGAGGGAATACTGGATCTAGTTCTGGGGAAGAGAGATAACTGGATCTGGTTCTGACGAAGGAAGGAAGGATGCATTGCTGGATTTGGTTCTGAGGAAGTAGTGATTGGTGGATCTAGTTCTGAGTAAGGAGGGATTACTGGATCTGGTTCTGAGTAAGGAAGAATTGCTGGATCTGGTTCTGAGGAAGGAGGGATTGCTGGATCTGGTTCTGTGGAAGGAGGGATTGCTGGATCTGGTTCTGGGGAAGGAGGGATTGCTGGATCTGGCACTGTGGAAGGAGGGATTGCTGGATCTGGTTCTGTGGAAGGAGGGAATACTGGATCTAGTTCTGTGGAAGGGAGATAACTGGATCTGGTTCTGAGGAAGGAAGGAAGGACGCATTCCTGGATTTGGTTCTGAGGAAGTAGTGATTGGTGGATCTAGTTCTGTGGAAGAGGGATTACTGGATCTGGTTCTGAGTAAGGAAGAATTGCTGGATCTGGTTCTGAGGAAGGAGGGATTGCTGGATCTGGTTCTGTGGAAGGAGGGATTGCTGGATCTGGTTCTGTGGAAGGAGGGATTGCTGGATCTGGTTCTGGGGAAGGAGGGATTGCTGGATCTGGTTCTGGGGAAGGAGGGATTGCTGGATCTGGCACTGTGGAAGGAGGGATTGCTGGATCTGGTCCTGTGGAAGGAGGGAATTCTGGATCTAGTTCTGGGGAAGAGAGATTACTGGATCTGGTTCTGAGGAAGGAAGGAAGGATGCATTGCTGGATTTGGTTCTGAGGAAGTAGCGATTGGTAGATCTAGTTCTGTGGAAGGACAGATTATTGGATCTGGTTCTCAGTAAGGAAGAAATGCTGGATCTGGTTCTGGGGAATAAAGGATTCCTGGATCTGTTTCTGAGGAAGGAGGGATTGCTGGATTTGGTTCTGGGGAAGGAGAGATTGCAGGATCTGGTTCTGAGGAAGGAGAGCTTGCTGGATCTGGTTCCCAGGAAGGAGCCATTGGTGGATCCGGTTCCCAAGAAGGAGGCATTGCTGGATCCGGTTCTGAGGAAGGATGGATTACTGGATCCGGTTCTGAGGAAGGAGAGATTGCTGGATCTGGTTCTGAGGAAGCAGAGATGGCTGGATCTGGTTCTGAGGAAGGAGAAATTGCTGGATCTGGTTCTGAGGAAGGAGAGATTGCTGGATCTGGTTCTGGAGGAGGAGGGATTGCTGGATCTGGTTCTGAGGAAGGAGGGAATGCTGGATCTGGTTCTGAGGAAGGAGAGATTGCTGGATCTGGTTCTGAGGAAGGAGAGATTGCTGGATCTGGTTCTGAGGAAGGAGAGATTGCTGGATCTTTTTCTGAGGAAGGAGAGATTGCTGGATCTGGATCTGAGGAAGGAGGCATTGGTGGATCCAATTCCCAGGAAGGAGGGATTGCTGGATCTAGTTCTGAGGAAGGATGGATTACTGGATCTGGTTCTGAGGAAGGAGAGATTGCTGGATCTGATTCTGAGGAAGGAGAGATTGCTGGATCTGGTTCTGAGGAAGGAGGGATTGCTGGATCTGGTTCTGAGGAAGGAAGGATCGCTGGATCTGGTTCTGAGGAAGGAAGGATCGCTGGATCTGGTTCTGAGTAAGGAAGAATTGCTGGATCTGCTTCTGGGGAATAAGGGATTCCTGGATCTGTTTCTGAGGAAGGAGTGATTGCTGGATTTGGTTCTGCAGAAGGAGGGATTGCTGGATCTGGCTCTGGGGAAGGAGGGATTGCTGGATCTGGTTCTGAGGAAGGAGGGATTGCTGGATCTGGTTCTGTGGAAGGAGGGATTACTGGATCTCGTTCTGAGGAAGGAGGGAATGCTGGACCTGGTACTGTGGAAGGAGGGAATGCTGGATTGGGTTCTGTGGAAGGAGGGAATACTGGATCTAGTACTGGGGAAGAGAGATTACTGGATCTGGTTCTGAGGAAGGAGGGATTGCTGGATTTGGTTCTGGGGAAGGAGTGATTGCTGGATCTGGTTCAGAGGAAGGAGAGATTGCTTGATCTGGTTCTGAAGAAGGAGAGATTGCTGGATCTGGTCCTGAGGAAGGAGAGCTTGCTGGATCTGGTTCTGAGGAAGGAGAGATTGCTGGATCTTGTTCTAAGGAAGGAGAGATTGCTGGATCTGGTGCTGAGGAAGGAGAGATTGCTAGATCTGGTTCCCAGGAAGGAAGCATTGGTGGATCCGATTCCCAGGAAGGAGGCATTGCTGGATCTGGTTCTGGGTAAGGAGGGATTGCTGGATCTGGCTCTGGGGAAGGAGGGATTGCTGAATCTGGTTCTGTGGAAGGAGGCATTGCCGGATCCGGTTCTGGGGAAGGAGGGATTGCTAGATCTGGCCCTGTGGAAGGAGGGAATACTGGATCAAGTTCTGGGGAAGAGAGATAACTGGATCTGGTTCTGAGGAAGGAAGGAAGGATGCATTGCTGGATTTGGTTCTGAGGAAGTAGTGATTGGTGGATCTAGTTCTGTGGAAGGAGGGATTACTGGATCTGGATCTGAGTAAGGAAGAATTGCTGGATCTGGTTCTGAGGAAGGAGGGATTGCTGGATCTGGTTCTGTGGAAGGAGGGATTGCTGGATCTGGTTCTGTGGAAGGAGGGATTGCTGGATCTGGTTCTGGGGAAGGAGGGATTGCTGGATCTGGTTCTGTGGAAGGAGGGTTTGCAGGATCTGGTTCTGGGGAAGGAGGGATTGCTAGATCTGGTTCTGAGAAAGGAGAGATTGCTGGATCTGGTTCCCAGGAAGGAGGCATTGGTGGATCCGATTCCCAGGAAGGAGGCATTGCTGGATCCGGTTCCGGAGAAGGAGGGATTGCTGGATCTGGCTCTGTGGAAGGAGGGAATACTGGATCTAGTTCTGGGGAAGAGAGATAACTGGATCTGGTTCTGACGAAGGAAGGAAGGATGCATTGCTGGATTTGGTTCTGAGGAAGTAGTGATTGGTGGATCTAGTTCTGAGTAAGGAGGGATTACTGGATCTGGTTCTGAGTAAGGAAGAATTGCTGGATCTGGTTCTGAGGAAGGAGGGATTGCTGGATCTGGTTCTGTGGAAGGAGGGATTGCTGGATCTGGTTCTGGGGAAGGAGGGATTGCTGGATCTGGCACTGTGGAAGGAGGGATTGCTGGATCTGGTTCTGTGGAAGGAGGGAATACTGGATCTAGTTCTGTGGAAGGGAGATAACTGGATCTGGTTCTGAGGAAGGAAGGAAGGACGCATTCCTGGATTTGGTTCTGAGGAAGTAGTGATTGGTGGATCTAGTTCTGTGGAAGGAGGGATTACTGGATCTGGTTCTGAGTAAGGAAGAATTGCTGGATCTGGTTCTGAGGAAGGAGGGATTGCTGGATCTGGTTCTGTGGAAGGAGGGATTGCTGGATCTGGTTCTGTGGAAGGAGGGATTGCTGGATCTGGTTCTGGGGAAGGAGGGATTGCTGGATCTGGTTCTGGGGAAGGAGGGATTGCTGGATCTGGCACTGTGGAAGGAGGGATTGCTGGATCTGGTCCTGTGGAAGGAGGGAATTCTGGATCTAGTTCTGGGGAAGAGAGATTACTGGATCTGGTTCTGAGGAAGGAAGGAAGGATGCATTGCTGGATTTGGTTCTGAGGAAGTAGCGATTGGTAGATCTAGTTCTGTGGAAGGACAGATTATTGGATCTGGTTCTCAGTAAGGAAGAAATGCTGGATCTGGTTCTGGGGAATAAAGGATTCCTGGATCTGTTTCTGAGGAAGGAGGGATTGCTGGATTTGGTTCTGGGGAAGGAGAGATTGCTGGATCTGGTTCTGAGGAAGGAGAGCTTGCTGGATCTGGTTCCCAGGAAGGAGCCATTGGTGGATCCGGTTCCCAAGAAGGAGGCATTGCTGGATCCGGTTCTGAGGAAGGATGGATTACTGGATCCGGTTCTGAGGAAGGAGAGATTGCTGGATCTGGTTCTGAGGAAGCAGAGATGGCTGGATCTGGTTCTGAGGAAGGAGAAATTGCTGGATCTGGTTCTGAGGAAGGAGAGATTGCTGGATCTGGTTCTGGAGGAGGAGGGATTGCTGGATCTGGTTCTGAGGAAGGAGGGAATGCTGGATCTGGTTCTGAGGAAGGAGAGATTGCTGGATCTGGTTCTGAGGAAGGAGAGATTGCTGGATCTGGTTCTGAGGAAGGAGAGATTGCTGGATCTTTTTCTGAGGAAGGAGAGATTGCTGGATCTGGATCTGAGGAAGGAGGCATTGGTGGATCCAATTCCCAGGAAGGAGGGATTGCTGGATCTAGTTCTGAGGAAGGATGGATTACTGGATCTGGTTCTGAGGAAGGAGAGATTGCTGGATCTGATTCTGAGGAAGGAGAGATTGCTGGATCTGGTTCTGAGGAAGGAGGGATTGCTGGATCTGGTTCTGAGGAAGGAAGGATCGCTGGATCTGGTTCTGAGGAAGGAAGGATCGCTGGATCTGGTTCTGAGTAAGGAAGAATTGCTGGATCTGCTTCTGGGGAATAAGGGATTCCTGGATCTGTTTCTGAGGAAGGAGTGATTGCTGGATTTGGTTCTGCAGAAGGAGGGATTGCTGGATCTGGCTCTGGGGAAGGAGGGATTGCTGGATCTGGTTCTGAGGAAGGAGGGATTGCTGGATCTGGTTCTGTGGAAGGAGGGATTACTGGATCTCGTTCTGAGGAAGGAGGGAATGCTGGACCTGGTACTGTGGAAGGAGGGAATGCTGGATTGGGTTCTGTGGAAGGAGGGAATACTGGATCTAGTACTGGGGAAGAGAGATTACTGGATCTGGTTCTGAGGAAGGAGGGATTGCTGGATTTGGTTCTGGGGAAGGAGTGATTGCTGGATCTGGTTCTGAGGAAGGAGAGATTGCTTGATCTGGTTCTGAAGAAGGAGAGATTGCTGGATCTGGTCCTGAGGAAGGAGAGCTTGCTGGATCTGGTCCTGAGGAAGGAGAGATTGCTGGATCTGGTTCTAAGGAAGGAGAGATTGCTGGATCTGGTTCCCAGGAAGGAGGCATTGGTGGATCCGATTCCCAGGAAGGAGGCATTGCTGGATCCGGTTCTGGGGAAGGAGGGATTCCTGCATCAGGCTCTGGGGAAGGAGGGATTGCTGAATCTGGTTCTGAGGAAGGAGGGATTGCTGGATCTGGTTCTGTGGAAGGAGAGTTTACTGGATCTCGTTCTGAGGAAGTAGCGATTGGTGGATCTGGTTCTGAGGAAGTAGCGATTGCTGGATCTGGTTCTGTGGAAGGTGGGGTTACTGGATCTGGCGTTTTGAAGGAGGGATTGCTGGATCTGGCTCTGGGGAAGGAGGGATTGCTGGATCTGGTTCTGGGGAAGGAGGGTTTGCTGGATCTGGTTTTGAGGAAGGAGGGATTGCTGGATCTGGTTCCCAGGAAGGAGGCATTGGTGGATCCGATTCCAAGGAAGGAGGCATTGCTGGATCAGGTTCTGGGGAGGGAGGGATTGCTGGATCTGGCTCTGTGGAAGGAGGGAATACTGGATCTAGTTCTGGGGAAGAGAGATAACTGGATCTGGTTCTGAGGAAGGAAGGAAGGATGCATTGCTGGATTTGGTTCAGAGGAAGTAGTGATTGGTGGATCTAGTTCTGTGGAAGGAGGGATTACTGGATCTGGTTCTGAGTAAGGAAGAATTGCTGGATCTGGTTCTGAGGAAGGAGGGATTGCTGGATCTGGTTCTGTGGAAGGAGGGATTGCTGGATCTGGTTCTGGGGAAGGAGGGATTGCTGGATCTGGTACTGTGGAAGGAGGGATTGCTGGATCTGGTTCTGTGGAAGGAGGGAATTCTGGATCTAGTTCTGTGGAAGGAGGGATTATTGGATCTGGTTCTGAGTAAGGAAGAAATGCTGGATCTGGTTCAGGGGAATAAAGGATTCCTGGATCTGTTTCTGAGGAAGCAGGGATTGCTGGATTTGGTTCTGGGGAAGGACAGATTGCTGGATCTGGTTCTGAGGAAGGAGAGCTTGCTGGATCTGGTTCCCAGGAAGGAGCCATTGGTGGATCCGGTTCCCAGGAAGGAGGCATTGCTGGATCCGGTTCTGAGGAAGGATGGATTACTGGATCCGGTTCTGAGGAAGGAGAGATTGCTGGATCTGGTTCTGAGGAAGGAGAGATTGCTGGATCTGGTTCTGAGGAAGGAGAGATTGCTGGATCTGGTTCTGAGGAAGGAGAGATTGCTGGATCTGGTTCCCAGGAAGGAGGCATTACTGGTTCCGATTCCCAGGAAGGAGGCATTGCTGGATCCGGTTCAGGGGAAGGAGGGATTGCTGGATCTGGCTCTGGGGAAGGAGGGATTGCTGGATCTGGTTCTGAGGAAGGAGGGATTGCTGGTTCTGGTTCTGTGGAAGGAGGAAATACTGCATCTCGTTCTGAGGAAGTAGCGATTGGTGGATCTGGTTCTGAGGAAGTAGCGATTGCTGGATCTGGTTCTGTGGAAGGTGGGGTTACTGGATTTGGTTGTTTTGAAGGAGGGATTGCTGGATCTGGCTCTGGGGAAGGAGGGATTGCTGGACCTGGTTCTGTGGAAGGAGGGATTGCTGGATCTGGTTCTGGGGAAGGAGGGATTGCTGGATCTGGTTCTGGGGAAGGAGGGATTGCTGGATCTGGTACTGTGGAAGGAGGGATTCCTGGATCTGGTTCTGTGGAAGGAGGGAATACTGGATCTAGTTCTGGGGAAGAGAGATAACGATCTGGTTCTGAGGAAGGAAGGAAGGATGCATTGCTGGATTTGGTTCTGAGGAAGTAGTGATTGGTGGATCTAGTTCTGTGGAAGGAGGGATTACTGGATCTGGTTCTGAGTAAGGAAGAATTGCTGGATCTGGTTCTGAGGAAGGAGGGATTGCTGGATCTGGTTCTGGGGAAGGAGGGATTGCTGGATCTGGCACTGTGGAAGGAGGGATTGCTGGATCTGGTTCTGGGGAAGGAGGGATTGCTGGATCTGGCACTGTGGAAGGAGGGATTGCTGGATCTGGTTCTGTGGAAGGAGGGAATTCTGGATCTAGTTCTGGGGAAGAGAGATTACTGGATCTGGTTCTGAGGAAGGAAGGAAGGATGCATTGCTGGATTTGGTTCTGAGGAAGTAGCGATTGGTAGATCTAGTTCTGTGGAAGGAGGGATTGTTGGATCTGGTTTTCAGTAAGGAAGAAATGCTGGATCTGGTTCTGGGGAAGGAGGGATTGCTGGATTTGGTTCTGGGGAAGGAGAGTTTGCTAGATCTGGTTCTGAGGAAGGAGAGCTTGCTGGATCTGGTTCCCAGGAAGGAGCCATTGGTGGATCCGGTTCCCAAGAAGGAGGCATTGCTGGATCCGGTTCTGAGGAAGGATGGATTACTGGATCCGGTTCTGAGGAAGGAGAGATTGCTGGATCTGGTTCTGAGGAAGCAGAGATTGCTGGATCTGGTTCTGAGGAAGGAGAAATTGCTGGATCTGGTTCTGAGGAAGGAGAGATTGCTGGATCTGGTTCTGGAGGAGGAGGGATTGCTGGATCTGGCTCTGGTGAAGGAGGGATTGCTGGATCTGGTTCTGAGGAAGGAGAGATTGCTGGATCTGGTTCTGAGGAAGGAGAGATTGCTGGATCTGGTTCTGAGGAAGGAGAGATTGCTGGATCTGGATCTGAGGAAGGAGGCATTGGTGGATCCAATTCCCAGGAAGGAGGGATTGCTGGATCTAGTTCTGAGGAAGGATGGATTACTGGATCTGGTTCTGAGGAAGGAGAGATTGCTGGATCTGATTCTGAGGAAGGAGAGATTGCTGGATCTGGTTCTGAGGAAGGAGGGATTGCTGGATCTGGTTCTGAGGAAGGAAGGATCGCTGGATCTGGTTCTGAGTAAGGAAGAATTGCTGGATCTGCTTCTGGGGAATAAGGGATTCCTGGATCTGTTTCTGAGGAAGGAGTGATTGCTGGATTTGGTTCTGCAGAAGGAGGGATTGCTGGATCTGGCTCTGGGGAAGGAGGGATTGCTGGATCTGGTTCTGAGGAAGGAGGGATTGCTGGATCTGGTTCTGTGGAAGGAGGGATTACTGGATCTCGTTCTGAGGAAGGAGGGAATACTGGACCTGGTACTGTGGAAGGAGGGAATGCTGGATTTGGTTCTGTGGAAGGAGGGAATACTGGATCAAGTACTGGGGAAGAGAGATTACTGGATCTGGTTCTGAGGAAGGAAGGAAGGAAGGATGCATTGCTAGATTTGGTTCTGAGGAAGCAGCGATTAGTGGATCTAGTTCTGTGGAAGGAGGGATTACTGGATCTGGTTCTGAGAAAGGAAGAATTGCTGGATCTGGTTCTGGGGAATAAGGGATTCCTGGATCTGTTTCTGAGGAAGGAGGGATTGCTGGATTTGGTTCTGGGGAAGGAGTGATTGCTGGATCTGGTTCTGAGGAAGGAGAGATTGCTTGATCTGGTTCTGAAGAAGGAGAGATTGCTGGATCTGGTCCTGAGGAAGGAGAGCTTGCTGGATCTGGTCCTGAGGAAGGAGAGATTGCTGGATCTGGTTCTAAGGAAGGAGAGATTGCTGGATCTGGTTCCCAGGAAGGAGGCATTGGTGGATCCGATTCCCAGGAAGGAGGCATTGCTGGATCCGGTTCTGGGGAAGGAGGGATTCCTGCATCTGGCTCTGGGGAAGGAGGGATTGCTGAATCTGGATCTGAGGAAGGAGGGATTGCTGGATCTGGTTCTGTGGAAGGAGAGTTTACTGGATCTCGTTCTGAGGAAGTAGCGATTGGTGGATCTGGTTCTGAGGAAGTAGCGATTGCTGGATCTGGTTCTGTGGAAGGTGGGGTTACTGGATCTGGCGTTTTGAAGGAGGGATTGCTGGATCTGGCTCTGGGGAAGGAGGGATTGCTGGATCTGGTTCTGGGGAACGAGGGATTGCTGGATCTGGTTTTGAGGAAGGAGGGACTGCTGGATCTGGTTCCCAGGAAGGAGGCATTGGTGGATCCGATTCCAAGGAAGGAGGCATTGCTGGATCCGGTTCTGGGGAAGGAGGGATTGCTGGATCAGGCTCTGTGGAAGGAGGGAATACTGGATCTGGTTCTGTGGAAGGAGGGATTGCTGGATCTGGTTCTGGGGAAGGAGGGATTGCTGGATCTGGTACTGTGGAAGGAAGGATTGCTGGATCTGGTTCTGTGGAAGGAGGGAATTCTGGATCTAGTTCTGTGGAAGGAGGGATTATTGGATCTGGTTCTGAGTAAGGAAGAAATGCTGGATCTGGTTCAGGGGAATAAAGGATTCCTGGATCTGTTTCTGAGGAAGGAGGGATTGCTGGATTTGGTTCTGGGGAAGGAGAGATTGCTGGATCTGGTTCTGAGGAAGGAGAGCTTGCTGGATCTGGTTCCCAGGAACGAGCCATTGGTGGATCCGGTTCCCAGGAAGGAGGCATTGCTGGATCCGGTTCTGAGGAAGGATGGATTACTGGATCCGGTTCTGAGGAAGGAGAGATTGCTGGATCTGGTTCTGAGGAAGGAGAGATTGCTGGATCTGGTTCTGAGTAAGGAAGAATTGCTGGATCTGCTTCTGGGGAATAAGGGAATCCTGGATCTGTTTCTGAGGAAGGAGTGATTGCTGGATTTGGTTCTGGGGAAGGAGGGATTGCTGGATCTAGTTCTGAGGAAGGAGAGATTGCTGGAACTGGTTCTGGAGATGGAGGGATTGCTGGATCTGGTTCTGAGGAAGGAGGGATTGCTGGATCTGGTTCTGAGGAAGGAGGAACTGCTGGATCTGGTTCTGTGGAATGAGGGAATACTGGATCTAGTTCTGGGGAAGAGAGATTACTGGATCTGGTTCTGAGGAAGGAAGGAAGGATGCATTGCTGGATCTGGTTCTGAGAAAGGAGAGCTGGCTGGATCTGGTTCTGAGGAAGGAGAGATTGCAGGAACTGGTTCTGAGGAAGGAGAGATTGCTGCATCTGGTTCTGTGGAAGGAGGGATTGCTGGATCTGGTTCTGGGCAAGGAGGGATTGCTGGATCTCGCACTGTGGAAGGAGGGATTGCTGGATCTGGTTCTGTGGAAGGAGGGAATACTGGATCTAGTTCTGGGGAAGAGAGATTACTGGATCTGGTTCTGAGGAAGGAAGGAAGGATGCATTGCTGGATCTGGTTCTGAGGAAGGAGAACTTGCTGGATCCGGTTCTGAGGAAGGAGAGATTGCTGGATCTGGTTCTGAGGAAGGAGAGATTGCTGGATCTGGTTCTGAGGAAGGAGAGATTGCTGGATCTGGTTCCCAGGAAGGAGGCATTGGTGGATCCGATTCCCAGGAAGGAGGCATTGGTGGATCCGATTTCCAGGAAGGAGGCATTGCTGGATCCGGTTCTGAGGAAGGATGGATTACTGGATCTGGTTCTGAGGAAGGAGAGATTGCTGGATCTGATTCTGAGGAAGGAGAGATTGCTGGATCTGGTTCTGAGGGAGGAGAGATTGCTGGATCTGGTTCTGGAGAAGGAGGGATTGCTGGATCTGGTTCTGAGGAAGGAGGGATTGCTGGATCTGGTTCTGAGGAAGGAAGGATTGCTGGATCTGGTTCTGAGTAAGGAAGAATTGCTGGATCGGCTTCTGGGGAATAAGGGATTCCTGGATCTGTTTCTGAGGAAGGAGTGATTGATGGATTTGGTTCTGGGGAAGGAGGGATTGTTGGATCTGGTTCTGAGGAAGGAGAGATTGCTGGAACTGGTTCTGGAGAAGGAGGGATTGCTGGATCTGGTTCTGAGGATGGAGGGATTGCTGGATCTGATTCTGAGGAAGTAGTGATTGTAGGATCTGATTCTGTGGAAGGAGGGGTTATTGGATCAGGTTGTGTGGAAGGAGGGATTTCTGGATCTGGTTCTGAGGAAGGAGGGATTGCTAGATCTGGTTCTGAGGAAGGAAGGATTGCTGGATCTGGTTCTGAGTAAGGAAGGATTGCTGGATCTGGTTCTGGGGAATAAGGGATTCTTGGATCTGTTTCTGAGGAAGGAGGGATTGCTGGATTTGGTTCTGGGGAAGCAGGGATTGCTGGATCTGGTTCTGTGGAAGGAGAGATTACTGGATCTGGTTCTGAGGAAGTAGCGATTGGTGGATCTGGTTCTGTGGAAGGAGGGGTTACTGGATCTGGTTGTTTTGAAGGAGGGATTGCTGGATCTGGCTCTGGGGAAGGAGGAATTGCTGGATCTGGTTCTGTGGAAGGAGGGAATACTGGATCTAGTTCTGGGGAAGAGAGATTACTAGATCTGGTTCTGAGGAAGGAAGGAAGGATGGATTACTGGATCTGGTTCTGAGGAAGTAGCGATTGGTGGATCTGGTTCTGTGGAAGGAGTGATTACTGGATCTGGATCTGTGGAAGGAGGGATTGCTGGATCTGGTTCTGGAGAAGGAGGGATTGCTGGATCTGGTTCTGAGGAAGGAGGGATTGCTGGATCCGGTTCCCAGGAAGGAGGCATTGCTGGATCTGCTTCTGAGGAAGGAGGCATTGCTGGATTTGATTCTGTGGAAGGAGGGAATGCAGGGTCTGGTTCTGTGGAAGGTGGGATTGTTGGATCTGGTTTTGTGGAAGGAGGGAATACTGGATCTGTTTCTGGGGAAGAGAGATTACTGGATCTGGTTCTGTGGAAGGAGAGATTACTGGATTTAGTTCTGTGGAAGGAGGGATTGGTGGATCCAGTTCTGAGGAAGGCGGTATTGCTGCATCCGGTTCTGAGGAAGAAGGGATTACTAGATCTGGTTCTGAGGAAGGAGGGATTATTGTATTTGGTTCTCAGGAAGGAAGGATTGCTGGACCTGGTTCTGAGGAAGGAGGCATTACTGGATCTGGTTCTGTTGAAGGAGAGATTGCTGGATCTGGGTCTGTGGAAGGAGGGATTGCTGGACCTGGTTCTGGGGAATGAGGGATTGCTGGATCTGGTACTGTGGAAGGAGGGATTACTGGATCTGGTTCTGAGGAAGGAAGGAAGGATGCATTGCAGGATTTGGTTCTGAGGAAGTGGCGATTGGTGGATCTAGTTCTGTGGAAGGAGAGATTACTGGATCTGGTTCTGTGGAAGGAGGGATTGCTGGATCTGGTTCTGGGGAAGGAGGGATTGCTGGATCTGGCACTGTGGAAGGAGGGATTGCTGGATCTGGTTCTGTGGAAGGAGGGATTGCTGGATCTGGTTCTGTGGAAGGAGGGAATACTGGATCTAGTTCTGGGGAAGAGAGATTACTGGATCTGGTTCTGAGGAAGGAAGGAAGGATGTATTGCTGGATCTGGTTTTGAGGAAGGAGAGCTTGCTGGATCTGGTTCTGAGGAAGGAGAGATTGCTGGATCTGGTTCTGAGGAAGGAGAGATTGCTGAATCTGGTTCTGTGGAAGGAGGGATTGCTGGATCTGGTTCTGGGCAAGGAGGGATTGCTGGATCTGGCACTGTGGAAGGAGGGATTGCTGGATCCGGTTCTGTGGAAGGAGGGAATACTAGATCTAGCTCTGGGGAAGAGAGATTACTGGATCTGGTTCTGAGGAAGGAACGAAGGATGCATTGCTGGATCTGGTTCTGAAGAAGGAGAGCTTGCTGGATCCGGTTCTGAGGAAGGAGAGATTGCTGGATATGGTTCTGAGGAAAGAGAGATTGCTGGATCTGGTTCTGAGGAAGGAGAGATTGCTGGATCTGATTCCCAGGAAGGAGGCATTGGTGGATCCGATTCCCAGGAAGGAGGCCTTGCTGGATGCGGTTCTGAGGATGGATGGATTACTGGATCTGGTTCTGAGGAAGGAGAGATTGCTGGATCTGATTCTGAGGAAGGAGAGATTGCTGGATCTGGTTCTGAGGAAGGAGAAATTGCTGGATCTGGTTCTGAGGAAGGAGAGATTGCTGGATCTGGTTCTGGAGAAGGAGGGATTGCTGGATCTGGTTCTGAGGAAGGAGGGATTGCTGGATCTGGTTCTGAGGAAGGAAGGATTGCTGGATCTGGTTCTGTGGAAGGAGGGATTACTGGATCTCGTTCTGAGGAAGTAGCGATTGGTGGATCTGGTTCTGAGGAAGTAGCGATTGCTGGATCTGGTTCTGTGGAAGGTGGTGTTACTGGATCTGGTTGTTTTGAAGGAGGGATTGCTGGATCTGGCTCTAGGGAAGGAGGGATTGCTGGATCTGGTTCTGTGGAAGGAGAGATTGCTGGATCTGGTTCTGAGGAAGGAGAGATTGCTGGATCTGGTTCTGAGGAAGGAGAGATTGCTGGATCTGGTTCTGAGCAGGGAGAGATTGCTGGATCTGGTTCCCAGGAAGGAGGCATTGGTGGATCCGATTCCCAGGAAGGAGGCATTGCTGGATCCGGTTCAGGGGAAGGAGGGTTGGCTGGATCTGACTCTGAGGAAGGATGGATTGCTGGATCTGGTTCTGAGGAAGGAGGGATTGTTGGATCTGATTCTGTGGAAGGAGGGATTACTGGATCTCGTTATGAGGAAGTAGCGATTGGTGGATCTGGTTCTGAGGAAGTAGCGATTGCTGGATCTGGTTCTGTGGAAGGTGGGGTTACTGGATCTGGTTGTTTTGAAGGAGGGATTGCTGGATCTGGCTCTGGGGAAGGAGGGATTGCTGGATCTGGTTCTGGGGAAGGAGGGATTGCTGGATCCGATTCCCAGGAAGGAGGCATTGCTGGATCCGGTTCTGGGGAAGGAGGGATTGCTGGATCTGGCTCTGGGGAAGGAGGGATTGCTGGATCTGGTTCTGAGGAAGGAGGGATTGCTGGATCTGGTTCTGTGGAAGGAGGAAATACTGGATCTCGTTCTGAGGAAGTAGCGATTGGTGGATCTGGTTCTGAGGAAGTAGCGATTGCTGGATCTGGTTCTGTGGAAGGTGGGGTTACTGGATTTGGTTGTTTTGAAGGAGGGATTGCTGGATCTGGCTCTGGGGAAGGAGGGATTGCTGGATCTGGTTCTGTGGAAGGAGGGATTGCTGGATCTGGTTCTGGGGAAAGAGGGATTGCTGGATCTGGTACTGTGGAAGGAGGGATTCCTGGATCTGGTTCTGTGGAAGGAGGGAATACTGGATCTAGTTCTGGGGAAGAGAGATAACTGGATCTGGTTCTGAGGAAGGAAGGAAGGATGCATTGCTGGATTTGGTTTTGAGGAAGTAGTGATTGGTGGATCTAGTTCTGTGGAAGGAGGGATTACTGGATCTGGTTCTGAGTAAGGAAGAATTGCTGGATCTGGTTCTGAGGAAGGAGGGATTGCTGGATCTGGTTCTGTGGAAGGAGGGATTGCTGGATCTGGTTCTGTGGAAGGAGGGATTGCTGGATCTGGTTCTGGGGAAGGAGGGATTGCTGGATCTGGCACTGTGGAAGGAGGGAATACTGGATCTAGTTCTGGGGAAGAGAGATTACTGGATCTGGTTCTGAGAAAGGAAGGAAGGATGCATTGCTGTATTTGGTTCTGAGGAAGTAGCGATTGGTAGATCTAGTTCTGTGGAAGGAGGGATTATTGGATCTGGTTCTGAGTAAGGAAGAAATGCTGGATCTGGTTCTGGGGAATAAAGGATTCCTGGATCTGTTTCTGAGGAAGGAGGGATTGCTGGATTTGGTTCTGGGGAAGGAGAGATTGCTGGATCTGGTTCTGAGGAAGGAGAGCTTGCTGGATCTGGTTCCCAGGAAGGAGCCATTGGTGGATCCGGTTCCCAGGAAGGAGGTATTGCTGGATCCGGTTCTGAGGAAGGATGGATTACTGGATCCGATTCTGAGGAAGGAGAGATTGCTGGATCTGGTTCTGAGGAAGCAGAGATTGCTGGATCTGGTTCTGAGGAAGCAGAAATTGCTGGATCTGGTTCTGAGGAAGGAGAGATTGCTGGAACTGGTTCGGGAGGAGGAGGGATTGCTGGATCTGGCTCTGGGGAAGGAGGGATTGCTGGATCTGGTTCTGAGGAAGGAGAGATTGCTGGATCTGGTTCTGAGGAAGGAGAGATAGCTGGATCTGGTTCTGAGGAAGGAGAGATTGCTGGATCTGGTTCTGAGGAAGGAGGCATTGGTGGATCCGATTGCCAGGAAGGAGGCATTGCTGGATCTGGTTCTGAGTAAGGAAGAATTGCTGGATCTGCTTCTGGGGAATAAGGGATTCCTAGATCTCTTTCTGAGGAAGGAGTGATTGCTGGATTTGGTTCTGGAGAAGGAGGGATTGCTGGATCTGGCTCTGGGGAAGGAGGGATTGCTGGATCTGGTTCTGAGGAAGGAGGGATTGCTGGATCTGGTTCTGAGGAAGGAGAGATTGCTGGATCTGGTTCTGAGGAAGGAGAGATAGCTGGATCTGGTTATGAGGAAGGAGAGATTGCTGGATCTGGTTCTGAGGAAGGAGGCATTGGTGGATCCGATTCCCAGGAAGGAGGCATTGCTGGATCTAGTTCTGAGGAAGGATGGATTACTGGATCTGGTTCTGAGGAAGGAGAGATTGCTGGATCTGATTCTGAGGAAGGAGCGATTGCTGGATCTGGTTCTGAGGAAGGAGGGATTGCTGGATCTGGTTCTGAGCAATAAGGGATTCCTAGATCTGTTTCTGAGGAAGGAGTGATTGCTGGATTTGGTTCTGGAGAAGGAGGGATTGCTGGATCTGGCTCTGGGGTAGGAGGGATTGCTGGATCTGGTTCTGAGGAAGGAGGGATTGCTGGATCTGGTTCTGTGGAAGGAGGGATTACTGGATCTCGTTCTGAGGAAGTAGTGATTGGTGGATCTGGTTCTGAGGAAGTAGCGATTGCAGGATCTGGTTCTGTGCAAGGTGGTGTTACAGGATCTGGTTGTTTTGAAGGAGGGATTGCTGGACCTGGCTCTGGGGAAGGAGGGATTGCTGGATCTGGTTCTGTGGAAGGAGGGATTGCTGGATCTGGTTCTGGGGAAGGAGGGATTGCTGGATCTGGTACTGTGGAAGGAGGGATTCCTGGATCTGGTTCTGTGGAAGGAGGGAATACTGGATCTAGTTCTGGGGGAGAGAGATTCCTGGATCTGGTTCTGAGGAAGGAAGGAAGGATGCATTGCTGGATTTGGTTCTGAGGAAGTAGCAATTGGTGGATCTAGTTCTGTGGAAGGAGGGATTACTGGATCTGGTTCTGAGTAAGGAGGGATTGCTGGATCTGGTTCTGGGGAAGGAGGGATTGCTGGATCTGGCACTGTGGAAGGAGGGATTGCTGGATCTGGTTCTGTGGAAGGAGGGATTGCTGGATCTGGTTCTGTGGAAGGAGGGAATACTGGATCTAGTTCTGGGGAAGAGAGATTACTGGATCTGGTTCTGAGGAAGGAAGGAAGGATGTATTGCTGGATCTGGTTTTGAGGAAGGAGAGCTTGCTGGATCTGGTTCTGAGGAAGGAGAGATTGCTGGATCTGGTTCTGAGGAAGGAGAGATTGCTGAATCTGGTTCTGTGGAAGGAGGGATTGCTGGATCTGGTTCTGGGCAAGGAGGGATTGCTGGATCTGGCACTGTGGAAGGAGGGATTGCTGGATCCGGTTCTGTGGAAGAAGGAATACTAGATCTAGCTCTGGGGAAGAGAGATTACTGGATCTGGTTCTGAGGAAGGAACGAAGGATGCATTGCTGGATCTGGTTCTGAAGAAGGAGAGCTTGCTGGATCCGGTTCTGAGGAAGGAGAGATTGCTGGATATGGTTCTGAGGAAAGAGAGATTGCTGGATCTGGTTCTGAGGAAGGAGAGATTGCTGGATCTGATTCCCAGGAAGGAGGCATTGGTGGATCCGATTCCCAGGAAGGAGGCCTTGCTGGATGCGGTTCTGAGGATGGATGGATTACTGGATCTGGTTCTGAGGAAGGAGAGATTGCTGGATCTGATTCTGAGGAAGGAGAGATTGCTGGATCTGGTTCTGAGGAAGGAGAAATTGCTGGATCTGGTTCTGAGGAAGGAGAGATTGCTGGATCTGGTTCTGGAGAAGGAGGGATTGCTGGATCTGGTTCTGAGGAAGGAGGGATTGCTGGATCTGGTTCTGAGGAAGGAAGGATTGCTGGATCTGGTTCTGTGGAAGGAGGGATTACTGGATCTCGTTCTGAGGAAGTAGCGATTGGTGGATCTGGTTCTGAGGAAGTAGCGATTGCTGGATCTGGTTCTGTGGAAGGTGGTGTTACTGGATCTGGTTGTTTTGAAGGAGGGATTGCTGGATCTGGCTCTAGGGAAGGAGGGATTGCTGGATCTGGTTCTGTGGAAGGAGAGATTGCTGGATCTGGTTCTGAGGAAGGAGAGATTGCTGGATCTGGTTCTGAGGAAGGAGAGATTGCTGGATCTGGTTCTGAGCAGGGAGAGATTGCTGGATCTGGTTCCCAGGAAGGAGGCATTGGTGGATCCGATTCCCAGGAAGGAGGCATTGCTGGATCCGGTTCAGGGGAAGGAGGGTTGGCTGGATCTGACTCTGGGGAAGGATGGATTGCTGGATCTGGTTCTGAGGAAGGAGGGATTGTTGGATCTGATTCTGTGGAAGGAGGGATTACTGGATCTCGTTCTGAGGAAGTAGCGATTGGTGGATCTGGTTCTGAGGAAGTAGCGATTGCTGGATCTGGTTCTGTGGAAGGTGGGGTTACTGGATCTGGTTGTTTTGAAGGAGGGATTGCTGGATCTGGCTCTGGGGAAGGAGGGATTGCTGGATCTGGTTCTGGGGAAGGAGGGATTGCTGGATCCGATTCCCAGGAAGGAGGCATTGCTGGATCCGGTTCTGCGGAAGGAGGGATTGCTGGATCTGGCTCTGGGGAAGGAGGGATTGCTGGATCTGGTTCTGAGGAAGGAGGGATTGCTGGATCTGGTTCTGTGGAAGGAGGAAATACTGGATCTCGTTCTGAGGAAGTAGCGATTGGTGGATCTGGTTCTGAGGAAGTAGCGATTGCTGGATCTGGTTCTGTGGAAGGTGGGGTTACTGGATTTGGTTGTTTTGAAGGAGGGATTGCTGGATCTGGCTCTGGGGAAGGAGGGATTGCTGGATCTGGTTCTGTGGAAGGAGGGATTGCTGGATCTGGTTCTGGGGAAAGAGGGATTGCTGGATCTGGTACTGTGGAAGGAGGGATTCCTGGATCTGGTTCTGTGGAAGGAGGGAATACTGGATCTAGTTCTGGGGAAGAGAGATAACTGGATCTGGTTCTGAGGAAGGAAGGAAGGATGCATTGCTGGATTTGGTTTTGAGGAAGTAGTGATTGGTGGATCTAGTTCTGTGGAAGGAGGGATTACTGGATCTGGTTCTGAGTAAGGAAGAATTGCTGGATCTGGTTCTGAGGAAGGAGGGATTGCTGGATCTGGTTCTGTGGAAGGAGGGATTGCTGGATCTGGTTCTGTGGAAGGAGGGATTGCTGGATCTGGTTCTGGGGAAGGAGGGATTGCTGGATCTGGCACTGTGGAAGGAGGGAATACTGGATCTAGTTCTGGGGAAGAGAGATTACTGGATCTGGTTCTGAGAAAGGAAGGAAGGATGCATTGCTGTATTTGGTTCTGAGGAAGTAGCGATTGGTGGATCTAGTTCTGTGGAAGGAGGGATTACTGGATCTGGTTCTGAGTAAGGAAGAATTGCTGGATCTGGTTCTGAGGAAGGAGGGATTGCTGGATCTGGTTCTGTGGAAGGAGGGATTGCTGGATCTGGTTCTGTGGAAGGAGGGATTGCTGGATCTGGTTCTGTGGAAGGAGGGATTGCAGGATCTGGTTCTGGGGAAAGAGGGATTGCTGGATCTGGTACTGTGGAAGGAGGGATTCCTGGATCTGGTTCTGTGGAAGGAGAGAATACTGGATCTAGTTCTGGGGAAGAGAGATAACTGGATCTGGTTCTGAGGAAGGAAGGAAGGATGCATTGCTGGATTTGGTTTTGAGGAAGTAGTGATTGGTGGATCTAGTTCTGTGGAAGCAGGGATTACTGGATCTGGTTCTGAGTAAGGAAGAATTGCTGGATCTGGTTCTGAGGAAGGAGAGATTGCTGGATCTGGTTCTGTGGAAGGAGGGATTGCTGGATCTGGTTCTGTGGAAGGAGGGATTGCTGGATCTGGTTCTGGGGAAGGAGGGATTGCTGGATCTGGCACTGTGGAAGGAGGGATTGCTGGATCTGGTTCTGTGGAAGGAGGGAATACTGGATCTAGTTCTGCGGAAGGAGGGATTATTGGATCTGGTTCTGAGTAAGGAAGAAATGCTGGATCTGGTTCTGGGGAATAAAGGATTCCTGGATCTGTTTCTGAGGAAGGAGGGATTGCTGGATTTGGTTCTGGGGAAGGAGAGATTGCTGGATCTGGTTCTGAGGAAGGAGAGCTTGCTGGATCTGGTTCCCAGGAAGGAGCCATTGGTGGATCCGCTTCCCAGGAAGGAGGCATTGCTGGATCCGGTTCTGAGGAAGGATGGATTACTGGATCCGATTCTGAGGAAGGAGAGATTGCTGGATCTGGTTCTGAGGAAGCAGAGATTGCTGGATCTGGTTCTGAGGAAGGAGAAATTGCTGGATCTGGTTCTGAGGAAGGAGAGATTGCTGGAACTGGTTCGGGAGGAGGAGGGATTGCTGGATCTGGCTCTGGGGAAGGAGGGATTGCTGGATCTGGTTCTGAGGAAGGAGAGATTGCTGGATCTGGTTCTGAGGAAGGAGAGATAGCTGGATCTGGTTCTGAGGAAGGAGAGATTGCTGGATCTGGTTCTGAGGAAGGAGGCATTGGTGGATCCGATTCCCAGGAAGGAGGCATTGCTGGATCTGGTTCTGAGTAAGGAAGAATTGCTGGATCTGCTTCTGGGGAATAAGGGATTCCTAGATCTGTTTCTGAGGAAGGAGTGATTGCTGGATTTGGTTCTGTGGAAGGAGGGAATACTGGATCTAGCTCTGGGGAAGAGAGATTACTGCATCTGGTTCTGAGGAAGGAAGGAAGGAAGGACGCATTGCTGGATTTGGTTCTGAGGAAGCAGCGATTGGTGGATCTAGTTCTGTGGAAGGAGGGATTACTGGATCTGGTTCTGAGTAAGGAAGAATTGCTGGATCTGGTTCTGGGGAATAAGGGATTCCTGGATCTGTTTCTGATGAAGGAGTGATTGCTGGATCTGGTTCTGAGGAAGTAGCGATTGCTGGATCTGGTTCTGTGGAAGGTGGGGTTACTGGATCTGGTTGTTTTGAAGGAGGGATTGCTGGATCTGGCTCTAGGGAAGGAGGGATTGCTGGATCTGGTTCTGTGGAAGGAGGGATTGCTGGATCTGGTTCTGGGGAAGGAGTGATTGCTGGATCTGGTTCTGAGCAAGGAGAGATTGCTGGATCTGGTTCCCAGGAAGGAGGCATTGGTGGATCCGATTCCCAGGAAGGAGGCATTGCTGGATCCGCTTCAGGGGAAGGAGGGTTTGCTGGATCTGACTCTGGGGAAGGATGGATTGCTGGATCTGGTTCTGAGGAAGGAGGGATTGTTGGATCTGGTTCTGTGGAAGGAGGGATTACTGGATCTCGTTCTGAGGAAGTAGCGATTGGTGGATCTGGTTCTGAGGAAGTAGCGATTGCTGGATCTGGTTCTGTGGAAGGTGGGGTTACTGGATCTGGTTGTTTTGAAGGAGGGATTGCTGGATCTGGCTCTGGGGAAGGAGGGATTGCTGGATCTGGTTCTGTGGAAGGAGGGATTGCTGGATCTGGTTCTGGGGAAGGAGGGATTGCTGGATCCGATTCCCAGGAAGGAGGCATTGCTGGATCCGGTTCTGCGGAAGGAGGGATTGCTGGATCTGGCTCTGGGGAAGGAGGGATTGCTGGATCTGGTTCTGAGGAAGGAGGGATTGCTGGATCTGGTTCTGTGGAAGGAGGAAATACTGGATCTCGTTCTGAGGAAGTAGCGATTGGTGGATCTGGTTCTGAGGAAGTAGCGATTGCTGGATCTGGTTCTGTGGAAGGTGGGGTTACTGGATTTGGTTGTTTTGAAGGAGGAATGCTGGATCTGGCTCTGGGGAAGGAGGGATTGCTGGATCTGGTTCTGTGGAAGGAGGGATTGCTGGATCTGGTTCTGGGGAAAGAGAGATTGCTGGATCTGGTACTGTGGAAGGAGGGATTCCTGGATCTGGTTCTGTGGAAGCAGGGAATACTGGATCTAGTTCTGGGGAAGAGAGTTAACTGGATCTGGTTCTGAGGAAGGAAGGAAGGATGCATTGCTGGATTTGGTTTTGAGGAAGTAGTGATTGGTGGATCTAGTTCTGTGGAAGGAGGGATTACTGGATCTGGTTCTGAGTAAGGAAGAATTGCTGGATCTGGTTCTGAGGAAGGAGGGATTGCTGGATCTGGTTCTGTGGAAGGAGGGATTGCTGGATCTGGTTCTGTGGAAGGAGGGATTGCTGGATCTGGTTCTGTGGAAGGAGGGATTGCAGGATCTGGTTCTGGGGAAAGAGGGATTGCTGGATCTGGTACTGTGGAAGGAGGGATTCCTGGATCTGGTTCTGTGGAAGGAGAGAATACTGGATCTAGTTCTGGGGAAGAGAGATAACTGGATCTGGTTCTGAGGAAGGAAGGAAGGATGCATTGCTGGATTTGGTTTTGAGGAAGTAGTGATTGGTGGATCTAGTTCTGTGGAAGCAGGGATTACTGGATCTGGTTCTGAGTAAGGAAGAATTGCTGGATCTGGTTCTGAGGAAGGAGAGATTGCTGGATCTGGTTCTGTGGAAGGAGGGATTGCTGGATCTGGTTCTGTGGAAGGAGGGATTGCTGGATCTGGTTCTGGGGAAGGAGGGATTGCTGGATCTGGCACTGTGGAAGGAGGGATTGCTGGATCTGGTTCTGTGGAAGGAGGGAATACTGGATCTAGTTCTGCGGAAGGAGGGATTATTGGATCTGGTTCTGAGTAAGGAAGAAATGCTGGATCTGGTTCTGGGGAATAAAGGATTCCTGGATCTGTTTCTGAGGAAGGAGGGATTGCTGGATTTGGTTCTGGGGAAGGAGAGATTGCTGGATCTGGTTCTGAGGAAGGAGAGCTTGCTGGATCTGGTTCCCAGGAAGGAGCCATTGGTGGATCCGCTTCCCAGGAAGGAGGCATTGCTGGATCCGGTTCTGAGGAAGGATGGATTACTGGATCCGATTCTGAGGAAGGAGAGATTGCTGGATCTGGTTCTGAGGAAGCAGAGATTGCTGGATCTGGTTCTGAGGAAGGAGAAATTGCTGGATCTGGTTCTGAGGAAGGAGAGATTGCTGGAACTGGTTCGGGAGGAGGAGGGATTGCTGGATCTGGCTCTGGGGAAGGAGGGATTGCTGGATCTGGTTCTGAGGAAGGAGAGATTGCTGGATCTGGTTCTGAGGAAGGAGAGATAGCTGGATCTGGTTCTGAGGAAGGAGAGATTGCTGGATCTGGTTCTGAGGAAGGAGGCATTGGTGGATCCGATTCCCAGGAAGGACGCATTGCTGGATCTGGTTCTGAGTAAGGAAGAATTGCTGGATCTGCTTCTGGGGAATAAGGGATTCCTAGATCTGTTTCTGAGGAAGGAGTGATTGCTGGATTTGGTTCTGGAGAAGGAAGGATTGCTGGATCTGGCTCTGGGGAAGGAGGGATTGCTGGATCTGGTTCTGAGGAAGGAGGGATTGCTGGATCTGGTTCTGTGGAAGGAGGGATTACTGGATCTCGTTCTGAGGAAGTAGCGATTGGTGGATCTGGTTCTGAGGAAGTAGCGATTGCTGGATCTGGTTCTGTGCAAGGTGGTGTTACAGGATCTGGTTGTTTTGAAGGAGGGATTGCTGGACCTGGCTCTGGGGAAGGAGAGATTGCTGGATCTGGTACTGTGGAAGGAGGGATTCCTGGATCTGGTTCTGTGGAAGGAGGGAATACTGGATCTAGTTCTGGGGAAGAGAGATTACTGGATCTGGTTCTGAGGAAGGAAGGAAGGAAGGATGCACTGCTGGATTTGGTTCTGAGGAAGTAGCGATTGGTGGATCTAGTTCTGTGGAAGGAACGATTACTGGATCTGGTTCTGAGTAAGGAAGAATTGCTGGATCTGGTTCTGAGGAAGGAGGGATTATTGGATCTGGTTCTGTGGAAGGAGGGATTGCTGGATCTGGTTCTGTGGAAGGAGGGATTGCTGGATTTGGTTCTGGGGAAGGAGGGATTGCTGGATCTAGCTCTGGGGAAGAGAGATTACTGCATCTGGTTCTGAGGAAGGAAGGAAGGAAGGACGCATTGCTGGATTTGGTTCTGAGGAAGCAGCGATTGGTGGATCTAGTTCTGTGGAAGGAGGGATTACTGGATCTGGTTCTGAGTAAGGAAGAATTGCTGGATCTGGTTCTGGGGAATAAGGGATTCCTGGATCTGTTTCTGATGAAGGAGTGATTGCTGGATCTGGTTCTGAGGAAGTAGCGATTGCTGGATCTGGTTCTGTGGAAGGTGGGGTTACTGGATCTGGTTGTTTTGAAGGAGGGATTGCTGGATCTGGCTCTAGGGAAGGAGGGATTGCTGGATCTGGTTCTGTGGAAGGAGGGATTGCTGGATCTGGTTCTGGGGAAGGAGTGATTGCTGGATCTGGTTCTGAGCAAGGAGAGATTGCTGGATCTGGTTCCCAGGAAGGAGGCATTGGTGGATCCGATTCCCAGGAAGGAGGCATTGCTGGATCCGCTTCAGGGGAAGGAGGGTTTGCTGGATCTGACTCTGGGGAAGGATGGATTGCTGGATCTGGTTCTGAGGAAGGAGGGATTGTTGGATCTGATTCTGTGGAAGGAGGGATTACTGGATCTCGTTCTGAGGAAGTAGCGATTGGTGGATCTGGTTCTGAGGAAGTAGCGATTGCTGGATCTGGTTCTGTGGAAGGTGGGGTTACTGGATCTGGTTGTTTTGAAGGAGGGATTGCTGGATCTGGCTCTGGGGAAGGAGGGATTGCTGGATCTGGTTCTGTGGAAGGAGGGATTGCTGGATCTGGTTCTGGGGAAGGAGGGATTGCTGGATCCGATTCCCAGGAAGGAGGCATTGCTGGATCCGGTTCTGCGGAAGGAGGGATTGCTGGATCTGGCCCTGGGGAAGGAGGGATTGCTGGATCTGGTTCTGAGGAAGGAGGGATTGCTGGATCTGGTTCTGTGGAAGGAGGAAATACTGGATCTCGTTCTGAGGAAGTAGCGATTGGTGGATCTGGTTCTGAGGAAGTAGCGATTGCTGGATCTGGTTCTGTGGAAGGTGGGGTTACTGGATTTGGTTGTTTTGAAGGAGGAATGCTGGATCTGGCTCTGGGGAAGGAGGGATTGCTGGATCTGGTTCTGTGGAAGGAGGGATTGCTGGATCTGGTTCTGGGGAAAGAGAGATTGCTGGATCTGGTACTGTGGAAGGAGGGATGCCTGGATCTGGTTCTGTGGAAGCAGGGAATACTGGATCTAGTTCTGGGGAAGAGAGATAACTGGATCTGGTTCTGAGGAAGGAAGGAAGGATGCATTGCTGGATTTGGTTTTGAGGAAGTAGTGATTGGTGGATCTAGTTCTGTGGAAGGAGGGATTACTGGATCTGGTTCTGAGTAAGGAAGAATTGCTGGATCTGGTTCTGAGGAAGGAGGGATTGCTGGATCTGGTTCTGTGGAAGGAGGGATTGCTGGATCTGGTTCTGTGGAAGGAGGGATTGCTGGATCTGGTTCTGTGGAAGGAGGGATTGCAGGATCTGGTTCTGGGGAAAGAGGGATTGCTGGATCTGGTACTGTGGAAGGAGGGATTCCTGGATCTGGTTCTGTGGAAGGAGAGAATACTGGATCTAGTTCTGGGGAAGAGAGATAACTGGATCTGGTTCTGAGGAAGGAAGGAAGGATGCATTGCTGGATTTGGTTTTGAGGAAGTAGTGATTGGTGGATCTAGTTCTGTGGAAGCAGGGTTAACTGGATCTGGTTCTGAGTAAGGAAGAATTGCTGGATCTGGTTCTGAGGAAGGAGAGATTGCTGGATCTGGTTCTGTGGAAGGAGGGATTGCTGGATCTGGTTCTGGGGAAGGAGGGATTGCTGGATCTGGCACTGTGGAAGGAGGGATTGCTGGATCTGGTTCTGTGGAAGGAGGGAATACTGGATCTAGTTCTGCGGAAGGAGGGATTATTGGATCTGGTTCTGAGTAAGGAAGAAATGCTGGATCTGGTTCTGGGGAATAAAGGATTCCTGGATCTGTTTCTGAGGAAGGAGGGATTGCTGGATTTGGTTCTGGGGAAGGAGAGATTGCTGGATCTGGTTCTGAGGAAGGAGAGCTTGCTGGATCTGGTTCCCAGGAAGGAGCCATTGGTGGATCCGCTTCCCAGGAAGGAGGCATTGCTGGATCCGGTTCTGAGGAAGGATGGATTACTGGATCCGATTCTGAGGAAGGAGAGATTGCTGGATCTGGTTCTGAGGAAGCAGAGATTGCTGGATCTGGTTCTGAGGAAGGAGAAATTGCTGGATCTGGTTCTGAGGAAGGAGAGATTGCTGGAACTGGTTCGGGAGGAGGAGGGATTGCTGGATCTGGCTCTGGGGAAGGAGGGATTGCTGGATCTGGTTCTGAGGAAGGAGAGATTGCTGGATCTGGTTCTGAGGAAGGAGAGATAGCTGGATCTGGTTCTGAGGAAGGAGAGATCGCTGGATCTGGTTCTGAGGAAGGAGGCATTGGTGGATCCGATTCCCAGGAAGGAGGCATTGCTGGATCTGGTTCTGAGTAAGGAAGAATTGCTGGATCTGCTTCTGGGGAATAAGGGATTCCTAGATCTGTTTCTGAGGAAGGAGTGATTGCTGGATTTGGTTCTGTGGAAGGAGGGAATACTGGATCTAGCTCTGGGGAAGAGAGATTACTGCATCTGGTTCTGAGGAAGGAAGGAAGGAAGGACGCATTGCTGGATTTGGTTCTGAGGAAGCAGGGAATACTGGATCTAGTTCTGGGGAAGAGAGATAACTGGATCTGGTTCTGAGGAAGGAAGGAAGGATGCATTGCTGGATTTGGTTTTGAGGAAGTAGTGATTGGTGGATCTAGTTCTGTGGAAGGAGGGATTACTGGATCTGGTTCTGAGTAAGGAAGAATTGCTGGATCTGGTTCTGAGGAAGGAGGGATTGCTGGATCTGGTTCTGTGGAAGGAGGGATTGCTGGATCTGGTTCTGTGGAAGGAGGGATTGCTGGATCTGGTTCTGTGGAAGGAGGGATTGCAGGATCTGGTTCTGGGGAAAGAGGGATTGCTGGATCTGGTACTGTGGAAGGAGGGATTCCTGGATCTGGTTCTGTGGAAGGAGAGAATACTGGATCTAGTTCTGGGGAAGAGAGATAACTGGATCTGGTTCTGAGGAAGGAAGGAAGGATGCATTGCTGGATTTGGTTTTGAGGAAGTAGTGATTGGTGGATCTAGTTCTGTGGAAGCAGGGATTACTGGATCTGGTTCTGAGTAAGGAAGAATTGCTGGATCTGGTTCTGAGGAAGGAGAGATTGCTGGATCTGGTTCTGTGGAAGGAGGGATTGCTGGATCTGGTTCTGTGGAAGGAGGGATTGCTGGATCTGGTTCTGTGGAAGGAGGGATTGCTGGATCTGGTTCTGGGGAAGGAGGGATTGCTGGATCTGGCACTGTGGAAGGAGGGATTGCTGGATCTGGTTCTGTGGAAGGAGGGAATACTGGATCTAGTTCTGCGGAAGGAGGGATTATTGGATCTGGTTCTGAGTAAGGAAGAAATGCTGGATCTGGTTCTGGGGAATAAAGGATTCCTGGATCTGTTTATGAGGAAGGAGGGATTGCTGGATTTGGTTCTGGGGAAGGAGAGATTGCTGGATCTGGTTCTGAGGAAGGAGAGCTTGCTGGATCTGGTTCCCAGGAAGGAGCCATTGGTGGATCCGCTTCCCAGGAAGGAGGCATTGCTGGATCCGGTTCTGAGGAAGGATGGATTACTGGATCCGAATCTGAGGAAGGAGAGATTGCTGGATCTGGTTCTGAGGAAGCAGAGATTGCTGGATCTGGTTCTGAGGAAGGAGAAATTGCTGGATCTGGTTCTGAGGAAGGAGAGATTGCTGGAACTGGTTCGGGAGGAGGAGGGATTGCTGGATCTGGCTCTGGGGAAGGAGGGATTGCTGGATCTGGTTCTGTGGAAGGAGGGATTGCTGGATCTGGTTCTGGGGAAGGAGGGATTGCTGGATCTGGCACTGTGGAAGGAGGGATTGCTGGATCTGGTTCTGTGGAAGGAGGGAATACTGGATCTAGTTCTGCGGAAGGAGGGATTATTGGATCTGGTTCTGAGTAAGGAAGAAATGCTGGATCTGGTTCTGGGGAATAAAGGATTCCTGGATCTGTTTCTGAGGAAGGAGGGATTGCTGGATTTGGTTCTGGGGAAGGAGAGATTGCTGGATCTGGTTCTGAGGAAGGAGAGCTTGCTGGATCTGGTTCCCAGGAAGGAGCCATTGGTGGATCCGCTTCCCAGGAAGGAGGCATTGCTGGATCCGGTTCTGAGGAAGGATGGATTACTGGATCCGATTCTGAGGAAGGAGAGATTGCTGGATCTGGTTCTGAGGAAGCAGAGATTGCTGGATCTGGTTCTGAGGAAGGAGAAATTGCTGGAACTGGTTCGGGAGGAGGAGGGATTGCTGGATCTGGCTCTGGGGAAGGAGGGATTGCTGGATCTGGTTCTGAGGAAGGAGAGATTGCTGGATCTGGTTCTGAGGAAGGAGAGATAGCTGGATCTGGTTCTGAGGAAGGAGAGATTGCTGGATCTGGTTCTGAGGAAGGAGGCATTGGTGGATCCGATTCCCAGGAAGGAGGCATTGCTGGATCTGGTTCTGAGTAAGGAAGAATTGCTGGATCTGCTTCTGGGGAATAAGGGATTCCTAGATCTGTTTCTGAGGAAGGAGTGATTGCTGGATTTGGTTCTGGAGAAGGAAGGATTGCTGGATCTGGCTCTGGGGAAGGAGGGATTGCTGGATCTGGTTCTGAGGAAGGAGGGATTGCTGGATCTGGTTCTGTGGAAGGAGGGATTACTGGATCTCGTTCTGAGGAAGTAGCGATTGGTGGATCTGGTTCTGAGGAAGTAGCGATTGCTGGATCTGGTTCTGTGCAAGGTGGTGTTACAGGATCTGGTTGTTTTGAAGGAGGGATTGCTGGACCTGGCTCTGGGGAAGGAGGGATTGCTGGATCTGGTACTGTGGAAGGAGGGATTCCTGGATCTGGTTCTGTGGAAGGAGGGAATACTGGATCTAGTTCTGGGGAAGAGAGATTACTGGATCTGGTTCTGAGGAAGGAAGGAAGGATGCACTGCTGGATTTGGTTCTGAGGAAGTAGCGATTGGTGGATCTAGTTCTGTGGAAGGAACGATTACTGGATCTGGTTCTGAGTAAGGAAGAATTGCTGGATCTGGTTCTGAGGAAGGAGGGATTATTGGATCTGGTTCTGTGGAAGGAGGGATTGCTGGATCTGGTTCTGTGGAAGGAGGGATTGCTGGATTTGGTTCTGGGGAAGGAGGGATTGCTGGACCTGGTACTGTGGAAGGAGGGAATGCTGGATTTGGTTCTGTGGAAGGAGGGAATACTGGATCTAGCTCTGGGGAAGAGAGATTACTGCATCTGGTTCTGAGGAAGGAAGGAAGGAAGGACGCATTGCTGGATTTGGTTCTGAGGAAGCAGCGATTGGTGGATCTAGTTCTGTGGAAGGAGGGATTACTGGATCTGGTTCTGAGTAAGGAAGAATTGCTGGATCTGGTTCTGGGGAATAAGGGATTCCTGGATCTGTTTCTGATGAAGGAGTGATTGCTGGATCTGGTTCTGAGGAAGTAGCGATTGCTGGATCTGGTTCTGTGGAAGGTGGGGTTACTGGATCTGGTTGTTTTGAAGGAGGGATTGCTGGATCTGGCTCTAGGGAAGGAGGGATTGCTGGATCTGGTTCTGTGGAAGGAGGGATTGCTGGATCTGTTTCTGGGGAAGGAGTGATTGCTGGATCTGGTTCTGAGCAAGGAGAGATTGCTGGATCTGGTTCCCAGGAAGGAGGCATTGGTGGATCCGATTCCCAGGAAGGAGGCATTGCTGGATCCGCTTCAGGGGAAGGAGGGTTTGCTGGATCTGACTCTGGGGAAGGATGGATTGCTGGATCTGGTTCTGAGGAAGGAGGGATTGTTGGATCTGGTTCTGTGGAAGGAGGGATTACTGGATCTCGTTCTGAGGAAGTAGCGATTGGTGGATCTGGTTCTGAGGAAGTAGCGATTGCTGGATCTGGTTCTGTGGAAGGTGGGGTTACTGGATCTGGTTGTTTTGAAGGAGGGATTGCTGGATCTGGCTCTGGGGAAGGAGGGATTGCTGGATCTGGTTCTGTGGAAGGAGGGATTGCTGGATCTGGTTCTGGGGAAGGAGGGATTGCTGGATCCGATTCCCAGGAAGGAGGCATTGCTGGATCCGGTTCTGCGGAAGGAGGGATTGCTGGATCTGGCTCTGGGGAAGGAGGGATTGCTGGATCTGGTTCTGAGGAAGGAGGGATTGCTGGATCTGGTTCTGTGGAAGGAGGAAATACTGGATCTCGTTCTGAGGAAGTAGCGATTGGTGGATCTGGTTCTGAGGAAGTAGCGATTGCTGGATCTGGTTCTGTGGAAGGTGGGGTTACTGGATTTGGTTGTTTTGAAGGAGGAATGCTGGATCTGGCTCTGGGGAAGGAGGGATTGCTGGATCTGGTTCTGTGGAAGGAGGGATTGCTGGATCTGGTTCTGGGGAAAGAGAGATTGCTGGATCTGGTACTGTGGAAGGAGGGATTCCTGGATCTGGTTCTGTGGAAGCAGGGAATACTGGATCTAGTTCTGGGGAAGAGAGATAACTGGATCTGGTTCTGAGGAAGGAAGGAAGGATGCATTGCTGGATTTGGTTTTGAGGAAGTAGTGATTGGTGGATCTAGTTCTGTGGAAGGAGGGATTACTGGATCTGGTTCTGAGTAAGGAAGAATTGCTGGATCTGGTTCTGAGGAAGGAGGGATTGCTGGATCTGGTTCTGTGGAAGGAGGGATTGCTGGATCTGGTTCTGTGGAAGGAGGGATTCCTGGATCTGGTTCTGTGGAAGGAGAGAATACTGGATCTAGTTCTGGGGAAGAGAGATAACTGGATCTGGTTCTGAGGAAGGAAGGAAGGAAGCATTGCTGGATTTGGTTTTGAGGAAGTAGTGATTGGTGGATCTAGTTCTGTGGAAGCAGGGTTAACTGGATCTGGTTCTGAGTAAGGAAGAATTGCTGGATCTGGTTCTGGGGAATAAGGGAGTCCTGGATCTGTTTCTGAGGAAGGAGGGATTGCTGGATTTGGTTCTGGGGATGGAGTGATTGCTGGATCTGGTTCTGAGGAAGGAGAGATTGCTTGATCTGGTTCTGAAGAAGGAGAGATTGCTGGATCTGGTCCTGAGGAAGGAGGGATTGCTGGATCTGGCACTGTGGAAGGAGGGATTGCTGGATCTGGTTCTGTGGAAGGAGGGAATACTGGATCTAGTTCTGCGGAAGGAGGGATTATTGGATCTGGTTCTGAGTAAGGAAGAAATGCTGGATCTGGTTCTGGGGAATAAAGGATTCCTGGATCTGTTTCTGAGGAAGGAGGGATTGCTGGATTTGGTTCTGGGGAAGGAGAGATTGCTGGATCTGGTTCTGAGGAAGGAGAGCTTGCTGGATCTGGTTCCCAGGAAGGAGCCATTGGTGGATCCGCTTCCCAGGAAGGAGGCATTGCTGGATCCGGTTCTGAGGAAGGATGGATTACTGGATCCGATTCTGAGGAAGGAGAGATTGCTGGATCTGGTTCTGAGGAAGCAGAGATTGCTGGATCTGGTTCTGAGGAAGGAGAAATTGCTGGATCTGGTTCTGAGGAAGGAGAGATTGCTGGAACTGGTTCGGGAGGAGGAGGGATTGCTGGATCTGGCTCTGGGGAAGGAGGGATTGCTGGATCTGGTTCTGAGGAAGGAGAGATTGCTGGATCTGGTTCTGAGGAAGGAGAGATAGCTGGATCTGGTTCTGAGGAAGGAGAGATTGCTGGATCTGGTTCTGAGGAAGGAGGCATTGGTGGATCCGATTCCCAGGAAGGAGGCATTGCTGGATCTGGTTCTGAGTAAGGAAGAATTGCTGGATCTGCTTCTGGGGAATAAGGGATTCCTAGATCTGTTTCTGAGGAAGGAGTGATTGCTGGATTTGGTTCTGGAGAAGGAAGGATTGCTGGATCTGGCTCTGGGGAAGGAGGGATTGCTGGATCTGGTTCTGAGGAAGGAGGGATTGCTGGATCTGGTTCTGTGGAAGGAGGGATTACTGGATCTCGTTCTGAGGAAGTAGCGATTGGTGGATCTGGTTCTGAGGAAGTAGCGATTGCTGGATCTGGTTCTGTGGAAGGTGGGGTTACTGGATTTGGTTGTTTTGAAGGAGGAATGCTGGATCTGGCTCTGGGGAAGGAGGGATTGCTGGATCTGGTTCTGTGGAAGGAGGGATTGCTGGATCTGGTTCTGGGGAAAGAGAGATTGCTGGATCTGGTACTGTGGAAGGAGGGATTCCTGGATCTGGTTCTGTGGAAGGAGGGATTGCTGGATCTGGTTCTGGGGAAGGAGGGATTGCTGGATCTGGCTCTGGGGAAGGAGGGATTGCTGGATCTGGTTCTGAGGAAGGAGGGATTGCTGGATCTGGTTCTGTGGAAGGAGGAAATACTGGATCTCGTTCTGAGGAAGTAGCGATTGGTGGATCTGGTTCTGAGGAAGTAGCGATTGCTGGATCTGGTTCTGTGGAAGGTGGGGTTACTGGATTTGGTTGTTTTGAAGGAGGAATGCTGGATCTGGCTCTGGGGAAGGAGGGATTGCTGGATCTGGTTCTGTGGAAGGAGGGATTGCTGGATCTGGTTCTGGGGAAAGAGAGATTGCTGGATCTGGTACTGTGGAAGGAGGGATTCCTGGATCTGGTTCTGTGGAAGCAGGGAATACTGGATCTAGTTCTGGGGAAGAGAGATAACTGGATCTGGTTCTGAGGAAGGAAGGAAGGATGCATTGCTGGATTTGGTTTTGAGGAAGTAGTGATTGGTGGATCTAGTTCTGTGGAAGGAGGGATTACTGGATCTGGTTCTGAGTAAGGAAGAATTGCTGGATCTGGTTCTGAGGAAGGAGGGATTGCTGGATCTGGTTCTGTGGAAGGAGGGATTGCTGGATCTGGTTCTGTGGAAGGAGGGATTGCTGGATCTGGTTCTGTGGAAGGAGGGATTGCAGGATCTGGTTCTGGGGAAAGAGGGATTGCTGGATCTGGTACTGTGGAAGGAGGGATTCCTGGATCTGGTTCTGTGGAAGGAGAGAATACTGGATCTAGTTCTGGGGAAGAGAGATAACTGGATCTGGTTCTGAGGAAGGAAGGAAGGATGCATTGCTGGATTTGGTTTTGAGGAAGTAGTGATTGGTGGATCTAGTTCTGTGGAAGCAGGGTTAACTGGATCTGGTTCTGAGTAAGGAAGAATTGCTGGATCTGGTTCTGAGGAAGGAGAGATTGCTGGATCTGGTTCTGTGGAAGGAGGGATTGCTGGATCTGGTTCTGTGGAAGGAGGGATTGCTGGATCTGGTTCTGAGGAAGCAGAGATTGCTGGATCTGGTTCTGAGGAAGGAGAAATTGCTGGATCTGGTTCTGAGGAAGGAGAGATTGCTGGAACTGGTTCGGGAGGAGGAGGGATTGCTGGATCTGGCTCTGGGGAAGGAGGGATTGCTGGATCTGGTTCTGTGGAAGGAGGGATTGCTGGATCTGGTTCTGGGGAAGGAGGGATTGCTGGATCTGGCACTGTGGAAGGAGGGATTGCTGGATCTGGTTCTGTGGAAGGAGGGAATACTGGATCTAGTTCTGCGGAAGGAGGGATTATTGGATCTGGTTCTGAGTAAGGAAGAAATGCTGGATCTGGTTCTGGGGAATAAAGGATTCCTGGATCTGTTTCTGAGGAAGGAGGGATTGCTGGATTTGGTTCTGGGGAAGGAGAGATTGCTGGATCTGGTTCTGAGGAAGGAGAGCTTGCTGGATCTGGTTCCCAGGAAGGAGCCATTGGTGGATCCGCTTCCCAGGAAGGAGGCATTGCTGGATCCGGTTCTGAGGAAGGATGGATTACTGGATCCGATTCTGAGGAAGGAGAGATTGCTGGATCTGGTTCTGAGGAAGCAGAGATTGCTGGATCTGGTTCTGAGGAAGGAGAAATTGCTGGATCTGGTTCTGAGGAAGGAGAGATTGCTGGAACTGGTTCGGGAGGAGGAGGGATTGCTGGATCTGGCTCTGGGGAAGGAGGGATTGCTGGATCTGGTTCTGAGGAAGGAGAGATTGCTGGATCTGGTTCTGAGGAAGGAGAGATAGCTGGATCTGGTTCTGAGGAAGGAGAGATTGCTGGATCTGGTTCTGAGGAAGGAGGCATTGGTGGATCCGATTCCCAGGAAGGAGGCATTGCTGGATCTGGTTCTGAGTAAGGAAGAATTGCTGGATCTGCTTCTGGGGAATAAGGGATTCCTAGATCTGTTTCTGAGGAAGGAGTGATTGCTGGATTTGGTTCTGGAGAAGGAAGGATTGCTGGATCTGGCTCTGGGGAAGGAGGGATTGCTGGATCTGGTTCTGAGGAAGGAGGGATTGCTGGATCTGGTTCTGTGGAAGGAGGGATTACTGGATCTCGTTCTGAGGAAGTAGCGATTGGTGGATCTGGTTCTGAGGAAGTAGCGATTGCTGGATCTGGTTCTGTGCAAGGTGGTGTTACAGGATCTGGTTGTTTTGAAGGAGGGATTGCTGGACCTGGCTCTGGGGAAGGAGGGATTGCTGGATCTGGTACTGTGGAAGGAGGGATTCCTGGATCTGGTTCTGTGGAAGGAGGGAATACTGGATCTAGTTCTGGGGAAGAGAGATTACTGGATCTGGTTCTGAGGAAGGAAGGAAGGAAGGATGCACTGCTGGATTTGGTTCTGAGGAAGTAGCGATTGGTGGATCTAGTTCTGTGGAAGGAACGATTACTGGATCTGGTTCTGAGTAAGGAAGAATTGCTGGATCTGGTTCTGAGGAAGGAGGGATTATTGGATCTGGTTCTGTGGAAGGAGGGATTGCTGGATCTGGTTCTGTGGAAGGAGGCATTGCTGGATTTGGTTCTGGGGAAGGAGGGATTGCTGGATCTAGCTCTGGGGAAGAGAGATTACTGCATCTGGTTCTGAGGAAGGAAGGAAGGAAGGACGCATTGCTGGATTTGGTTCTGAGGAAGCAGCGATTGGTGGATCTAGTTCTGTGGAAGGAGGGATTACTGGATCTGGTTCTGAGTAAGGAAGAATTGCTGGATCTGGTTCTGGGGAATAAGGGATTCCTGGATCTGTTTCTGATGAAGGAGTGATTGCTGGATCTGGTTCTGAGGAAGTAGCGATTGCTGGATCTGGTTCTGTGGAAGGTGGGGTTACTGGATCTGGTTGTTTTGAAGGAGGGATTGCTGGATCTGGCTCTAGGGAAGGAGGGATTGCTGGATCTGGTTCTGTGGAAGGAGGGATTGCTGGATCTGGTTCTGGGGAAGGAGTGATTGCTGGATCTGGTTCTGAGCAAGGAGAGATTGCTGGATCTGGTTCCCAGGAAGGAGGCATTGGTGGATCCGATTCCCAGGAAGGAGGCATTGCTGGATCCGCTTCAGGGGAAGGAGGGTTTGCTGGATCTGACTCTGGGGAAGGATGGATTGCTGGATCTGGTTCTGAGGAAGGAGGGATTGTTGGATCTGGTTCTGTGGAAGGAGGGATTACTGGATCTCGTTCTGAGGAAGTAGCGATTGGTGGATCTGGTTCTGAGGAAGTAGCGATTGCTGGATCTGGTTCTGTGGAAGGTGGGGTTACTGGATCTGGTTGTTTTGAAGGAGGGATTGCTGGATCTGGCTCTGGGGAAGGAGGGATTGCTGGATCTGGTTCTGTGGAAGGAGGGATTGCTGGATCTGGTTCTGGGGAAGGAGGGATTGCTGGATCCGATTCCCAGGAAGGAGGCATTGCTGGATCCGGTTCTGCGGAAGGAGGGATTGCTGGATCTGGCTCTGGGGAAGGAGGGATTGCTGGATCTGGTTCTGAGGAAGGAGGGATTGCTGGATCTGGTTCTGTGGAAGGAGGAAATACTGGATCTCGTTCTGAGGAAGTAGCGATTGGTGGATCTGGTTCTGAGGAAGTAGCGATTGCTGGATCTGGTTCTGTGGAAGGTGGGGTTACTGGATTTGGTTGTTTTGAAGGAGGAATGCTGGATCTGGCTCTGGGGAAGGAGGGATTGCTGGATCTGGTTCTGTGGAAGGAGGGATTGCTGGATCTGGTTCTGGGGAAAGAGAGATTGCTGGATCTGGTACTGTGGAAGGAGGGATTCCTGGATCTGGTTCTGTGGAAGCAGGGAATACTGGATCTAGTTCTGGGGAAGAGAGATAACTGGATCTGGTTCTGAGGAAGGAAGGAAGGATGCATTGCTGGATTTGGTTTTGAGGAAGTAGTGATTGGTGGATCTAGTTCTGTGGAAGGAGGGATTACTGGATCTGGTTCTGAGTAAGGAAGAATTGCTGGATCTGGTTCTGAGGAAGGAGGGATTGCTGGATCTGGTTCTGTGGAAGGAGGGATTGCTGGATCTGGTTCTGTGGAAGGAGGGATTGCTGGATCTGGTTCTGTGGAAGGAGGGATTGCAGGATCTGGTTCTGGGGAAAGAGGGATTGCTGGATCTGGTACTGTGGAAGGAGGGATTCCTGGATCTGGTTCTGTGGAAGGAGAGAATACTGGATCTAGTTCTGGGGAAGAGAGATAACTGGATCTGGTTCTGAGGAAGGAAGGAAGGATGCATTGCTGGATTTGGTTTTGAGGAAGTAGTGATTGGTGGATCTAGTTCTGTGGAAGCAGGGATTACTGGATCTGGTTCTGAGTAAGGAAGAATTGCTGGATCTGGTTCTGAGGAAGGAGAGATTGCTGGATCTGGTTCTGTGGAAGGAGGGATTGCTGGATCTGGTTCTGTGGAAGGAGGGATTGCTGGATCTGGTTCTGGGGAAGGAGGGATTGCTGGATCTGGCACTGTGGAAGGAGGGATTGCTGGATCTGGTTCTGTGGAAGGAGGGAATACTGGATCTAGTTCTGCGGAAGGAGGGATTATTGGATCTGGTTCTGAGTAAGGAAGAAATGCTGGATCTGGTTCTGGGGAATAAAGGATTCCTGGATCTGTTTCTGAGGAAGGAGGGATTGCTGGATTTGGTTCTGGGGAAGGAGAGATTGCTGGATCTGGTTCTGAGGAAGGAGAGCTTGCTGGATCTGGTTCCCAGGAAGGAGCCATTGGTGGATCCGCTTCCCAGGAAGGAGGCATTGCTGGATCCGGTTCTGAGGAAGGATGGATTACTGGATCCGATTCTGAGGAAGGAGAGATTGCTGGATCTGGTTCTGAGGAAGCAGAGATTGCTGGATCTGGTTCTGAGGAAGGAGAAATTGCTGGATCTGGTTCTGAGGAAGGAGAGATTGCTGGAACTGGTTCGGGAGGAGGAGGGATTGCTGGATCTGGCTCTGGGGAAGGAGGGATTGCTGGATCTGGTTCTGAGGAAGGAGAGATTGCTGGATCTGGTTCTGAGGAAGGAGAGATAGCTGGATCTGGTTCTGAGGAAGGAGAGATTGCTGGATCTGGTTCTGAGGAAGGAGGCATTGGTGGATCCGATTCCCAGGAAGGAGGCATTGCTGGATCTGGTTCTGAGTAAGGAAGAATTGCTGGATCTGCTTCTGGGGAATAAGGGATTCCTAGATCTGTTTCTGAGGAAGGAGTGATTGCTGGATTTGGTTCTGGAGAAGGAAGGATTGCTGGATCTGGCTCTGGGGAAGGAGGGATTGCTGGATCTGGTTCTGAGGAAGGAGGGATTGCTGGATCTGGTTCTGTGGAAGGAGGGATTACTGGATCTCGTTCTGAGGAAGTAGCGATTGGTGGATCTGGTTCTGAGGAAGTAGCGATTGCTGGATCTGGTTCTGTGCAAGGTGGTGTTACAGGATCTGGTTGTTTTGAAGGAGGGATTGCTGGACCTGGCTCTGGGGAAGGAGGGATTGCTGGATCTGGTACTGTGGAAGGAGGGATTCCTGGATCTGGTTCTGTGGAAGGAGGGAATACTGGATCTAGTTCTGGGGAAGAGAGATTACTGGATCTGGTTCTGAGGAAGGAAGGAAGGAAGGATGCACTGCTGGATTTGGTTCTGAGGAAGTAGCGATTGGTGGATCTAGTTCTGTGGAAGGAACGATTACTGGATCTGGTTCTGAGTAAGGAAGAATTGCTGGATCTGGTTCTGAGGAAGGAGGGATTATTGGATCTGGTTCTGTGGAAGGAGGGATTGCTGGATCTGGTTCTGTGGAAGGAGGGATTGCTGGATTTGGTTCTGGGGAAGGAGGGATTGCTGGACCTGGTACTGTGGAAGGAGGGAATGCTGGATTTGGTTCTGTGGAAGGAGGGAATACTGGATCTATCTCTGGGGAAGAGAGATTACTGCATCTGGTTCTGAGGAAGGAAGGAAGGAAGGACGCATTGCTGGATTTGGTTCTGAGGAAGCAGCGATTGGTGGATCTAGTTCTGTGGAAGGAGGGATTACTGGATCTGGTTCTGAGTAAGGAAGAATTGCTGGATCTGGTTCTGGGGAATAAGGGATTCCTGGATCTGTTTCTGATGAAGGAGTGATTGCTGGATCTGGTTCTGAGGAAGTAGCGATTGTTGGATCTGGTTCTGTGGAAGGTGGGGTTACTGGATCTGGTTGTTTTGAAGGAGGGATTGCTGGATCTGGCTCTAGGGAAGGAGGGATTGCTGGATCTGGTTCTGTGGAAGGAGGGATTGCTGGATCTGGTTCTGGGGAAGGAGTGATTGCTGGATCTGGTTCTGAGCAAGGAGAGATTGCTGGATCTGGTTCCCAGGAAGGAGGCATTGGTGGATCCGATTCCCAGGAAGGAGGCATTGCTGGATCCGCTTCAGGGGAAGGAGGGTTTGCTGGATCTGACTCTGGGGAAGGATGGATTGCTGGATCTGGTTCTGAGGAAGGAGGGATTGTTGGATCTGGTTCTGTGGAAGGAGGGATTACTGGATCTCGTTCTGAGGAAGTAGCGATTGGTGGATCTGGTTCTGAGGAAGTAGCGATTGCTGGATCTGGTTCTGTGGAAGGTGGGGTTACTGGATCTGGTTGTTTTGAAGGAGGGATTGCTGGATCTGGCTCTGGGGAAGGAGGGATTGCTGGATCTGGTTCTGTGGAAGGAGGGATTGCTGGATCTGGTTCTGGGGAAGGAGGGATTGCTGGATCCGATTCCCAGGAAGGAGGCATTGCTGGATCCGGTTCTGCGGAAGGAGGGATTGCTGGATCTGGCTCTGGGGAAGGAGGGATTGCTGGATCTGGTTCTGAGGAAGGAGGGATTGCTGGATCTGGTTCTGTGGAAGGAGGAAATACTGGATCTCGTTCTGAGGAAGTAGCGATTGGTGGATCTGGTTCTGAGGAAGTAGCGATTGCTGGATCTGGTTCTGTGGAAGGTGGGGTTACTGGATTTGGTTGTTTTGAAGGAGGAATGCTGGATCTGGCTCTGGGGAAGGAGGGATTGCTGGATCTGGTTCTGTGGAAGGAGGGATTGCTGGATCTGGTTCTGGGGAAAGAGAGATTGCTGGATCTGGTACTGTGGAAGGAGGGATTCCTGGATCTGGTTCTGTGGAAGCAGGGAATACTGGATCTAGTTCTGGGGAAGAGAGATAACTGGATCTGGTTCTGAGGAAGGAAGGAAGGATGCATTGCTGGATTTGGTTTTGAGGAAGTAGTGATTGGTGGATCTAGTTCTGTGGAAGGAGGGATTACTGGATCTGGTTCTGAGTAAGGAAGAATTGCTGGATCTGGTTCTGAGGAAGGAGGGATTGCTGGATCTGGTTCTGTGGAAGGAGGGATTGCTGGATCTGGTTCTGTGGAAGGAGGGATTGCTGGATCTGGTTCTGTGGAAGGAGGGATTGCAGGATCTGGTTCTGGGGAAAGAGGGATTGCTGGATCTGGTACTGTGGAAGGAGGGATTCCTGGATCTGGTTCTGTGGAAGGAGAGAATACTGGATCTAGTTCTGGGGAAGAGAGATAACTGGATCTGGTTCTGAGGAAGGAAGGAAGGATGCATTGCTGGATTTGGTTTTGAGGAAGTAGTGATTGGTGGATCTAGTTCTGTGGAAGCAGGGTTAACTGGATCTGGTTCTGAGTAAGGAAGAATTGCTGGATCTGGTTCTGAGGAAGGAGAGATTGCTGGATCTGGTTCTGTGGAAGGAGGGATTGCTGGATCTGGTTCTGTGGAAGGAGGGATTGCTGGATCTGGTTCTGGGGAAGGAGGGATTGCTGGATCTGGCACTGTGGAAGGAGGGATTGCTGGATCTGGTTCTGTGGAAGGAGGGAATACTGGATCTAGTTCTGCGGAAGGAGGGATTATTGGATCTGGTTCTGAGTAAGGAAGAAATGCTGGATCTGGTTCTGGGGAATAAAGGATTCCTGGATCTGTTTCTGAGGAAGGAGGGATTGCTGGATTTGGTTCTGGGGAAGGAGAGATTGCTGGATCTGGTTCTGAGGAAGGAGAGCTTGCTGGATCTGGTTCCCAGGAAGGAGCCATTGGTGGATCCGCTTCCCAGGAAGGAGGCATTGCTGGATCCGGTTCTGAGGAAGGATGGATTACTGGATCCGATTCTGAGGAAGGAGAGATTGCTGGATCTGGTTCTGAGGAAGCAGAGATTGCTGGATCTGGTTCTGAGGAAGGAGAAATTGCTGGATCTGGTTCTGAGGAAGGAGAGATTGCTGGAACTGGTTCGGGAGGAGGAGGGATTGCTGGATCTGGCTCTGGGGAAGGAGGGATTGCTGGATCTGGTTCTGAGGAAGGAGAGATTGCTGGATCTGGTTCTGAGGAAGGAGAGATAGCTGGATCTGGTTCTGAGGAAGGAGAGATTGCTGGATCTGGTTCTGAGGAAGGAGGCATTGGTGGATCCGATTCCCAGGAAGGAGGCATTGCTGGATCTGGTTCTGAGTAAGGAAGAATTGCTGGATCTGCTTCTGGGGAATAAGGGATTCCTAGATCTGTTTCTGAGGAAGGAGTGATTGCTGGATTTGGTTCTGGAGAAGGAAGGATTGCTGGATCTGGATCTGGGGAAGGAGGGATTGCTGGATCTGGTTCTGAGGAAGGAGGGATTGCTGGATCTGGTTCTGTGGAAGGAGGGATTACTGGATCTCGTTCTGAGGAAGTAGCGATTGGTGGATCTGGTTCTGAGGAAGTAGCGATTGCTGGATCTGGTTCTGTGCAAGGTGGTGTTACAGGATCTGGTTGTTTTGAAGGAGGGATTGCTGGACCTGGCTCTGGGGAAGGAGAGATTGCTGGATCTGGTACTGTGGAAGGAGGGATTCCTGGATCTGGTTCTGTGGAAGCAGGGAATACTGGATCTAGTTCTGGGGAAGAGAGATAACTGGATCTGGTTCTGAGGAAGGAAGGAAGGATGCATTGCTGGATTTGGTTTTGAGGAAGTAGTGATTGGTGGATCTAGTTCTGTGGAAGGAGGGATTACTGGATCTGGTTCTGAGTAAGGAAGAATTGCTGGATCTGGTTCTGAGGAAGGAGGGATTGCTGGATCTGGTTCTGTGGAAGGAGGGATTGCTGGATCTGGTTCTGTGGAAGGAGGGATTGCTGGATCTGGTTCTGTGGAAGGAGGGATTGCAGGATCTGGTTCTGGGGAAAGAGGGATTGCTGGATCTGGTACTGTGGAAGGAGGGATTCCTGGATCTGGTTCTGTGGAAGGAGAGAATACTGGATCTAGTTCTGGGGAAGAGAGATAACTGGATCTGGTTCTGAGGAAGGAAGGAAGGATGCATTGCTGGATTTGGTTTTGAGGAAGTAGTGATTGGTGGATCTAGTTCTGTGGAAGCAGGGTTAACTGGATCTGGTTCTGAGTAAGGAAGAATTGCTGGATCTGGTTCTGAGGAAGGAGAGATTGCTGGATCTGGTTCTGTGGAAGGAGGGATTGCTGGATCTGGTTCTGTGGAAGGAGGGATTGCTGGATCTGGTTCTGGGGAAGGAGGGATTGCTGGATCTGGCACTGTGGAAGGAGGGATTGCTGGATCTGGTTCTGTGGAAGGAGGGAATACTGGATCTAGTTCTGCGGAAGGAGGGATTATTGGATCTGGTTCTGAGTAAGGAAGAAATGCTGGATCTGGTTCTGGGGAATAAAGGATTCCTGGATCTGTTTCTGAGGAAGGAGGGATTGCTGGATTTGGTTCTGGGGAAGGAGAGATTGCTGGATCTGGTTCTGAGGAAGGAGAGCTTGCTGGATCTGGTTCCCAGGAAGGAGCCATTGGTGGATCCGCTTCCCAGGAAGGAGGCATTGCTGGATCCGGTTCTGAGGAAGGATGGATTACTGGATCCGATTCTGAGGAAGGAGAGATTGCTGGATCTGGTTCTGAGGAAGCAGAGATTGCTGGATCTGGTTCTGAGGAAGGAGAAATTGCTGGATCTGGTTCTGAGGAAGGAGAGATTGCTGGAACTGGTTCGGGAGGAGGAGGGATTGCTGGATCTGGCTCTGGGGAAGGAGGGATTGCTGGATCTGGTTCTGAGGAAGGAGAGATTGCTGGATCTGGTTCTGAGGAAGGAGAGATAGCTGGATCTGGTTCTGAGGAAGGAGAGATTGCTGGATCTGGTTCTGAGGAAGGAGGCATTGGTGGATCCGATTCCCAGGAAGGAGGCATTGCTGGATCTGGTTCTGAGTAAGGAAGAATTGCTGGATCTGCTTCTGGGGAATAAGGGATTCCTAGATCTGTTTCTGAGGAAGGAGTGATTGCTGGATTTGGTTCTGGAGAAGGAAGGATTGCTGGATCTGGCTCTGGGGAAGGAGGGATTGCTGGATCTGGTTCTGAGGAAGGAGGGATTGCTGGATCTGGTTCTGTGGAAGGAGGGATTACTGGATCTCGTTCTGAGGAAGTAGCGATTGGTGGATCTGGTTCTGAGGAAGTAGCGATTGCTGGATCTGGTTCTGTGCAAGGTGGTGTTACAGGATCTGGTTGTTTTGAAGGAGGGATTGCTGGACCTGGCTCTGGGGAAGGAGAGATTGCTGGATCTGGTACTGTGGAAGGAGGGATTCCTGGATCTGGTTCTGTGGAAGGAGGGAATACTGGATCTAGTTCTGGGGAAGAGAGATTACTGGATCTGGTTCTGAGGAAGGAAGGAAGGAAGGATGCACTGCTGGATTTGGTTCTGAGGAAGTAGCGATTGGTGGATCTAGTTCTGTGGAAGGAACGATTACTGGATCTGGTTCTGAGTAAGGAAGAATTGCTGGATCTGGTTCTGAGGAAGGAGGGATTATTGGATCTGGTTCTGTGGAAGGAGGGATTGCTGGATCTGGTTCTGTGGAAGGAGGGATTGCTGGATTTGGTTCTGGGGAAGGAGGGATTGCTGGACCTGGTACTGTGGAAGGAGGGAATGCTGGATTTGGTTCTGTGGAAGGAGGGAATACTGGATCTAGCTCTGGGGAAGAGAGATTACTGCATCTGGTTCTGAGGAAGGAAGGAAGGAAGGACGCATTGCTGGATTTGGTTCTGAGGAAGCAGCGATTGGTGGATCTAGTTCTGTGGAAGGAGGGATTACTGGATCTGGTTCTGAGTAAGGAAGAATTGCTGGATCTGGTTCTGGGGAATAAGGGATTCCTGGATCTGTTTCTGATGAAGGAGTGATTGCTGGATCTGGTTCTGAGGAAGTAGCGATTGCTGGATCTGGTTCTGTGGAAGGTGGGGTTACTGGATCTGGTTGTTTTGAAGGAGGGATTGCTGGATCTGGCTCTAGGGAAGGAGGGATTGCTGGATCTGGTTCTGTGGAAGGAGGGATTGCTGGATCTGGTTCTGGGGAAGGAGTGATTGCTGGATCTGGTTCTGAGCAAGGAGAGATTGCTGGATCTGGTTCCCAGGAAGGAGGCATTGGTGGATCCGATTCCCAGGAAGGAGGCATTGCTGGATCCGCTTCAGGGGAAGGAGGGTTTGCTGGATCTGACTCTGGGGAAGGATGGATTGCTGGATCTGGTTCTGAGGAAGGAGGGATTGTTGGATCTGGTTCTGTGGAAGGAGGGATTACTGGATCTCGTTCTGAGGAAGTAGCGATTGGTGGATCTGGTTCTGAGGAAGTAGCGATTGCTGGATCTGGTTCTGTGGAAGGTGGGGTTACTGGATCTGGTTGTTTTGAAGGAGGGATTGCTGGATCTGGCTCTGGGGAAGGAGGGATTGCTGGATCTGGTTCTGAGGAAGGAGGGATTGCTGGATCTGGTTCTGGGGAAGGAGGGATTGCTGGATCCGATTCCCAGGAAGGAGGCATTGCTGGATCCGGTTCTGCGGAAGGAGGGATTGCTGGATCTGGCTCTGGGGAAGGAGGGATTGCTGGATCTGGTTCTGAGGAAGGAGGGATTGCTGGATCTGGTTCTGTGGAAGGAGGAAATACTGGATCTCGTTCTGAGGAAGTAGCGATTGGTGGATCTGGTTCTGAGGAAGTAGCGATTGCTGGATCTGGTTCTGTGGAAGGTGGGGTTACTGGATTTGGTTGTTTTGAAGGAGGAATGCTGGATCTGGCTCTGGGGAAGGAGGGATTGCTGGATCTGGTTCTGTGGAAGGAGGGATTGCTGGATCTGGTTCTGGGGAAAGAGAGATTGCTGGATCTGGTACTGTGGAAGGAGGGATTCCTGGATCTGGTTCTGTGGAAGCAGGGAATACTGGATCTAGTTCTGGGGAAGAGAGATAACTGGATCTGGTTCTGAGGAAGGAAGGAAGGATGCATTGCTGGATTTGGTTTTGAGGAAGTAGTGATTGGTGGATCTAGTTCTGTGGAAGGAGGGATTACTGGATCTGGTTCTGAGTAAGGAAGAATTGCTGGATCTGGTTCTGAGGAAGGAGGGATTGCTGGATCTGGTTCTGTGGAAGGAGGGATTGCTGGATCTGGTTCTGTGGAAGGAGGGATTGCTGGATCTGGTTCTGTGGAAGGAGGGATTGCAGGATCTGGTTCTGGGGAAAGAGGGATTGCTGGATCTGGTACTGTGGAAGGAGGGATTCCTGGATCTGGTTCTGTGGAAGGAGAGAATACTGGATCTAGTTCTGGGGAAGAGAGATAACTGGATCTGGTTCTGAGGAAGGAAGGAAGGATGCATTGCTGGATTTGGTTTTGAGGAAGTAGTGATTGGTGGATCTAGTTCTGTGGAAGCAGGGTTAACTGGATCTGGTTCTGAGTAAGGAAGAATTGCTGGATCTGGTTCTGAGGAAGGAGAGATTGCTGGATCTGGTTCTGTGGAAGGAGGGATTGCTGGATCTGGTTCTGGGGAAGGAGGGATTGCTGGATCTGGCACTGTGGAAGGAGGGATTGCTGGATCTGGTTCTGTGGAAGGAGGGAATACTGGATCTAGTTCTGCGGAAGGAGGGATTATTGGATCTGGTTCTGAGTAAGGAAGAAATGCTGGATCTGGTTCTGGGGAATAAAGGATTCCTGGATCTGTTTCTGAGGAAGGAGGGATTGCTGGATTTGGTTCTGGGGAAGGAGAGATTGCTGGATCTGGTTCTGAGGAAGGAGAGCTTGCTGGATCTGGTTCCCAGGAAGGAGCCATTGGTGGATCCGCTTCCAGGAAGGAGGCATTGCTGGATCCGGTTCTGAGGAAGGATGGATTACTGGATCCGATTCTGAGGAAGGAGAGATTGCTGGATCTGGTTCTGAGGAAGCAGAGATTGCTGGATCTGGTTCTGAGGAAGGAGAAATTGCTGGATCTGGTTCTGAGGAAGGAGAGATTGCTGGAACTGGTTCGGGAGGAGGAGGGATTGCTGGATCTGGCTCTGGGGAAGGAGGGATTCCTGGATCTGGTTCTGAGGAAGGAGAGATTGCTGGATCTGGTTCTGAGGAAGGAGAGATAGCTGGATCTGGTTCTGAGGAAGGAGAGATTGCTGGATCTGGTTCTGAGGAAGGAGGCATTGGTGGATCCGATTCCCAGGAAGGAGGCATTGCTGGATCTGGTTCTGAGTAAGGAAGAATTGCTGGATCTGCTTCTGGGGAATAAGGGATTCCTAGATCTGTTTCTGAGGAAGGAGTGATTGCTGGATTTGGTTCTGGAGAAGGAAGGATTGCTGGATCTGGCTCTGGGGAAGGAGGGATTGCTGGATCTGGTTCTGAGGAAGGAGGGATTGCTGGATCTGGTTCTGTGGAAGGAGGGATTACTGGATCTCGTTCTGAGGAAGTAGCGATTGGTGGATCTGGTTCTGAGGAAGTAGCGATTGCTGGATCTGGTTCTGTGCAAGGTGGTGTTACAGGATCTGGTTGTTTTGAAGGAGGGATTGCTGGACCTGGCTCTGGGGAAGGAGGGATTGCTGGATCTGGTACTGTGGAAGGAGGGATTCCTGGATCTGGTTCTGTGGAAGGAGGGAATACTGGATCTAGTTCTGGGGAAGAGAGATTACTGGATCTGGTTCTGAGGAAGGAAGGAAGGAAGGATGCACTGCTGGATTTGGTTCTGAGGAAGTAGCGATTGGTGGATCTAGTTCTGTGGAAGGAACGATTACTGGATCTGGTTCTGAGTAAGGAAGAATTGCTGGATCTGGTTCTGAGGAAGGAGGGATTATTGGATCTGGTTCTGTGGAAGGAGGGATTACTGGATCTCGTTCTGAGGAAGTAGCGATTGGTGGATCTGGTTCTGAGGAAGTAGCGATTGCTGGATCTGGTTCTGTGGAAGGTGGGGTTACTGGATCTGGTTGTTTTGAAGGAGGGATTGCTGGATCTGGCTCTGGGGAAGGAGGGATTGCTGGATCTGGTTCCCAGGAAGGAGCCATTGGTGGATCCGGTTCCCAGGAAGGAGGCATTGCTGGATCCGGTTCTGAGGAAGGATGGATTACTGGATCCGATTCTGAGGAAGGAGAGATTGCTGGATCTGGTTCTGAGGAAGCAGAGATTGCTGGATCTGGTTCTGAGGAAGCAGAAATTGCTGGATCTGGTTCTGAGGAAGGAGAGATTGCTGGAACTGGTTCGGGAGGAGGAGGGATTGCTGGATCTGGCTCTGGGGAAGGAGGGATTGCTGGATCTGGTTCTGAGGAAGGAGAGATTGCTGGATCTGGTTCTGAGGAAGGAGGGATTGCTGGACCTGGTACTGTGGAAGGAGGGAATGCTGGATTTGGTTCTGTGGAAGGAGGGAATACTGGATCTAGCTCTGGGGAAGAGAGATTACTGCATCTGGTTCTGAGGAAGGAAGGAAGGAAGGACGCATTGCTGGATTTGGTTCTGAGGAAGCAGCGATTGGTGGATCTAGTTCTGTGGAAGGAGGGATTACTGGATCTGGTTCTGAGTAAGGAAGAATTGCTGGATCTGGTTCTGGGGAATAAGGGATTCCTGGATCTGTTTCTGATGAAGGAGTGATTGCTGGATCTGGTTCTGAGGAAGTAGCGATTGCTGGATCTGGTTCTGTGGAAGGTGGGGTTACTGGATCTGGTTGTTTTGAAGGAGGGATTGCTGGATCTGGCTCTAGGGAAGGAGGGATTGCTGGATCTGGTTCTGTGGAAGGAGGGATTGCTGGATCTGGTTCTGGGGAAGGAGTGATTGCTGGATCTGGTTCTGAGCAAGGAGAGATTGCTGGATCTGGTTCCCAGGAAGGAGGCATTGGTGGATCCGATTCCCAGGAAGGAGACATTGCTGGGTCCGCTTCAGGGGAAGGAGGGTTTGCTGGATCTGACTCTGGGGAAGGATGGATTGCTGGATCTGGTTCTGAGGAAGGAGGGATTGTTGGATCTGGTTCTGTGGAAGGAGGGATTACTGGATCTCGTTCTGAGGAAGTAGCGATTGGTGGATCTGGTTCTGAGGAAGTAGCGATTGCTGGATCTGGTTCTGTGGAAGGTGGGGTTACTGGATCTGGTTGTTTTGAAGGAGGGATTGCTGGATCTGGCTCTGGGGAAGGAGGGATTGCTGGATCTGGTTCTGTGGAAGGAGGGATTGCTGGATCTGGTTCTGGGGAAGGAGGGATTGCTGGATCCGATTCCCAGGAAGGAGGCATTGCTGGATCCGGTTCTGCGGAAGGAGGGATTGCTGGATCTGGCTCTGGGGAAGGAGGGATTGCTGGATCTGGTTCTGAGGAAGGAGGGATTGCTGGATCTGGTTCTGTGGAAGGAGGAAATACTGGATCTCGTTCTGAGGAAGTAGCGATTGGTGGATCTGGTTCTGAGGAAGTAGCGATTGCTGGATCTGGTTCTGTGGAAGGTGGGGTTACTGGATTTGGTTGTTTTGAAGGAGGAATGCTGGATCTGGCTCTGGGGAAGGAGGGATTGCTGGATCTGGTTCTGTGGAAGGAGGGATTGCTGGATCTGGTTCTGGGGAAAGAGAGATTGCTGGATCTGGTACTGTGGAAGGAGGGATTCTTGGATCTGGTTCTGTGGAAGCAGGGAATACTGGATCTAGTTCTGGGGAAGAGAGATAACTGGATCTGGTTCTGAGGAAGGAAGGAAGGATGCATTGCTGGATTTGGTTTTGAGGAAGTAGTGATTGGTGGATCTAGTTCTGTGGAAGGAGGGATTACTGGATCTGGTTCTGAGTAAGGAAGAATTGCTGGATCTGGTTCTGAGGAAGGAGGGATTGCTGGATCTGGTTCTGTGGAAGGAGGGATTGCTGGATCTGGTTCTGTGGAAGGAGGGATTGCTGGATCTGGTTCTGTGGAAGGAGGGATTGCAGGATCTGGTTCTGGGGAAAGAGGGATTGCTGGATCTGGTACTGTGGAAGGAGGGATTCCTGGATCTGGTTCTGTGGAAGGAGAGAATACTGGATCTAGTTCTGGGGAAGAGAGATAACTGGATCTGGTTCTGAGGAAGGAAGGAAGGATGCATTGCTGGATTTGGTTTTGAGGAAGTAGTGATTGGTGGATCTAGTTCTGTGGAAGCAGGGATTACTGGATCTGGTTCTGAGTAAGGAAGAATTGCTGGATCTGGTTCTGAGGAAGGAGAGATTGCTGGATCTGGTTCTGTGGAAGGAGGGATTGCTGGATCTGGTTCTGTGGAAGGAGGGATTGCTGGATCTGGTTCTGGGGAAGGAGGGATTGCTGGATCTGGCACTGTGGAAGGAGGGATTGCTGGATCTGGTTCTGTGGAAGGAGGGAATACTGGATCTAGTTCTGCGGAAGGAGGGATTATTGGATCTGGTTCTGAGTAAGGAAGAAATGCTGGATCTGGTTCTGGGGAATAAAGGATTCCTGGATCTGTTTCTGAGGAAGGAGGGATTGCTGGATTTGGTTCTGGGGAAGGAGAGATTGCTGGATCTGGTTCTGAGGAAGGAGAGCTTGCTGGATCTGGTTCCCAGGAAGGAGCCATTGGTGGATCCGCTTCCCAGGAAGGAGGCATTGCTGGATCCGGTTCTGAGGAAGGATGGATTACTGGATCCGATTCTGAGGAAGGAGAGATTGCTGGATCTGGTTCTGAGGAAGCAGAGATTGCTGGATCTGGTTCTGAGGAAGGAGAAATTGCTGGATCTGGTTCTGAGGAAGGAGAGATTGCTGGAACTGGTTCGGGAGGAGGAGGGATTGCTGGATCTGGCTCTGGGGAAGGAGGGATTGCTGGATCTGGTTCTGAGGAAGGAGAGATTGCTGGATCTGGTTCTGAGGAAGGAGAGATAGCTGGATCTGGTTCTGAGGAAGGAGAGATTGCTGGATCTGGTTCTGAGGAAGGAGGCATTGGTGGATCCGATTCCCAGGAAGGAGGCATTGCTGGATCTGGTTCTGAGTAAGGAAGAATTGCTGGATCTGCTTCTGGGGAATAAGGGATTCCTAGATCTGTTTCTGAGGAAGGAGTGATTGCTGGATTTGGTTCTGGAGAAGGAAGGATTGCTGGATCTGGCTCTGGGGAAGGAGGGATTGCTGGATCTGGTTCTGAGGAAGGAGGGATTGCTGGATCTGGTTCTGTGGAAGGAGGGATTACTGGATCTCGTTCTGAGGAAGTAGCGATTGGTGGATCTGGTTCTGAGGAAGTAGCGATTGCTGGATCTGGTTCTGTGCAAGGTGGTGTTACAGGATCTGGTTGTTTTGAAGGAGGGATTGCTGGACCTGGCTCTGGGGAAGGAGGGATTGCTGGATCTGGTTCTGTGGAAGGAGGGATTGCTGGATCTGGTTCTGGGGAAGGAGGGATTGCTGGATCTGGTACTGTGGAAGGAGGGATTCCTGGATCTGGTTCTGTGGAAGGAGGGAATACTGGATCTAGTTCTGGGGAAGAGAGATTACTGGATCTGGTTCTGAGGAAGGAAGGAAGGAAGGATGCATTGCTGGATTTGGTTCTGAGGAAGTAGCGATTGGTGGATCTAGTTCTGTGGAAGGAACGATTACTGGATCTGGTTCTGAGTAAGGAAGAATTGCTGGATCTGGTTCTGAGGAAGGAGGGATTATTGGATCTGGTTCTGTGGAAGGAGGGATTGCTGGATCTGGTTCTGTGGAAGGAGGGATTGCTGGATTTGGTTCTGGGGAAGGAGGGATTGCTGGACCTGGTACTGTGGAAGGAGGGAATGCTGGATTTGGTTCTGTGGAAGGAGGGAATACTGGATCTAGTTCTGGGGAAGAGAGATTACTGCATCTGGTTCTGAGGAAGGAAGTAAGGAAGGACGCATTGCTGGATTTGGTTCTGAGGAAGCAGCGATTGGTGGATCTAGTTCTGTGGAAGGAGGGATTACTGGATCTGGTTCTGAGTAAGGAAGAATTGCTGGATCTGGTTCTGGGGAATAAGGGATTCCTGGATCTGTTTCTGATGAAGGAGTGATTGCTGGATCTGGTTCTGAGGAAGTAGCGATTGCTGGATCTGGTTCTGTGGAAGGTGGGGTTACTGGATCTGGTTGTTTTGAAGGAGGGATTGCTGGATCTGGCTCTGGGGAAGGAGGGATTGCTGGATCTGGTTCTGTGGAAGGAGGGATTGCTGGATCTGGTTCTGGGGAAGGAGGGATTGCTGGATCCGATTCCCAGGAAGGAGGCATTGCTGGATCCGGTTCTGCGGAAGGAGGGATTGCTGGATCTGGCTCTGGGGAAGGAGGGATTGCTGGATCTGGTTCTGAGGAAGGAGGGATTGCTGGATCTGGTTCTGTGGAAGGTGGGGTTACTGGATTTGGTTGTTTTGAAGGAGGGATTGCTGGATCTGGCTCTGGGGAAGGAGGGATTGCTGGATCTGGTTCTGTGGAAGGAGGGATTGCTGGATCTGGTTCTGGGGAAAGAGGGATTGCTGGAACTGGTACTGTGGAAGGAGGGATTCCTGGATCTGGTTCTGTGGAAGGAGGGAATACTGGATCTAGTTCTGGGGAAGAGAGATAACTGGATCTGGTTCTGAGGAAGGAAGGAAGGATGCATTGCTGGATTTGGTTTTGAGGAAGTAGTGATTGGTGGATCTAGTTCTGTGGAAGGAGGGATTACTGGATCTGGTTCTGAGTAAGGAAGAATTGCTGGATCTGGTTCTGAGGAAGGAGGGATTGCTGGATCTGGTTCTGTGGAAGGAGGGATTGCTGGATCTGGTTCTGTGGAAGGAGGGATTGCTGGATCTGGTTCTGGGGAAGGAGGGATTGCTGGATCTGGCACTGTGGAAGGAGGGAATACTGGATCTAGTTCTGGGGAAGAGAGATTACTGGATCTGGTTCTGAGAAAGGAAGGAAGGATGCATTGCTGTATTTGGTTCTGAGGAAGTAGCGATTGGTAGATCTAGTTCTGTGGAAGGAGGGATTATTGGATCTGGTTCTGAGTAAGGAAGAAATGCTGGATATTGTTCTGGGGAATAAAGGATTCCTGGATCTGTTTCTGAGGAAGGAGGGATTGCTGGATTTGGTTCTGGGGAAGGAGAGATTGCTGGATCTGGTTCTGAGGAAGGAGAGCTTGCTGGATCTGGTTCCCAGGAAGGAGCCATTGGTGGATCCGGTTCCCAGGAAGGAGGCATTGCTGGATCCGGTTCTGAGGAAGGATGGATTACTGGATCCGATTCTGAGGAAGGAGAGATTGCTGGATCTGGTTCTGAGGAAGCAGAGATTGCTGGATCTGGTTCTGAGGAAGCAGAAATTGCTGGATCTGGTTCTGAGGAAGGAGAGATTGCTGGAACTGGTTCGGGAGGAGGAGGGATTGCTGGATCTGGCTCTGGGGAAGGAGGGATTGCTGGATCTGGTTCTGAGGAAGGAGAGATTGCTGGATCTGGTTCTGAGGAAGGAGAGATAGCTGGATCTGGTTCTGAGGATGGAGAGATTGCTGGATCTGGTTCTGAGGAAGGAGGCATTGGTGGATCCGATTGCCAGGAAGGAGGCATTGCTGGATCTGGTTCTGAGTAAGGAAGAATTGCTGGATCTGCTTCTGGGGAATAAGGGATTCCTAGATCTCTTTCTGAGGAAGGAGTGAATGCTGGATTTGGTTCTGGAGAAGGAGGGATTGCTGGATCTGGCTCTGGGGAAGGAGGGATTGCTGGATCTGGTTCTGAGGAAGGAGGGATTGCTGGATCTGGTTCTGAGGAAGGAGAGATTGCTGGATCTGGTTCTGAGGAAGGAGAGATAGCTGGATCTGGTTCTGAGGAAGGAGAGATTGCTGGATCTGGTTCTGAGGAAGGAGGCATTGGTGGATCCGATTCCCAGGAAGGAGGCATTGCTGGATGTAGTTCTGAGGAAGGATGGATTACTGGATCTGGTTCTGAGGAAGGAGAGATTGCTGGATCTGATTCTGAGGAAGGAGCGATTGCTGGATCTGGTTCTGAGGAAGGAGGGATTGCTGGATCTGGTTCTGAGCAATAAGGGATTCCTAGATCTGTTTCTGAGGAAGGAGTGATTGCTGGATTTGGTTCTGGAGAAGGAGGGATTGCTGGATCTGGCTCTGGGGTAGGAGGGATTGCTGGATCTGGTTCTGAGGAAGGAGGGATTGCTGGATCTGGTTCTGTGGAAGGAGGGATTACTGGATCTCGTTCTGAGGAAGTAGCGATTGGTGGATCTGGTTCTGAGGAAGTAGCGATTGCAGGATCTGGTTCTGTGCAAGGTGGTGTTACAGGATCTGGTTGTTTTGAAGGAGGGATTGCTGGACCTGGCTCTGGGGAAGGAGGGATTGCTGGATCTGGTACTGTGGAAGGAGGGATTCCTGGATCTGGTTCTGTGGAAGGAGGGAATACTGGATCTAGTTCTGGGGAAGAGAGATTCCTGGATCTGGTTCTGAGGAAGGAAGGAAGGATGCATTGCTGGATTTGGTTCTGAGGAAGTAGCAATTGGTGGATCTAGTTCTGTGGAAGGAACGATTACTGGATCTGGTTCTGAGTAAGGAAGAATTGCTGGATCTGGTTCTGAGGAAGGAGGGATTATTGGATCTGGTTCAGTGGAAGGAGGGATTGCTGGATCTGGTTCTGTGGAAGGAGGGATTGCTGGATTTGGTTCTGGGGAAGGAGGGATTGCTGGACCTGGTACTGTGGAAGGAGGGAATGCTGGATTTGGTTCTGTGGAAGGAGGGAATACTGGATCTAGTTCTGGGGAAGAGAGATTACTGGATCTGGTTCTGAGGAAGGAAGGAAGGAAGGATGCATTGCTGGATTTGGTTCTGAGGAAGCAGCGATTGGTGGATCTAGTTCTGTGGAAGGAGGGATTACTGGATCTGGTTCTGAGTAAGGAAGAATTGCTGGATCTGGTTCTGGGGAATAAGCGATTCCTGGATCTGTTTCTGAGGAAGGAGGGATTGCTGGATTTGGTTCTGGGGAAGGAGTGATTGCTGGATCTGGTTCTGAGGAAGGAGAGATTGCTTGATCTGGTTCTGAAGAAGGAGAGATTGCTGGATCTGGTTCTGTGGAAGGAGAGATTGCTGGATCTGGTACTAAGGAAGGAGAGATTGCTGGATCTGGTTCTGTGGAAGGAGGGAATACTGGATCTAGTTCTGGGGAAGAGAGATTACTGGATCTGGTTCTGAGGAAGGAAGGAAGGATGCATTGCTGGATCTGATTCTGAGGAAGGAGAACTTGCTGGATCCGGTTCTGAGGAAGGAGAGATTGCTGGATCTGGTTCTGAGGAAGGAGAGATTGCCGGATCTGGTTCTGAGGAAGGAGAGATTGCTGGATCTGGTTCTGAGGAAGGAGAGATTGCTGGATCTGGTTCCCAGGAAGGAGGCATTGGTGGATCCGATTCCCAGGAAGGAGGCATTGGTGGATCCGATTTCCAGGAAGGAGGCATTGCTGGATCCGGTTCTGAGGAAGGATGGATTACTGGATCTGGTTCTGAGGAAGGAGAGATTGCTGGATCTGATTCTGAGGAAGGAGAGATTGCTGGATCTGGTTCTGAGGAAGGAGAAATTGCTGGATCTGGTTCTGAGGGAGGAGAGATTGCTGGAACTGGTTCTGGAGAAGGAGGGATTGCTGGATCTGGTTCTGAGGAAGGAGGGATTGCTGGATCTGGTTCTGAGGAAGGAAGGATTGCTGGATCTGGTTCTGGAGAAGGAGGGATTGCTGGATCTGGTTCTGAGGATGGAGGGATTGCTGGATCTGGTTCTGTGGAAGGAGGGGTTATTGGATCAGGTTGTGTGGAAGGAGGGATTTCTGGATCTGGTTCTGAGGAAGGAGGGATTGCTAGATCTGGTTCTGAGGAAGGAAGGATTGCTGGATCTGGTTCTGAGTAAGGAAGGATTGCTGGATTCGGTTCTGGGTATTAAGTGATTCTTGGATCTGTTTCTGAGGAAGGAGAGATTGCTGGATTTGGTTCAGGGGAAGCAGGGATTGCTGGATCTGGTTCTGTGGAAGGAGAGATTACTGGATCTGGTTCTGAGGAAGTAGCGATTGGTGGATCTAGTACTGAGGAAGTAGCGATTGGTGGATCTGGTTCTGAGGAAGTAGCGATTGGTGGATCTGGTTCTGTGGAAGGAGGGGTTACTGGATCTGGTTGTTTTGAAGGAGGGATTGCTGGATCTGGCTCTGGGGAAGGAGGAATTGCTGGATCTGGTTCTGTGGAAGGAGGGAATACTGGATCTAGTTCTGGGGAAGAGAGATTACTAGATCTGGTTCTGAGGAAGGAAGGAAGGATGGATTACTGGATCTGGTTCTGAGGAAGTAGCGATTGGTGGATCTGTTTCTGTGGAAGGAGTGATTATTGGATCTGGATCTGTGGAAGGAGGGATTGCTGGATCTGGTTCTGGAGAAGGAGGGATTGCTGGATCTGGTTCTGAGGAAGGAGGGATTGCTGGATCCGGTTCCCAGGAAGGAGGCATTGCTGGATCTGGTTCTGAGGAAGGAGGCATTGCTGGATTTGATTCTGTGGAAGGAGGGAATGCAGGGTCTGGTTCTGTGGAAGGTGGGATTGTTGGATCTGGTTTTGTGGAAGGAGGGAATACTGGATCTGTTTCTGGGGAAGAGAGATTACTGGATCTGGTTCTGTGGAAGGAGAGATTACTGGATTTAGTTCTGTGGAAGCAGGGATTGGTGGATCCAGTTCTGAGGAAGGCGGTATTGCTGGATCTGGTTCTGAGGAAGGAGGGATTGCTGGACCTGGTTCTGGGGAATGAGGGATTGCTGGATCTGGTACTGTGGAAGGAGGGATTACTGGATCTGGTTCTGAGGAAGGAAGGAAGGATGCATTGCAGGATTTGGTTCTGAGGAAGTAGCGATTGGTGGATCTAGTTCTGTGGAAGGAGAGATTACTGGATCTGGTTCTGGGGAAGGAGGGATTGCTGGATCTGGTTCTGGGGAAGGAGGGATTGCTGGATCTGGCACTGTGGAAGGAGGGATTGCTGGATCTGGTTCTGTGGAAGGAGGGAATACTGGATCTAGTACTGGGGAAGAGAGATTACTGGATCTGGTTCTGAGGAAGGAAGGAAGGATGCATTGCTGGATCTGGTTTTGAGGAAGGAGAGCTTGCTGGATCTGGTTCTGAGGAAGGAGAGATTGCTGGATCTGGTTCTGAGGAAGGAGAGATTGCTGAATCTGGTTCTGTGGAAGGAGGGATTGCTGGATCTGGTTCTGGGCAAGGAGGGATTGCTGGATCTGGCACTGTGGAAGGAGGGATTGCTGGATCTGGTTCTGTGGAAGGAGGGAATACTAGATCTAGTTCTGGGGAAGAGAGATTACTGGATCTGGTTCTGAGGAAGGAAGGAAGGATGCATTGCTGGATCTGGTTCTGAAGAAGGAGAGCTTGCTGGATCCGGTTCTGAGGAAGGAGAGATTGCTGGATCTGGTTCTGAGGAAGGAGAGATTGCTGGATCTGGTTCTGAGGAAGGAGAGATTGCTGGATCTGATTCCTAGGAAGGAGGCATTGGTGGATCCGATTCCCAGGAAGGAGGCCTTGCTGGATCCGGTTCTGAGGATGGATGGATTACTGGATCTGGTTCTGAGGAAGGAGAGATTGCTGGATCTGATTCTGAGGAAGGAGAGATTGCTGGATCTGGTTCTGAGGAAGGAGAAATTGCTGGATCTGGTTCTGAGGAAGGAGAGATTGCTGGATCTGGTTCTGGAGAAGGAGGGATTGCTGGATCTGGTTCTGAGGAAGGAGGGATTGCTGGATCTGGTTCTGAGGAAGGAAGGATTGCTGGATCTGGTTCTGAGTAAGGAAGAATTGCTGGATCTGCTACTGGGGAATAAGCGATTCCTGGATCTGTTTCTGAGGAAGGAGTGATTGCTGGATTTGGTTCTGGCGAAGGAGGGATTGCTGGATCTGGTTCTGAGGAAGGAGAGATTGCTGGAACTGGTTCTGGAGATGGAGGGATTGCTGGACATGGCTCTGGGGAAGGAGGGATTGCTGGATCTGGTTCTGAGCAAGGAGGGATTGCTGGAACTGGTTCTGAGGAAGGAGGGATTGCTGGATCTGGTTCTGTGGAAGGAGGGATTACTGGATCTCGTTCTGAGGAAGTAGCGATTGGTGGATCTGGTTCTGAAGGAGTAGCGATTGCTGGATCTGGTTCTGTGGAAGGTGGTGTTACTGGATCTGGTTGTTTTGAAGGAGGGATTGCTGGATCTGGCTCTAGGGAAGGAGGGATTGCTGGATCTGGTTCTGTGGAAGGAGGGATTGCTGGATCTGGTTCTGGGGAAGGAGTGATTGCTGGATCTGGTTCTGAGCAAGGAGAGATTGCTGGATCTGGTTCCCAGGAAGGAGGCATTGGTGGATCCGATTCCCAGGAAGGAGGCATTGCTGGATCCGCTTCAGGGGAAGGAGGGTTTGCTGGATCTGACTCTGGGGAAGGATGGATTGCTGGATCTGGTTCTGAGGAAGGAGGGATTGTTGGATCTGGTTCTGTGGAAGGAGGGATTACTGGATCTCGTTCTGAGGAAGTAGCGATTGGTGGATCTGGTTCTGAGGAAGTAGCGATTGCTGGATCTGGTTCTGTGGAAGGAGGGGTTACTGGATCTGGTTGTTTTGAAGGAGGGATTGCTGGATCTGGCTCTGGGGAAGGAGGGATTGCTGGATCTGGTTCTGTGGAAGGAGGGATTGCTGGATCTGGTTCTGTGGAAGGAGGGATTGCAGGATCTGGTTCTGGGGAAAGAGGGATTGCTGGATCTGGTACTGTGGAAGGAGGGATTCCTGGATCTGGTTCTGTGGAAGGAGAGAATACTGGATCTAGTTCTGGGGAAGAGAGATAACTGGATCTGGTTCTGAGGAAGGAAGGAAGGATGCATTGCTGGATTTGGTTTTGAGGAAGTAGTGATTGGTGGATCTAGTTCTGTGGAAGCAGGGATTACTGGATCTGGTTCTGAGTAAGGAAGAATTGCTGGATCTGGTTCTGAGGAAGGAGAGATTGCTGGATCTGGTTCTGTGGAAGGAGGGATTGCTGGATCTGGTTCTGGGGAAGGAGGGATTGCTGGATCTGGCACTGTGGAAGGAGGGATTGCTGGATCTGGTTCTGTGGAAGGAGGGAATACTGGATCTAGTTCTGCGGAAGGAGGGATTATTGGATCTGGTTCTGAGTAAGGAAGAAATGCTGGATCTGGTTCTGGGGAATAAAGGATTCCTGGATCTGTTTCTGAGGAAGGAGGGATTGCTGGATTTGGTTCTGGGGAAGGAGAGATTGCTGGATCTGGTTCTGAGGAAGGAGAAATTGCTGGATCTGGTTCTGAGGAAGGAGAGATTGCTGGAACTGGTTCGGGAGGAGGAGGGATTGCTGGATCTGGCTCTGGGGAAGGAGGGATTGCTGGATCTGGTTCTGAGGAAGGAGGGATTGCTGGATCTGGTTCTGTGGAAGGAGGGATTGCTGGATCTGGTTCTGGGGAAGGAGGGATTGCTGGATCTGGCACTGTGGAAGGAGGGAATACTGGATCTAGTTCTGGGGAAGAGAGATTACTGGATCTGGTTCTGAGAAAGGAAGGAAGGATGCATTGCTGTATTTGGTTCTGAGGAAGTAGCGATTGGTAGATCTAGTTCTGTGGAAGGAGGGATTATTGGATCTGGTTCTGAGTAAGGAAGAAATGCTGGATCTGGTTCTGGGGAATAAAGGATTCCTGGATCTGTTTCTGAGGAAGGAGGGATTGCTGGATTTGGTTCTGGGGAAGGAGAGATTGCTGGATCTGGTTCTGAGGAAGGAGAGCTTGCTGGATCTGGTTCCCAGGAAGGAGCCATTGGTGGATCCGGTTCCCAGGAAGGAGGCATTGCTGGATCCGGTTCTGAGGAAGGATGGATTACTGGATCCGATTCTGAGGAAGGAGAGATTGCTGGATCTGGTTCTGAGGAAGCAGAGATTGCTGGATCTGGTTCTGAGGAAGGAGAAATTGCTGGATCTGGTTCTGAGGAAGGAGAGATTGCTGGAACTGGTTCGGGAGGAGGAGGGATTGCTGGATCTGGCTCTGGGGAAGGAGGGATTGCTGGATCTGGTTCTGAGGAAGGAGAGATTGCTGGATCTGGTTCTGAGGAAGGAGAGATAGCTGGATCTGGTTCTGAGGATGGAGAGATTGCTGGATCTGGTTCTGAGGAAGGAGGCATTGGTGGATCCGATTGCCAGGAAGGAGGCATTGCTGGATCTGGTTCTGAGTAAGGAAGAATTGCTGGATCTGCTTCTGGGGAATAAGGGATTCCTAGATCTCTTTCTGAGGAAGGAGTGATTGCTGGATTTGGTTCTGGAGAAGGAGGGATTGCTGGATCTGGCTCTGGGGAAGGAGGGATTGCTGGATCTGGTTCTGAGGAAGGAGGGATTGCTGGATCTGGTTCTGAGGAAGGAGAGATTGCTGGATCTGGTTCTGAGGAAGGAGAGATAGCTGGATCTGGTTCTGAGGAAGGAGAGATTGCTGGATCTGGTTCTGAGGAAGGAGGCATTGGTGGATCCGATTCCCAGGAAGGAGGCATTGCTGGATCTAGTTCTGAGGAAGGATGGATTACTGGATCTGGTTCTGAGGAAGGAGAGATTGCTGGATCTGATTCTGAGGAAGGAGCGTTTGCTGGATCTGGTTCTGAGGAAGGAGGGATTGGTGGATCTGGTTCTGAGCAATAAGGGATTCCTAGATCTGTTTCTGAGGAAGGAGTGATTGCTGGATTTGGTTCTGGAGAAGGAGGGATTGCTGGATCTGGCTCTGGGGTAGGAGGGATTGCTGGATCTGGTTCTGAGGAAGGAGGGATTGCTGGATCTGGTTCTGTGGAAGGAGGGATTACTGGATCTCGTTCTGAGGAAGTAGCGATTGGTGGATCTGGTTCTGAGGAAGTAGCGATTGCAGGATCTGGTTCTGTGCAAGGTGGTGTTACAGGATCTGGTTGTTTTGAAGGAGGGATTGCTGGATCTGGTACTGTGGAAGGAGGGATTCCTGGATCTGGTTCTGTGGAAGGAGGGAATACTGGATCTAGTTCTGGGGAAGAGAGATTCCTGGATCTGGTTCTGAGGAAGGAAGGAAGGATGCATTGCTGGATTTGGTTCTGAGGAAGTAGCAATTGGTGGATCTAGTTCTGTGGAAGGAACGATTACTGGATCTGGTTCTGAGTAAGGAAGAATTGCTGGATCTGGTTCTGAGGAAGGAGGGATTATTGGATCTGGTTCAGTGGAAGGAGGGATTGCTGGATCTGGTTCTGTGGAAGGAGGGATTGCTGGATTTGGTTCTGGGGAAGGAGGGATTGCTGGACCTGGTACTGTGGAAGGAGGGAATGCTGGATTTGGTTCTGTGGAAGGAGGGAATACTGGATCTAGTTCTGGGGAAGAGAGATTACTGGATCTGGTTCTGAGGAAGGAAGGAAGGAAGGATGCATTGCTGGATTTGGTTCTGAGGAAGCAGCGATTGGTGGATCTAGTTCTGTGGAAGGAGGGATTACTGGATCTGGTTCTGAGTAAGGAAGAATTGCTGGATCTGGTTCTGGGGAATAAGCGATTCCTGGATCTGTTTCTGAGGAAGGAGCGATTGCTGGATTTGGTTCTGGGGAAGGAGTGATTGCTGGATCTGGTTCTGAGGAAGGAGAGATTGCTTGATCTGGTTCTGAAGAAGGAGAGATTGCTGGATCTGGTTCTGAGGAAGGAGAGATTGCTGGATCTGGTACTAAGGAAGGAGAGATTGCTGGATCTGGTTCTGTGGAAGGAGGGAATACTGGATCTAGTTCTGGGGAAGAGAGATTACTGGATCTGGTTCTGAGAAAGGAAGGAAGGATGCATTGCTGGATCTGATTCTGAGGAAGGAGAACTTGCTGGATCCGGTTCTGAGGAAGGAGAGATTGCTGGATCTGGTTCTGAGGAAGGAGAGATTGCCGGATCTGGTTCTGAGGAAGGAGAGATTGCTGGATCTGGTTCTGAGGAAGGAGAGATTGCTGGATCTGGTTCCCAGGAAGGAGGCATTGGTGGATCCGATTCCCAGGAAGGAGGCATTGATGGATCCGATTTCCAGGAAGGAGGCATTGCTGGATCCAGTTCTGAGGAAGGATGGATTACTGGATCTGGTTCTGAGGAAGGAGAGATTGCTGGATCTGATTCTGAGGAAGGAGAGATTGCTGGATCTGGTTCTGAGGAAGGAGAAATTGCTGGATCTGGTTCTGAGGGAGGAGAGATTGCTGGAACTGGTTCTGGAGAAGGAGGGATTGCTGGATCTGGTTCTGAGGAAGGAGGGATTGCTGGATCTGGTTCTGAGGAAGGAAGGATTGCTGGATCTGGTTCTGGAGAAGGAGGGATTGCTGGATCTGGTTCTGACGAAGGTGGGATTGCTGGATCTGGTTCTGTGGAAGGAGGGGTTATTGGATCTGGTTGTGTGGAAGGAGGGATTTCTGGATCTGGTTCTGAGGAAGGAGGGATTGCTAGATCTGGTTCTGAGGAAGGAAGGATTGCTGGATCTGGTTCTGAGTAAGGAAGGATTGCTGGATCTGGTTCTGGGGAATAAGGGATTCTTGGATCTGTTTCTGAGGAAGGAGGGATTGCTGGATTTGGTTCTGGGGAAGCAGGGATTGCTGGATCTGGTTCTGTGGAAGGAGAGATTACTGGATCTGGTTCTGAGGAAGTAGCGATTGGTGGATCTGGTTCTGAGGAAGTAGCGATTGGTGGATCTGGTTCTGAGGAAGTAGCGATTGGTGGATCTGGTTCTGAGGAAGTAGCGATTGGTGGATCTGGTTCTGTGGAAGGAGGGGTTACTGGATCTGGTTGTTTTGAAGGAGGGATTGCTGGATCTGGCTCTGGGGAAGGAGGAATTGCTGGATCTGGTTCTGTGGAAGGAGGGAATACTGGATCTAGTTCTGGGGAAGAGAGATTACTAGATCTGGTTCTGAGGAAGGAAGGAAGGATGGATTACTGGATCTGGTTCTGAGGAAGTAGCGATTGGTGGATCTGTTTCTGTGGAAGGAGTGATTATTGGATCTGGATCTGTGGAAGGAGGGATTGCTGGATCTGGTTCTGGAGAAGGAGGGATTGCTGGATCTGGTTCTGAGGAAGGAGGGATTGCTGGATCCGGTTCCCAGGAAGGAGGCATTGCTGGATCTGGTTCTGAGGAAGGAGGCATTGCTGGATTTGATTCTGTGGAAGGAGGGAATGCAGGGTCTGGTTCTGTGGAAGGTGGGATTGTTGGATCTGGTTTTGTGGAAGGAGGGAATACTGGATCTGTTTCTGGGGAAGAGAGATTACTGGATCTGGTTCTGTGGAAGGAGAGATTACTGGATTTAGTTCTGTGGAAGCAGAATTGGTGGATCCAGTTCTGAGGAAGGCGGTATTGCTGGATCTGGTTCTGAGGAAGGAGGGATTGCTGGACCTGGTTCTGGGGAATGAGGGATTGCTGGATCTGGTACTGTGGAAGGAGGGATTACTGGATCTGGTTCTGAGGAAGGAAGGAAGGATGCATTGCAGGATTTGGTTCTGAGGAAGTAGCGATTGGTGGATCTAGTTCTGTGGAAGGAGAGATTACTGGATCTGGTTCTGTGGAAGGAGGGATTGCTGGATCTGGTTCTGGGGAAGGAGGGATTGCTGGATCTCGCACTGTGGAAGGAGGGATTGCTGGATCTGGTTCTGTGGAAGGAGGGAATACTGGATCTAGTACTGGGGAAGAGAGATTACTGGATCTGGTTCTGAGGAAGGAAGGAAGGATGCATTGCTGGATCTGGTTTTGAGGAAGGAGAGCTTGCTGGATCTGGTTCTGAGGAAGGAGAGATTGCTGGATCTGGTTCTGAGGAAGGAGAGATTGCTGAATCTGGTTCTGTGGAAGGAGGGATTGCTGGATCTGGTTCTGGGCAAGGAGGGATTGCTGGATCTGGCACTGTGGAAGGAGGGATTGCTGGATCTGGTTCTGTGGAAGGAGGGAATACTAGATCTAGTTCTGGGGAAGAGAGATTACTGGAACTGGTTCTGAGGAAGGAAGGAAGGATGCATTGCTGGATCTGGTTCTGAAGAAGGAGAGCTTGCTGGATCCGGTTCTGAGGAAGGAGAGATTGCTGGATCTGGTTCTGAGGAAGGAGAGATTGCTGGATCTGGTTCTGAGGAAGGAGAGATTGCTGGATCTGATTCCTAGGAAGGAGGCATTGGTGGATTCGATTCCCAGGAAGGAGGCCTTGCTGGATCCGGTTCTGAGGATGGATGGATTACTGGATCTGGTTCTGAGGAAGGAGAGATTGCTGGATCTGATTCTGAGGAAGGAGAGATTGCTGGATCTGGTTCTGAGGAAGGAGAAATTGCTGGATCTGGTTCTGAGGAAGGAGAGATTGCTGGATCTGGTTCTGGAGAAGGAGGGATTGCTGGATCTGGTTCTGAGGAAGGAGGGATTGCTGGATCTGGTTCTGAGGAAGGAAGGATTGCTGGATCTGGTTCTGAGTAAGGAAGAATTGCTGGATCTGCTACTGGGGAATAAGCGATTCCTGGATCTGTTTCTGAGGAAGGAGTGATTGCTGGATTTGGTTCTGGCGAAGGAGGGATTGCTGGATCTGGTTCTGAGGAAGGAGAGATTGCTGGAACTGGTTCTGGAGATGGAGGGATTGCTGGACATGTCTCTGGGGAAGGAGGGATTGCTGGATCTGGTTCTGAGCAAGGAGGGATTGCTGGAACTGGTTCTGAGGAAGGAGGGATTGCTGGATCTGGTTCTGTGGAAGGAGGGATTACTGGATCTCGTTCTGAGGAAGTAGCGATTGGTGGATCTGGTTCTGAAGAAGTAGCGATTGCTGGATCTGGTTCTGTGGAAGGTGGTGTTACTGGATCTGGTTGTTTTGAAGGAGGGATTGCTGGATCTGGCTCTAGGGAAGGAGGGATTGCTGGATCTGGTTCTGTGGAAGGAGGGATTGCTGGATCTGGTTCTGGGGAAGGAGTGATTGCTGGATCTGGTTCTGAGCAAGGAGAGATTGCTGGATCTGGTTCCCAGGAAGGAGGCATTGGTGGATCCGATTCCCAGGAAGGAGGCATTGCTGGATCCGCTTCAGGGGAAGGAGGGTTTGCTGGATCTGACTCTGGGGAAGGATGGATTGCTGGATCTGGTTCTGAGGAAGGAGGGATTGTTGGATCTGGTTCTGTGGAAGGAGGGATTACTGGATCTCGTTCTGAGGAAGTAGCGATTGGTGGATCTGGTTCTGAGGAAGTAGCGATTGCTGGATCTGGTTCTGTGGAAGGAGGGGTTACTGGATCTGGTTGTTTTGAAGGAGGGATTGCTGGATCTGGCTCTGGGGAAGGAGGGATTGCTGGATCTGGTTCTGTGGAAGGAGGGATTGCTGGATCTGGTTCTGTGGAAGGAGGGATTGCAGGATCTGGTTCTGGGGAAAGAGGGATTGCTGGATCTGGTACTGTGGAAGGAGGGATTCCTGGATCTGGTTCTGTGGAAGGAGAGAATACTGGATCTAGTTCTGGGGAAGAGAGATAACTGGATCTGGTTCTGAGGAAGGAAGGAAGGATGCATTGCTGGATTTGGTTTTGAGGAAGTAGTGATTGGTGGATCTAGTTCTGTGGAAGCAGGGATTACTGGATCTGGTTCTGAGGAAGGAGAGATTGCTGGATCTGGTTCTGAGGAAGGAGAGATTGCTGGATCTGGTTCTGTGGAAGGAGGGATTGCTGGATCTGGTTCTGTGGAAGGAGGGATTGCTGGATCTGGTTCTGGGGAAGGAGGGATTGCTGGATCTGGCACTGTGGAAGGAGGGATTGCTGGATCTGGTTCTGTGGAAGGAGGGAATACTGGATCTAGTTCTGCGGAAGGAGGGATTATTGGATCTGGTTCTGAGTAAGGAAGAAATGCTGGATCTGGTTCTGGGGAATAAAGGATTCCTGGATCTGTTTCTGAGGAAGGAGGGATTGCTGGATTTGGTTCTGGGGAAGGAGAGATTGCTGGATCTGGTTCTGTGGAAGGAGGGATTGCTGGATCTGGTTCTGGGGAAGGAGGGATTGCTGGATCTGGTACTGTGGAAGGAGGGATTCCTGGATCTGGTTCTGTGGAAGGAGGGAATACTGGATCTAGTTCTGGGGAAGAGAGATTACTGGATCTGGTTCTGAGGAAGGAAGGAAGGAAGGATGCATTGCTGGATTTGGTTCTGAGGAAGTAGCGATTGGTGGATCTAGTTCTGTGGAAGGAACGATTACTGGATCTGGTTCTGAGTAAGGAAGAATTGCTGGATCTGGTTCTGAGGAAGGAGGGATTATTGGATCTGGTTCTGTGGAAGGAGGGATTGCTGGATCTGGTTCTGTGGAAGGAGGGATTGCTGGATTTGGTTCTGGGGAAGGAGGGATTGCTGGACCTGATACTGTGGAAGGAGGGAATGCTGGATTTGGTTCTGTGGAAGGAGGGAATACTGGATCTAGCTCTGGGGAAGAGAGATTACTGCATCTGGTTCTGAGGAAGGAAGGACGCATTGCTGGATTTGGTTCTGAGGAAGCAGCGATTGGTGGATCTAGTTCTGTGGAAGGAGGGATTACTGGATCTGGTTCTGAGTTAGGAAGAATTGCTGGATCTGGTTCTGGGGAATAAGGGATTCCTGGATCTGTTTCTGATGAAGGAGTGATTGCTGGATCTGGTTCTGAGGAAGTAGCGATTGCTGGATCTGGTTCTGTGGAAGGTGGGGTTACTGGATCTGGTTGTTTTGAAGGAGGGATTGCTGGATCTGGCTCTAGGGAAGGAGGGATTGCTGGATCTGGTTCTGTGGAAGGAGGGATTGCTGGATCTGGTTCTGGGGAAGGAGTGATTGCTGGATCTGGTTCTGAGCAAGGAGAGATTGCTGGATCTGGTTCCCAGGAAGGAGGCATTGGTGGATCCGATTCCCAGGAAGGAGGCATTGCTGGATCCGCTTCAGGGGAAGGAGGGTTTGCTGGATCTGACTCTGGGGAAGGATGGATTGCTGGATCTGGTTCTGAGGAAGGAGGGATTGTTGGATCTGGTTCTGTGGAAGGAGGGATTACTGGATCTCGTTCTGAGGAAGTAGCGATTGGTGGATCTGGTTCTGAGGAAGTAGCGATTGCTGGATCTGGTTCTGTGGAAGGTGGGGTTACTGGATCTGGTTGTTTTGAAGGAGGGATTGCTGGATCTGGCTCTGGGGAAGGAGGGATTGCTGGATCTGGTTCTGTGGAAGGAGGGATTGCTGGATCTGGTTCTGGGGAAGGAGGGATTGCTGGATCCGATTCCCAGGAAGGAGGCATTGCTGGATCCGGTTCTGCGGAAGGAGGGATTGCTGGATCTGGCTCTGGGGAAGGAGGGATTGCTGGATCTGGTTCTGAGGAAGGAGGGATTGCTGGATCTGGTTCTGTGGAAGGAGGAAATACTGGATCTCGTTCTGAGGAAGTAGCGATTGGTGGATCTGGTTCTGAGGAAGTAGCGATTGCTGGATCTGGTTCTGTGGAAGGTGGGGTTACTGGATTTGGTTGTTTTGAAGGAGGAATGCTGGATCTGGCTCTGGGGAAGGAGGGATTGCTGGATCTGGTTCTGTGGAAGGAGGGATTGCTGGATCTGGTTCTGGGGAAAGAGAGATTGCTGGATCTGGTACTGTGGAAGGAGGGATTCCTGGATCTGGTTCTGTGGAAGCAGGGAATACTGGATCTAGTTCTGGGGAAGAGAGATAACTGGATCTGGTTCTGAGGAAGGAAGGAAGGATGCATTGCTGGATTTGGTTTTGAGGAAGTAGTGATTGGTGGATCTAGTTCTGTGGAAGGAGGGATTACTGGATCTGGTTCTGAGTAAGGAAGAATTGCTGGATCTGGTTCTGAGGAAGGAGGGATTGCTGGATCTGGTTCTGTGGAAGGAGGGATTGCTGGATCTGGTTCTGTGGAAGGAGGGATTGCTGGATCTGGTTCTGTGGAAGGAGGGATTGCAGGATCTGGTTCTGGGGAAAGAGGGATTGCTGGATCTGGTACTGTGGAAGGAGGGATTCCTGGATCTGGTTCTGTGGAAGGAGAGAATACTGGATCTAGTTCTGGGGAAGAGAGATAACTGGATCTGGTTCTGAGGAAGGAAGGAAGGATGCATTGCTGGATTTGGTTTTGAGGAAGTAGTGATTGGTGGATCTAGTTCTGTGGAAGCAGGGATTACTGGATCTGGTTCTGAGTAAGGAAGAATTGCTGGATCTGGTTCTGAGGAAGGAGAGATTGCTGGATCTGGTTCTGTGGAAGGAGGGATTGCTGGATCTGGTTCTGTGGAAGGAGGGATTGCTGGATCTGGTTCTGGGGAAGGAGGGATTGCTGGATCTGGCACTGTGGAAGGAGGGATTGCTGGATCTGGTTCTGTGGAAGGAGGGAATACTGGATCTAGTTCTGCGGAAGGAGGGATTATTGGATCTGGTTCTGAGTAAGGAAGAAATGCTGGATCTGGTTCTGGGGAATAAAGGATTCCTGGATCTGTTTCTGAGGAAGGAGGGATTGCTGGATTTGGTTCTGGGGAAGGAGAGATTGCTGGATCTGGTTCTGAGGAAGGAGAGCTTGCTGGATCTGGTTCCCAGGAAGGAGCCATTGGTGGATCCGCTTCCCAGGAAGGAGGCATTGCTGGATCCGGTTCTGAGGAAGGATGGATTACTGGATCCGATTCTGAGGAAGGAGAGATTGCTGGATCTGGTTCTGAGGAAGCAGAGATTGCTGGATCTGGTTCTGAGGAAGGAGAAATTGCTGGATCTGGTTCTGAGGAAGGAGAGATTGCTGGAACTGGTTCGGGAGGAGGAGGGATTGCTGGATCTGGCTCTGGGGAAGGAGGGATTGCTGGATCTGGTTCTGAGGAAGGAGAGATTGCTGGATCTGGTTCTGAGGAAGGAGAGATAGCTGGATCTGGTTCTGAGGAAGGAGAGATTGCTGGATCTGGTTCTGAGGAAGGAGGCATTGGTGGATCCGATTCCCAGGAAGGAGGCATTGCTGGATCTGGTTCTGAGTAAGGAAGAATTGCTGGATCTGCTTCTGGGGAATAAGGGATTCCTAGATCTGTTTCTGAGGAAGGAGTGATTGCTGGATTTGGTTCTGGAGAAGGAAGGATTGCTGGATCTGGCTCTGGGGAAGGAGGGATTGCTGGATCTGGTTCTGAGGAAGGAGGGATTGCTGGATCTGGTTCTGTGGTAGGAGGGATTACTGGATCTCGTTCTGAGGAAGTAGCGATTGGTGGATCTGGTTCTGAGGAAGTAGCGATTGCTGGATCTGGTTCTGTGCAAGGTGGTGTTACAGGATCTGGTTGTTTTGAAGGAGGGATTGCTGGACCTGGCTCTGGGGAAGGAGGGATTGCTGGATCTGGTACTGTGGAAGGAGGGATTCCTGGATCTGGTTCTGTGGAAGGAGGGAATACTGGATCTAGTTCTGGGGAAGAGAGATTACTGGATCTGGTTCTGAGGAAGGAAGGAAGGAAGGATGCACTGCTGGATTTGGTTCTGAGGAAGTAGCGATTGGTGGATCTAGTTCTGTGGAAGGAACGATTACTGGATCTGGTTCTGAGTAAGGAAGAATTGCTGGATCTGGTTCTGAGGAAGGAGGGATTATTGGATCTGGTTCTGTGGAAGGAGGGATTGCTGGATCTGGTTCTGTGGAAGGAGGGATTGCTGGATTTGGTTCTGGGGAAGGAGGGATTGCTGGACCTGGTACTGTGGAAGGAGGGAATGCTGGATTTGGTTCTGTGGAAGGAGGGAATACTGGATCTAGCTCTGGGGAAGAGAGATTACTGCATCTGGTTCTGAGGAAGGAAGGAAGGAAGGACGCATTGCTGGATTTGGTTCTGAGGAAGCAGCGATTGGTGGATCTAGTTCTGTGGAAGGAGGGATTACTGGATCTGGTTCTGAGTAAGGAAGAATTGCTGGATCTGGTTCTGGGGAATAAGGGATTCCTGGATCTGTTTCTGATGAAGGAGTGATTGCTGGATCTGGTTCTGAGGAAGGAGGGATTGCTGGATCTGGTTCTGTGGAAGGAGGGATTACTGGATCTCGTTCTGAGGAAGTAGCGATTGGTGGATCTGGTTCTGAGGAAGTAGCGATTGCTGGATCTGGTTCTGTGCAAGGTGGTGTTACAGGATCTGGTTGTTTTGAAGGAGGGATTGCTGGACCTGGCTCTGGGGAAGGAGGGATTGCTGGATCTGGTTCTGTGGAAGGAGGGATTGCTGGATCTGGTTCTGGGGAAGGAGGGATTGCTGGATCTGGTACTGTGGAAGGAGGGATTCCTGGATCTGGTTCTGTGGAAGGAGGGAATACTGGATCTAGTTCTGGGGAAGAGAGATTACTGGATCTGGTTCTGAGGAAGGAAGGAAGGAAGGATGCATTGCTGGATTTGGTTCTGAGGAAGTAGCGATTGGTGGATCTAGTTCTGTGGAAGGAACAATTACTGGATCTGGTTCTGAGTAAGGAAGAATTGCTGGATCTGGTTCTGAGGAAGGAGGGATTATTGGATCTGGTTCTGTGGAAGGAGGGATTGCTGGATCTGGTTCTGTGGAAGGAGGGATTGCTGGATTTGGTTCTGGGGAAGGAGGGATTGCTGGACCTGGTACTGTGGAAGGAGGGAATGCTGGATTTGGTTCTGTGGAAGGAGGGAATACTGGATCTAACTCTGGGGAAGAGAGATTACTGCATCTGGTTCTGAGGAAGGAAGGAAGGAAGGACGCATTGCTGGATTTGGTTCTGAGGAAGCAGCGATTGGTGGATCTAGTTCTGTGGAAGGAGGGATTACTGGATCTGGTTCTGAGTAAGGAAGAATTGCTGGATCTGGTTCTGGGGAATAAGGGATTCCTGGATCTGTTTCTGATGAAGGAGTGATTGCTGGATCTGGTTCTGAGGAAGTAGCGATTGCTGGATCTGGTTCTGTGGAAGGTGGGGTTACTGGATCTGGTTGTTTTGAAGGAGGGATTGCTGGATCTGGCTCTAGGGAAGGAGGGATTGCTGGATCTGGTTCTGTGGAAGGAGGGATTGCTGGATCTGGTTCTGGGGAAGGAGTGATTGCTGGATCTGGTTCTGAGCAAGGAGAGATTGCTGGATCTGGTTCCCAGGAAGGAGGCATTGGTGGATCCGATTCCCAGGAAGGAGGCATTGCTGGATCCGCTTCAGGGGAAGGAGGGTTTGCTGGATCTGACTCTGGGGAAGGATGGATTGCTGGATCTGGTTCTGAGGAAGGAGGGATTGTTGGATCTGGTTCTGTGGAAGGAGGGATTACTGGATCTCGTTCTGAGGAAGTAGCGATTGGTGGATCTGGTTCTGAGGAAGTAGCGATTGCTGGATCTGGTTCTGTGGAAGGTGGGGTTACTGGATCTGGTTGTTTTGAAGGAGGGATTGCTGGATCTGGCTCTGGGGAAGGAGGGATTGCTGGATCTGGTTCTGTGGAAGGAGGGATTGCTGGATCTGGTTCTGGGGAAGGAGGGATTGCTGGATCCGATTCCCAGGAAGGAGGCATTGCTGGATCCGGTTCTGCGGAAGGAGGGATTGCTGGATCTGGCTCTGGGGAAGGAGGGATTGCTGGATCTGGTTCTGAGGTAGGAGGGATTGCTGGATCTGGTTCTGTGGAAGGAGGAAATACTGGATCTCGTTCTGAGGAAGTAGCGATTGGTGGATCTGGTTCTGAGGAAGTAGCGATTGCTGGATCTGGTTCTGTGGAAGGTGGGGTTACTGGATTTGGTTGTTTTGAAGGAGGAATGCTGGATCTGGCTCTGGGGAAGGAGGGATTGCTGGATCTGGTTCTGTGGAAGGAGGGATTGCTGGATCTGGTTCTGGGGAAAGAGAGATTGCTGGATCTGGTACTGTGGAAGGAGGGATTCCTGGATCTGGTTCTGTGGAAGCAGGGAATACTGGATCTAGTTCTGGGGAAGAGAGATAACTGGATCTGGTTCTGAGGAAGGAAGGAAGGATGCATTGCTGGATTTGGTTTTGAGGAAGTAGTGATTGGTGGATCTAGTTCTGTGGAAGGAGGGATTACTGGATCTGGTTCTGAGTAAGGAAGAATTGCTGGATCTGGTTCTGAGGAAGGAGGGATTGCTGGATCTGGTTCTGTGGAAGGAGGGATTGCTGGATCTGGTTCTGTGGAAGGAGGGATTGCTGGATCTGGTTCTGTGGAAGGAGGGATTGCAGGATCTGGTTCTGGGGAAAGAGGGATTGCTGGATCTGGTACTGTGGAAGGAGGGATTCCTGGATCTGGTTCTGTGGAAGGAGAGAATACTGGATCTAGTTCTGGGGAAGAGAGATAACTGGATCTGGTTCTGAGGAAGGAAGGAAGGATGCATTGCTGGATTTGGTTTTGAGGAAGTAGTGATTGGTGGATCTAGTTCTGTGGAAGCAGGGATTACTGGATCTGGTTCTGAGTAAGGAAGAATTGCTGGATCTGGTTCTGAGGAAGGAGAGATTGCTGGATCTGGTTCTGTGGAAGGAGGGATTGCTGGATCTGGTTCTGTGGAAGGAGGGATTGCTGGATCTGGTTCTGGGGAAGGAGGGATTGCTGGATCTGGCACTGTGGAAGGAGGGATTGCTGGATCTGGTTCTGTGGAAGGAGGGAATACTGGATCTAGTTCTGCGGAAGGAGGGATTATTGGATCTGGTTCTGAGTAAGGAAGAAATGCTGGATCTGGTTCTGGGGAATAAAGGATTCCTGGATCTGTTTCTGAGGAAGGAGGGATTGCTGGATTTGGTTCTGGGGAAGGAGAGATTGCTGGATCTGGTTCTGAGGAAGGAGAGCTTGCTGGATCTGGTTCCCAGGAAGGAGCCATTGGTGGATCCGCTTCCCAGGAAGGAGGCATTGCTGGATCCGGTTCTGAGGAAGGATGGATTACTGGATCCGATTCTGAGGAAGGAGAGATTGCTGGATCTGGTTCTGAGGAAGCAGAGATTGCTGGATCTGGTTCTGAGGAAGGAGAAATTGCTGGATCTGGTTCTGAGGAAGGAGAGATTGCTGGAACTGGTTCGGGAGGAGGAGGGATTGCTGGATCTGGCTCTGGGGAAGGAGGGATTGCTGGATCTGGTTCTGAGGAAGGAGAGATTGCTGGATCTGGTTCTGAGGAAGGAGAGATAGCTGGATCTGGTTCTGAGGAAGGAGAGATTGCTGGATCTGGTTCTGAGGAAGGAGGCATTGGTGGATCCGATTCCCAGGAAGGAGGCATTGCTGGATCTGGTTCTGAGTAAGGAAGAATTGCTGGATCTGCTTCTGGGGAATAAGGGATTCCTAGATCTGTTTCTGAGGAAGGAGTGATTGCTGGATTTGGTTCTGGAGAAGGAAGGATTGCTGGATCTGGCTCTGGGGAAGGAGGGATTGCTGGATCTGGTTCTGAGGAAGGAGGGATTGCTGGATCTGGTTCTGTGGAAGGAGGGATTACTGGATCTCGTTCTGAGGAAGTAGCGATTGGTGGATCTGGTTCTGAGGAAGTAGCGATTGCTGGATCTGGTTCTGTGCAAGGTGGTGTTACAGGATCTGGTTGTTTTGAAGGAGGGATTGCTGGACCTGGCTCTGGGGAAGGAGGGATTGCTGGATCTGGTTCTGTGGAAGGAGGGATTGCTGGATCTGGTTCTGGGGAAGGAGGGATTGCTGGATCTGGTACTGTGGAAGGAGGGATTCCTGGATCTGGTTCTGTGGAAGGAGGGAATACTGGATCTAGTTCTGGGGAAGAGAGATTACTGGATCTGGTTCTGAGGAAGGAAGGAAGGAAGGATGCATTGCTGGATTTGGTTCTGAGGAAGTAGCGATTGGTGGATCTAGTTCTGTGGAAGGAACGATTACTGGATCTGGTTCTGAGTAAGGAAGAATTGCTGGATCTGGTTCTGAGGAAGGAGGGATTATTGGATCTGGTTCTGTGGAAGGAGGGATTGCTGGATCTGGTTCTGTGGAAGGAGGGATTGCTGGATTTGGTTCTGGGGAAGGAGGGATTGCTGGACCTGGTACTGTGGAAGGAGGGAATGCTGGATTTGGTTCTGTGGAAGGAGGGATTACTGGATCTAGCTCTGGGGAAGAGAGATTACTGCATCTGGTTCTGAGGAAGGAAGGAAGGAAGGACGCATTGCTGGATTTGGTTCTGAGGAAGCAGCGATTGGTGGATCTAGTTCTGTGGAAGGAGGGATTACTGGATCTGGTTCTGAGTAAGGAAGAATTGCTGGATCTGGTTCTGGGGAATAAGGGATTCCTGGATCTGTTTCTGATGAAGGAGTGATTGCTGGATCTGGTTCTGAGGAAGTAGCGATTGCTGGATCTGGTTCTGTGGAAGGTGGGGTTACTGGATCTGGTTGTTTTGAAGGAGGGATTGCTGGATCTGTTTCTGGGGAAGGAGGGATTGCTGGATCTGGTTCTGTGGAAGGAGGGATTGCTGGATCTGGTTCTGGGGAAGGAGTGATTGCTGGATCTGGTTCTGAGCAAGGAGAGATTGCTGGATCTGGTTCCCAGGAAGGAGGCATTGCTGGATCCGATTCCCAGGAAGGAGGCATTGCTGGATCCGGTTCAGGGGAAGGAGGGATTGCTGGATCTGGCTCTGGGGAAGGAGGGATTGCTGGATCTGGCTCTGGGGAAGGAGGGATTGCTGGATCTGGTTCTGAGGAAGGAGGGATTGTTGGATCTGGTTCTGTGGAAGGAGGGATTACTGGATCTCGTTCTGAGGAAGTAGCGATTGGTGGATCTGATTCTGAGGAAGTAGCGATTGCTGGATCTGGTTCTGTGGAAGGTGGGATTACTGGATCTGGTTGTTTTGAAGGAGGGATTGCTGGATCTGGCTCTTGGGAAGGAGGGATTGCTGGATCTGGTTCTGTGGAAGGAGGAATTGCTGGATCTGGTTCTGGGGAAGGAGGGATTGCTGGATCTGGTACTGCGGAAGGAGGGATTCCTGGATCTGGTTCTGTGGAAGGAGGGAATACTGGATCTAGTTCTGGGGAAGAGAGATTACTGGATCTGGTTCTGAGGAAGGAAGGAAGGATGCATTGCTGGATTTGGTTCTGAGGAAGTAGCGATTGGTGGATCTAATTCTCTGGAAGGAGGGATTACTGGATCTGGCTCTGAGTAAGGAAGAATTGCTGGATCTGGTTCAGAGGAAGGAGGGATTGCTGGATCTGTTTCGGTGGAAGGAGGGATTGCTGGATCTGGTTCTGTGGAAGGAGGGAAAACTGGATCTAGTTCTGGGGAAGAGAGATTACTGGATCTGGTTCTGAGGAAGGAAGGAAGGAAGGATGCATTGCTGGATCTGGTTCTGAGGAAGGAGAGCTTGCTGGATCTGGTTCTGAGGAAGGAGGGATTGCTGGATCTGGTTCTGGGGAAGGAGGGATTGCTGGATCTGGCACTGTGGAAGGAGGGATTGCTGGATCTGGTTCTGTGGAAGGAGGGAATACTGGATCTAGTTCTGGGGAAGAGAGATTACTGGATCTGGTTCTGAGGAAGGAAGGAAGGATGCATTGCTGGATCTGGTTCTGAGGAAGGAGAACTTGCTGGATCCGGTTCTGAGCAAGGAGAGATTGCTGGATCTGGTTCTGAGGAAGGAGAGATTGCTGGATCTGGTTCTGAGGAAGGAGAGATTGCTGGATCTGGTTCTGAGGAAGGAGAAATTGCTGGATCTGGTTCTGAGGAAGGAGAGATTGCTGGATCTGGTTCTGGAGAAGGAGGGATTGCTGGATCTGGTTCTGAGGAAGGAGGGATTGCTGGATCTGGTTCTGAGGAAGGAAGGATTGCTGGATCTGGCTCTGGGGAAGGAGGGATTGCTGGATCTGGTTCTGTGGAAGGAGGGATTGCGGGATCTGGTTCTGAAGAAGTAGCGATTGGTGGATCTGGTTCTGAGGAAGTAGCGATTGGTGGATCTGGTTCTGTGGAAGGAGGGGTTACTGGATCTGGTTGTTTTGAAGGAGGGATTGCTGGATCTGGCTCTGGGGAAGGAGAGATTGCTGGATCTGATTCCCAGGAAGGAGGCATTGGTGGATCCGATTCCCTGGAAGGAGGCCTTGCTGGATCCGGTTCTGAGGATGGATGGATTACTGGATCTGGTTCTGAGGAAGGAGAGATTGCTGGATCTGATTCTGAGGAAGGAGAGATTGCTGGATCTGGTTCTGAGGAAGGAGAAATTGCTGGATCTGGTTCTGAGGAAGGAGAGATTGCTGGATCTGGTTCTGGAGAAGGAGGGATTGCTGGATCTGGTTCTGAGGAAGGAGGGATTGCTGGATCTGGTTCTGAGGAAGGAAGGATCGCTGGATCTGGTTCTGAGTAAGGAAGAATTGCTGGATCTGCTACTGGGGAATAAGCGATTCCTGGATCTGTTTCTGAGGAAGGAGTGATTGCTGGATTTGGTTCTGGCGAAGGAGGGATTGCTGGATCTGGTTCTGAGGAAGGAGAGATTGCTGGAACTGGTTCTGGAGATGGAGGGATAGCTGGATATGGCTCTGGGGAAGGAGGGATTGCTGGATCTGGTTCTGAGCAAGGAGGGATTGCTGGAACTGGTTCTGAGGAAGGAGGGATTGCTGGATCTGGTTCTGTGGAAGGAGGGATTACTGGATCTCGTTCTGAGGAAGTAGCGATTGGTGGACCTGGTTCTGAGGAAGTAGCGATTGCTGGATCTAGTTCTGTGGAAGGTGGTGTTACTGGATCTGGTTGTTTTGAAGGAGGGATTGCTGGATCTGGCTCTAGGGAAGGAGGGATTGCTGGATCTGGTTCTGTGGAAGGAGGGATTGCTGGATCTGGTTCTGGGGAAGGAGGGATTGCTGGATCTTGTATGGTGGAAGGAGGGATTCCTGGATCTGCTTCTGTGGAAGGAGGGAATACTGGATCTAATTCTGGGGAAGAGAGATTACTGGATCTGGTTCTGAGAAAGGAAGGAAGGATGCATTGCTGGATTTGGTTCTGAGGAAGTAGCGATTGGTGGATCTAGTTCTGTGGAAGGAGGGATTACTGGATCTGGTTCTGAGTAAGGAAGAATTGCTGAATCTGGTTCTCAGGAAGGAGGGATTGCTGGATCTGGTTCTGTGGAAGGAGGGATTGCTGGATCTGGTTCAGTGGAAGGAGGGATTGCTGGATCTTGTTCTGGGGAAGGAGGGATTGCTGGATCTGGTAAAGTGGAAGGAGGGATTGCTGGATCTGGTTCTGTGGAAGGAGGGAATACTGGATCTAGTTCTGGGGAAGAGAGATTACTGGATCTGGTTCTGAGGAAGGAAGGATGCATTGTTGGATTCGGTTCTGAGGAAGTAGCGATTGGTGGATCTAGTTCTGTGGAAGGAGGGATTACTGGATCTGGTTCTGAGTAAGGAAGAATTGCTGGATCTGGTTCTGGGGAATAAGGGATTCCTGGATCTGTTTCTGAGGAATGAGGGATTGCTGGATTTGGTTCTGGGGAAGGAGTGATTGCTGGATCTGGTTCTGAGGAAGGAGAGATTGCTGGATCTGGTTCTGAAGAAGGAGAGATTGCTGGATCTGGTCCTGAGGAAGGAGAGCTTGCTGGATCTGGTTCTGAGGAAGGAGAGATTGCTGGATCTGGTTCTAAGGAAGGAGAGATTGCTGGATCTGGTTCTGACGAAGGAGAGATTGCTGGATCTGGTTCCCAGGAAGGAGGCATTGGTGGATCCGATTCCCAGGAAGGAGGCATTGCTGAATCCGGTTCTGGGGAAGGAGGGATTGCTGGATCTGGCTCTGGGGAAGGAGGGATTGCTGGATCTGGTTCTGAGGAAGGAGGGATTGCTGGATCTGGTTCTGTGGAAGGAGGCATTACTGGATCTCGTTCTGAGGAAGTTGCGATTGGTGGATCTGGTTCTGAGGAAGTAGCAATTGCTGGATCTGGTTCTGTGGAAGGTGGGGTTACTGGATCTGGTTGTTTTGAAGGAGGGATTGCTGGATCTGGCTCTGGGGAAGGAAGAATTGCTGGATCTGGTTCTGAGGAAAGAGGGATTGCTGGATCTGTTTCTGTGGAAGGAGGGATTGCTGGATCTGGTTCTGTGGAAGGAGGGAATACTGGATCTAGTTCTGGGGAAGAGAGATTAATGGATCTGGTTCTGAGGAAGGAAGGAAGGATGCAATGCTGGATCTGGTTCTGAGGAAGGAGAGCTTGCTGGATCTGGTTCTGAGGAAGGAGGGATTGCTGGATCTGGTTCTGGGGAAGGAGGGATTGCTGGATCTGGCACTGTGGAATGAGGGATTGCTGGATCTGGTTCTGTGGAAGGAGGGAATACTGGATCTAGTTCTGGGGAAGAGAGATTACTGGATCTGGTTCTGAGGAAGGAAGGAAGGATGCATTGCTGGATCTGGTTCTGAGGAAGGAGAGCTTGCTGGATCTGGTTCTGAGGAAGGAGAGATTGCTGGATCTGGTTCTGAGGAAGGAGAGATTGCTGGATCTGGTTCTGAGGAAGGAGAGATTGCTGGATCTGGTTCTGTGGAAGGAGAGATTGCTGGATCTGGTTCTGTGGAAGGAGGGATTGCTGGATCTGGTTCTGGGGAAGGAGGGATTGCTGGATCTCGCACTGTGGAAGGAGGGATTGCTGGATCTGGTTCTGTGGAAGGAGGGAATACTGGATCTAGTTCTGGGGAAGAGAGATTACTGGATCTGGTTCTGAGGAAGGAAGGAAGGATGCATTGTTGGATCTGGTTCTGAGGAAGGAGAACTTGCTGGATCCGGTTCTGAGGAAGGAGAGATTGCTGGATCTGGTTCTGAGGAAGGAGAGATTGCTGGATCTGGTTCTGAGGAAGGAGGCATTACTGGATCTCGTTCTGAGGAAGTAGCGATTGGTGGATCTGGTTCTGAGGAAGTAGCGATTGCTGGATCTGGTTCTGTGGAAGGTGGGGTTACTGGATCTGGTTGTTTTGAAGGAGGGATTGCTGGATCTGGTTCTGTGGAAGGAGGGATTGCTGGATCTGGTTCTGGGGAAGGAGGGATTGTTGGATCTGGTTCTGAGGAAGGAGAGATTGCTGGATCTGGTTCTGAGGAAGGAGAGATTGCTGGATCTGGTTCTGAGGAAGGAGAGATTGCTGGATCCGATTCCCAGGAAGGAGGCATTGGTGGATCCGATTCCCAGGAAGGAGGCATTGGTGGATCCGATTCCCAGGAAGGATGGATTACTGGATCCGGTTCTGAGGAAGGATGGATTACTGGATCTGGTTCTGAGGAAGGAGAGATTGCTGGATCTGATTCTGAGGAAGGAGAGATTGCTGGATCTGGTTCTGAGGAAGGAGAAATTGCTGGATCTGGTTCTGAGGGAGGAGAGATTGCTGGATCTGGTTCTGTAGAAGGAGGGATTGCTGGATCTGGTTCTGAGGAAGGAGGGATTGCTGGATCTGGTTCTGAGGAAGGAAGGATTGCTGGATCTGGTTCTGAGTAAGGAAGAATTGCTGGATCTGCTTCTGGGGAATAAGGGATTCCTGGATCTGTTTCTGAGGAAGGAGTGATTGCTGGATTTGGTTCTGGGGAAGGAGGGATTGCTGGAACTGGTTCTGGAGAAGGAGGGATTGCTGGATCTGGTTCTGAGGATGGAGGGATTGCTGGATCTGGTTCTGAGGAAGTAGTGATTGTTGGATCTGGTTCTGAGGAAGTAGTGATTGTTGGATCTGGTTCTGTGGAAGGAGGGGTTATTGGATCAGGTTGTGTGGAAGGAGGGATTGCTGGATCTGGTTCTGGGGAAGGAGGGATTGCTGGATCTCGCACTGTGGAAGGAGGGATTGCTGGATCTGGTTCTGTGGAAGGAGGGAATACTGGATCTAGTTCTGGGGAAGAGAGATTACTGGATCTGGTTCTGAGGAAGGAAGGAAGGAAGGATGCATTGTTGGATTTGGTTCTGAGGAAGTAGCGATTGGTGGATCTAGTTCTGTGGAAGGAGGGATTACTGGATCTGGTTCTGAGTAAGGAAGAATTGCTGGATCTGGTTCTGGGGAATAAGGGATTCCTGGATCTGTTTCTGAGGAATGAGGGATTGCTGGATTTGGTTCTGGGGAAGGAGTGATTGCTGGATCTGGTTCTGAGGAAGGAGAGATTGCTGGATCTGGTTTTGAAGAAGGAGAGATTGCTGGATCTGGTCCTGAGGAAGGAGAGCTTGCTGGATCTGGTTCTGAGGAAGGAGAGATTGCTGGATCTGGTTCTAAGGAAGGAGAGATTGCTGGATCTGGTTCTGAGGAAGGAGAGATTGCTGGATCTGGTTCCCAGGAAGGAGGCATTGCTGAATCCGGTTCTGGGGAAGGAGGGATTGCTGGATCTGGCTCTGGGGAAGGAGGGATTGCTGGATCTGGTTCTGAGGAAGGAGGGATTGCTGGATCTGGTTCTGTGGAAGGAGGCATTACTGGATCTCGTTCTGAGGAAGTTGCGATTGCTGGATCTGGTTCTGTGGAAGGTGGGGTTACTGGATCTGGTTGTTTTGAAGGAGGGATTGCTGGATCTGGCTCTGGGGAAGGAGGGATTGCTGGATCTGGTTCTGAGGAAAGAGGGATTGCTGGATCTGTTTCTGTGGAAGGAGGGATTGCTGGATCTGGTTCTGTGGAAGGAGGGAATACTGGATCTAGTTCTGGGGAAGAGGGATTAATGGATCTGGTTCTGAGGAAGGAAGGAAGGATGCAATGCTGGATCTGGTTCTGAGGAAGGAGAGCTTGCTGGATCTGGTTCTGAGGAAGGAGGGATTGCTGGATCTGGTTCTGGGGAAGGAGGGATTGCTGGATCTGGCACTGTGGAATGAGGAATTGCTGGATCTGGTTCTGTGGAAGGAGGGAATACTGGATCTAGTTCTGGGGAAGAGAGATTACTGGATCTGGTTCTGAGGAAGGAAGGAAGGATGCATTGCTGGATCTGGTTCTGAGGAAGGAGAGCTTGCTGGATCTGGTTCTGAGGAAGGAGAGATTGCTGGATCTGGTTCTGAGGAAGGAGAGATTGCTGGATCTGGTTCTGAGGAAGGAGAGATTGCTGGATCTGGTTCTGTGGAAGGAGAGATTGCTGGATCTGGTTCTGTGGAAGGAGGGATTGCTGGATCTGGTTCTGGGGAAGGAGGGATTGCTGGATCTCGCACTGTGGAAGGAGGGATTGCTGGATCTGGTTCTGTGGAAGGAGGGAATACTGGATCTAGTTCTGGGGAAGAGAGATTACTGGATCTGGTTCTGAGGAAGGAAGGAAGGATGCATTGTTGGATCTGGTTCTGAGGAAGGAGAACTTGCTGGATCCGGTTCTGAGGAAGGAGAGATTGCTGGATCTGGTTCTGAGGAAGGAGAGATTGCTGGATCTGGTTCTGAGGAAGGAGGCATTACTGGATCTCGTTCTGAGGAAGTAGCGATTGGTGGATCTGGTTCTGAGGAAGTAGCGATTGCTGGATCTGGTTCTGTGGAAGGTGGGGTTACTGGATCTGGTTGTTTTGAAGGAGGGATTGCTGGATCTGGTTCTGTGGAAGGAGGGATTGCTGGATCTGGTTCTGGGGAAGGAGGGATTGTTGGATCTGGTTCTGAGGAAGGAGAGATTGCTGGATCTGGTTCTGAGGAAGGAGAGATTGCTGGATCTGGTTCTGAGGAAGGAGAGATTGCTGGATCTGGTTCTGAGGAAGGAGAGATTGCTGGATCTGGTTCCCAGGAAGGAGGCATTGGTGGATCCGATTCCCAGGAAGGAGGCATTGGTGGATCCGATTCCCAGGAAGGAGGCATTGCTGGATCCGGTTCTGAGGAAGGATGGATTACTGGATCTGGTTCTGAGGAAGGAGAGATTGCTGGATCTGATTCTGAGGAAGGAGAGATTGCTGGATCTGGTTCTGAGGAAGGAGAAATTGCTGGATCTGGTTCTGAGGGAGGAGAGATTGCTGGATCTGGTTCTGTAGAAGGAGGGATTGCTGGATCTGGTTCTGAGGAAGGAGGGATTGCTGGATCTGGTTCTGAGGAAGGAAGGATTGCTGGATCTGGTTCTGAGTAAGGAAGAATTGCTGGATCTGCTTCTGGGGAATAAGGGATTCCTGGATCTGTTTCTGAGGAAGGAGTGATTGCTGGATTTGGTTCTGGGGAAGGAGGGATTGCTGGATCTGGTTCTGAGGAAGGAGAGATTGCTGGAACTGGTTCTGGAGAAGGAGGGATTGCTGGATCTGGTTCTGAGGATGGAGGGATTGCTGGATCTGGTTCTGAGGAAGTAGTGATTGTTGGATCTGGTTCTGTGGAAGGAGGGGTTATTGGATCAGGTTGTGTGGAAGGAGGGATTGCTGGATCTGGTTCTGGGGAAGGAGGGATTGCTGGATCTCGCACTGTGGAAGGAGGGATTGCTGGATCTGGTTCTGTGGAAGGAGGGAATACTGGATCTAGTTCTGGGGAAGAGAGATTACTGGATCTGGTTCTGAGGAAGGAAGGAAGGAAGGATGCATTGTTGGATTTGGTTCTGAGGAAGTAGCGATTGGTGGATCTAGTTCTGTGGAAGGAGGGATTACTGGATCTGGTTCTGAGTAAGGAAGAATTGCTGGATCTGGTTCTGGGGAATAAGGGATTCCTGGATCTGTTTCTGAGGAATGAGGGATTGCTGGATTTGGTTCTGGGGAAGGAGTGATTGCTGGATCTGGTTCTGAGGAAGGAGAGATTGCTGGATCTGGTTTTGAAGAAGGAGAGATTGCTGGATCTGGTCCTGAGGAAGGAGAGCTTGCTGGATCTGGTTCTGAGGAAGGAGAGATTGCTGGATCTGGTTCTAAGGAAGGAGAGATTGCTGGATCTGGTTCTGAGGAAGGAGAGATTGCTGGATCTGGTTCCCAGGAAGGAGGCATTGCTGAATCCGGTTCTGGGGAAGGAGGGATTGCTGGATCTGGCTCTGGGGAAGGAGGGATTGCTGGATCTGGTTCTGAGGAAGGAGGGATTGCTGGATCTGGTTCTGTGGAAGGAGGCATTACTGGATCTCGTTCTGAGGAAGTTGCGATTGCTGGATCTGGTTCTGTGGAAGGTGGGGTTACTGGATCTGGTTGTTTTGAAGGAGGGATTGCTGGATCTGGCTCTGGGGAAGGAGGGATTGCTGGATCTGGTTCTGAGGAAAGAGGGATTGCTGGATCTGTTTCTGTGGAAGGAGGGATTGCTGGATCTGGTTCTGTGGAAGGAGGGAATACTGGATCTAGTTCTGGGGAAGAGGGATTAATGGATCTGGTTCTGAGGAAGGAAGGAAGGATGCAATGCTGGATCTGGTTCTGAGGAAGGAGAGCTTGCTGGATCTGGTTCTGAGGAAGGAGGGATTGCTGGATCTGGTTCTGGGGAAGGAGGGATTGCTGGATCTGGCACTGTGGAATGAGGGATTGCTGGATCTGGTTTTGTGGAAGGAGGGAATACTGGATCTAGTTCTGGGGAAGAGAGATTACTGGATCTGGTTCTGAGGAAGGAAGGAAGGATGCATTGCTGGATCTGGTTCTGAGGAAGGAGAGCTTGCTGGATCTGATTGTGAGGAAGGAGAGATTGCTGGATCTGGTTCTGAGGAAGGAGAAATTGCTGGATCTGGTTCTGAGGGAGGAGAGATTGCTGGATCTGGTTCTGTAGAAGGAGGGATTGCTGGATCTGGTTCTGAGGAAGGAGGGATTGCTGGATCTGGTTCTGAGGAAGGAAGGATTGCTGGATCTGGTTCTGAGTAAGGAAGAATTGCTGGATCTGCTTCTGGGGAATAAGGGATTCCTGGATCTGTTTCTGAGGAAGGAGTGATTGCTGGATTTGGTTCTGGGGAAGGAGGGATTGCTGGATCTGGTTCTGAGGAAGGAGAGATTGCTGGAACTGGTTCTGGAGAAGGAGGGATTGCTGGATCTGGTTCTGAGGATGGAGGGATTGCTGGATCTGGTTCTGAGGAAGTAGTGATTGTTGGATCTGGTTCTGTGGAAGGAGGGGTTATTGGATCAGGTTGTGTGGAAGGAGGGATTTCTGGATCTGTTTCTGAGGAAGGAGGGATTGCTAGATCTGGTTCTGAGGAAGGAAGGATTGCTGGATCTGGTTCTGAGTAAGGAAGGATTGCTGGATCTGGTTCTGAAAATAAGGGATTCTTGGATCTGTTTCTGAGGAAGGAGGGATTGCTGGATTTGGTTCTGGGGAAGCAGGGATTGCTGGATCTGGTTCTGTGGAAGGAGAGATTACTGGATCTGGTTCTGAGGAAGTAGCGATTGGTGGATCTGGTTCTGAGGAAGTAGCGATTGGTGGATCTGGTTCTGAGGAAGTAGCGATTGGTGGATCTGGTTCTGTGGAAGGAGGGGTTACTGGATCTGGTTGTTTTGACGGAGGGATTGCTGGATCTGGCTCTGGGGAAGGAGGAATTGCTGGATCTGGTTCTGTGGAAGGAGGGAATACTGGATCTAGTTCTGGGGAAGAGAGATTACTAGATCTGGTTCTGAGGAAGGAAGTAAGGATGGATTACTGGATCTGGTTCTGAGGAAGTAGCGATTGGTGGATCTGGTTCTGTGGAAGGAGGAATTGCTGGATCTGGATCTGTGGAAGGAGGGATTGCTGGATCTGGTTCTGGAGAAGGAGGGATTGCTGGATCTGGTTCTGAGGAAGGAGGGATTGCTGGATCCGGTTCCCAGGAAGGAGGCATTGCTGGATCTGGTTCTGAGGAAGGAGGCATTGCTGGATTTGATTCTGTGGAAGGAGGGAATGCAGGGTCTGGTTCTGTGGAAGGTGGGATTGTTGGATCTGGTTTTGTGGAAGGAGGGAATACTGGATCTGTTTCCGTGGAAGAGAGATTACTGGATCTGGTTCTGTGGAAGGAGAGATTACTGGATTTAGTTCTGTGGAAGGAGGGATTGGTGGATCCAGTTGTGAGGAAGGCGGTATTGCTGGATCCGGTTCTGAGGAAGCAGGGATTACTGGATCTGGTTCTGAGGAAGGAGGGATTATTGTATTTGGTTCTCAGGAAGGAAGGATTGCTGGATCTGGTTCTGAGGAAGGAGGCATTACTGGATCTGGTTCTGTTGAAGGAGAGATTGCTGGATCTGGTTCTGTGGAAGGAGGGATTGCTGGATCTGGTTCTGGGGAAGGAGGGATTCCTGGATCTGGTTCTGGAGAATGAGATGAGTCAAGTGGATTATGTGTCAGTAGGGGAACATTTAGAGCACAGTGGTCATAGTAAGTTTAGCTATTGAAAAAGACAACGAACAAGCTAGAGTAAAAATACATCATTGGCAGTGGGCCAATTTCAGTGTGTGGAGAATGGGCCTATTACAGGTAAATTGGAATGGAAAATTGTCAAGGAAATATGAGCTAACTTTAAAAAGGAAATAGTTTGGGTATAGTCAGGTACATTCCCACAAGGAGGAAAAATAGAACAATCAAAGCCAAAGCTTTGAATAATGTAAGATGAAACAGAAAAAGGGGGAGTGGGGCAGATGTCAGGTTGATAATACAAATGAGAACCAGGCTGAATATAGAAAATTCAGTGAGGCAATGAGAAAGGAAATAAGAGATGCAAAGAGAGAGTGAGGGGAGAGTGAGAAGAAACTGATGGCTAACATAAAAGGGGAGTCCAAAGGTCTTCTACAGGCATACAAATAGTAAAAGGTGGTCAGAGAAGGAGTGGAGAGAGCATGACTGAGGTGCTAAATGAAGACTTTGCTAAGGAAGAAGATGAGGTGAAAGTGGTAGGAAAGGAAGAGATAACTGAGATACTGGATGGGCTAAATCACCAGGATGCAATGCATCCAATGATGCTGAGGCAAGTGTGTGCGGAAATTGTGGCAGCACTGGCCACAATCTTCCAATCCTCCTTGGATATGGAGTTGGTGCCAGAGGACTGGAGAGTTGAAAATGTCACACCATTGTTATAAAAAACAACGGTATAAGGATAATCCCAGCATCTTCAGATCATTCAGTTTAGTTTCAGTGGTGGAAAAACCAAAAAAACAATAATGTGGGCCATTAACAGTCACTTAGACAGTTTGGATTAATTAAGGAATACAAGGGTAAATTTGTTATAAGAAAATTTTGCTTAACAAGCTTGATTGAGTTTGTTGATGAGGTAACAGAGAGGGTTGATGAGGGTAATATGGTTAATGTGGTTTATATGGACTTTCAAAGGCGTTTGGTAAAGTGCCAAATAATAGGTTTGTCAGCAAAGTTAAGGCCCATGGAATAAAAAAGGACAGTGATGGTATATGTATGAAGTTGGCTGAATGACAGGAAAGAGTAGTGTTAAACAGGTGATTTTCAGACTAGGGAAAGGGTCTCTAGGTGTTCAGTATGAGGACCACCTTTTCTTGATATATATACATATATTTATAACTTAGACTTTGGCACAATTTTAAAATTTACAGATGACACAAAAATAGCAGTAAAAAGGTTATCAGTTACTAAATAAAGAAATGGCAGGGCTGCTCCAACCTCAAGTGCTCACATCCTGTGCTATGTGGGAATTCCAGGGTGCTTCCTGTGTCCTGGAAAACCATTTGTGCAGCAAGTGTTGTCAGCTGCAACAGCTTGAGCTCCAGGTTTCAGAACTTGAGCAGCAGCTGGCTTCATTGCAGTGCATCCATGAGGTTCATGGCATAGTGAATAGCACATTTATAGATGTGGTTACCACCCTGCAGGGAGAGGAGAAATGGGTGACCACTAGACAATTAAAAAGGAACAGACGAGTAATACAGGAGTCCCTTGAGGGCATTCCACTCTCCAAACAGTATTCAGTTCTGAATATTAATGAACGTTATGGTTCACCTGGGGAGTGTCACCAGAACCAAGTGCATGGCACTCTGGGTGGCTCATCTGTACAGGAGGGATACAAGGAAGACTGGAAAACCAATAGCGACAAGTGATTTATTAGTTAGGGGAATAGATAGGGGTTTCTGCAGCCACAGATGTGAATCCAGGATGGTATGTTGCCTTCCTGGTGCTGGGGATGTCATTGAGCACTTACAGATCAGAGGAGGGAGGGTGAACAGCAGCAGTCATGGTCCACATTGCTACAAGTGACATAGGCAGAAAGAGGGATGAGGTCCTGCAGTCAGAATTTAGCAAAGTAGGAAATTAGCTAGCAGGACCTTATCTCCAGATTACTCCCAATACCATGCCAAATGAATACAGGAATAGGAGGAGAAAGCAGATGAATGTATGGCTGTAAAGATGGTGCAGGAGGGAGGGCTTTAGGTTCTTGGGGCAGGCTCTGGGGGAGATAAGACCTCCACAGGCTGGACAGGTTGCCCTTAAACAGAGCCAGGACTGAGTTTTGCTGATGCTTTTGGGGAGGATTTAAACTAAATTGGCAGGGGTGTAGAATCACAGAATCACACAGGGCAGAAGAGGCCCTTCGGCCCATTGAGTCTGCACCGACATGTGAGAAACACCTGACCTACCTACCTAATCCCATTTATCAGCACTTGGCCCATAGCCTTGAATGTTATGATGTGCCAAGTGCTCATCCAGGTACTTTTTAAAGGATGTGAGGCAACCGGCCTCCGCCACCCTCCCTGGCAGTGCTTTCCAGACTGTCACCACCCTCTGGGTAAAAAAGCTTTTCCTCACATCCCCCTTAAACCTCCTGCCCCTCACCTTGAACTTATTTCTCCTCGTGACTGACCCTTCAACTAAGGGGAACAGCTGCTCCCTATCCACCCTGTCCATGCCCCTCATAATCTTGTACATCTCGATCAGGTCACCCCTCAGTCTTCTCTGTTCCAACGAAAACAACCCAAGTCTATCCAACCTCTCTTCTTAACTTAAATGTTTCATCCCAGGCATCATCTTGGTGAATCTCCTCTGCACCCCATCCAGTGCAATCACATCCTTCCTATAATGTGGTGACCAGAACTGCACATAGTACTCCAGCTGTGGCTTCACCAAGGCTCTGTACAACTCCAACATGACCGTCCTACTTTTGTAATCTATGTCTCGATTGATAAAGACATATGCCTTTTTCACCACCCCACTAACATGTCCCTTGACCTTCAGAGGTCTATGGACACACTCGCCAAGGTCCCTTTGTTCCTCAGAACTTCCTAGTGCCATGCCATTCATTGAATATTTCCTTGTCAAATTACTCCTTCCAAAGTGTATCACCTCACACTTTTCAGGGTTAAATTCCATCTGCCACTTATCTGCCCATTTGACCATCCTGTCTAAAAACCAGAAGATAATATCTGAGTGGAATACCAAAGTGCACAATATTCTGGGAGATAACACTATAGGGAACAGCAAGTTAAAAGGTGGGGTCAGAGTAAGAGAGAAAGTAATAGAATCTAAAACAGGATTACAGTGCATGTATGTGAATGCATGGAGTGTGGTAAATAAAATTGGTGAGTTACAGGTGCAGATTGTCATGTGGAAGTATGATGTTGTGGCTATAATAGGGACCTGGCTCAAAGGAGGGCAGGACTGCATGTTAAATATTCCCGGATACAAGGTGTTCAGGAAAGGAAGAAATGGAGGGGTGTGTAGTGGCACTGATTGAGGAGAGCACTGAGTGCTGGAGAAAGAGGACATCTGAGAGGGGTCAAGGACAGAATTGATTTGGCTAGACCTAAGAAACAATAACATTGCTCCGTGTAGTCTATTGCCTACCAATTAGTGAGGAGGATGTAGAGGAACAAATTACAAGGAAATTATAGTGTGTTTCTCACATGTCGGTGCAGACTTGATGGGCTGAAGGGCCTCTTCTGCACTGTGATTCTGAGTTGCAATAATTATAGAGTAGTTATAATGGGGGGACTTTAATTACTGATATATAGACTGGGATAGTCGTAGTGTAAAGGGCAGAGAGGGGCAAGAGTTTCTAGATTGTGTTCAGGAGAATTTTCTATAGCAGTATAGTCTAGTCTAATAAGAAAGGAGGCACTGCTAGACCTGGTTCATGGAAATGAGGTGGGCCAAGTGGATCAAACGTTAGGAGGAGAACATTTAAGGGACAGTGATCATTGTATCATAAGGTATAGGTTGGCTATGAAAAAGGACAAAGAACATTTCAGAGTAAAAGTAATTAACTGGGGGCAAGCCAACTTCAATGGGGTAAGAACAGATCTGGGTTGGGCAAACTGAAGTCAAAAGTTGGCGTGAAAAACAGCAGTTGAACAGTGGGCTACCTTCAAAGAAGAGATAGTTCAGACACAGTGAAGAGGAAAAGGTAGGGCAGAAAAATCCAGAGCTCCCTAGATGACAAAAGAGGTAGAAATTAGGATAAGTAACAAAATGTATGCTGATGACAGACATCAAGTAGAAAGTACAACTGAGAACCAGGCTGAATATAGAAGGTTCAGAGGGGAGGTGAAAAAGCAAATAAGAGAGGCAAAGAGGGAGTATAAAAAGAGACTGGCAGCTAACATAAAAGGGAATCTCAAAGTCTTCCACAGGCATATAAATAGTAAAAAATGGTAAAAGGAGGAGTAGGGCCTATGAAGGACCAAAAAGGGATTTACACATGGAGGCAGAATGCATAGCTGAATTATTAAATTTGTGCTTTGCATCTGCCTTTCCCAAGGAAGAAGATGCTACCCAGGCCAGGGTGAAAAGGGAAGTAATTCAGACACAAAAGGGTTTAAAATTAATAAGTAAGGATAGGCTATCTGTACTTAAAGTTGAAAAGGCACCGGGACCAAATGAGATACATCCAAGGTTAGTGAGAGTGGAAATTGCAGAGGTACTGGCCATAATTTTCCAGTTTCTTTTGACTCAGGGGTGGTGTCAGAGGAGAATTGCAAATGATACACCTTTGTTCAACAAAGGGTGTAAAGATAAGCCCAGCAACTACAGGCCAGTCAGTTTAACTTCATGGGAGGGAAAATTTCTAGAAAAAATAACTTGGGACAAAATTAATAGCAACATGGATAAATGGGGGTTAATTAAGGAAAGCTAGCATGGATTTCTTAAGGGAACATCATGTTTAACTAAGATGCTGGGGTTTTTTGAAGAGGTAACAGAGAGGGTTGATGAAGACGATGCTCTTCATGTGGTGTACATGGACTTCCAAAAGGCATTTGATACAGTGCCACACAACAGAATTCTGAGCAAAGTTATAGCTCATAGAACAAAGGGGACAGTAGCAACATGGATACAAAACTGGCTGAGTGACAGGAAATAGTGAGCAGTGGTTAATGGATGTTTTTGTGCTGGAGGAAGGTATGTTGTGGAGTTCCCAGGGGTCAGTGTTGGGACTCTTACTTTTCCTGATATATATTAATGACCTAGACCTTGGTGTACAGGGAACAATTTCAGAATTTGTGGATGATACGAAACTTTAAAGCATTCTGAACTGTGAGAAGGACAGTGTAGAACTTCAAAAGGACATAAACAAGTTGGTGGAATGGATGGACAAGTGGCAGATGAAGTTCAATGCAGAGAAATGTGAAGTAATTCATTTTGGTAGGAAGAATGTGGAGAGGCAATATAAAATAACATACAATTCTAAAGAGGGTGCAGGAGCAAAGGGGCCTGGGTGTATATGTGCAAGTCATTGAAGGTCAGGACAGGTTGGGAGAGCGGTTACAAAAGCATACAGTATCCTAGGCTTTATTAATAGGGCCATAGAGTACAAGAGCTAGGAGGTTATGTTGAATTTGTATAAGTCTTTCGTTCGGCCTCAGCTGGGATATTGTGTCCAGTTCTGAATGCCTCACTTTAGGAAGGATGTGAAAGAATTGAAGAGAGTGCAGAAAAGATTCAAGAAAATGGTTCCAGGGATGAGGAACTTCAGTTATGAAGTTAGATCGGAGAAGTTGGGACTATTTTCCTTGGAGAAAAGAAGGCTGAGAGGGGATTTGATAGAGGTATGCAAAATCATGAGGAGTCTGGACAGGGTGGATAGAGAGGAACTGTTCCCACTTGTGAAAGGATTGAGAATGAGAGGGCTCAGATTTAAGGTAATTTGCAGAAGAAGCAAAAGCAATATGAGAAAAAGGCTTTTTCACACAGCCAGTGGTTAAGGTCTGGACTGCAGTGCCTGAGAGTGTGGTGGAGGCAGGTTCAATCGAGGCATTCAAAAGGGAATTAGACTGTTATTTGAAAAGAAAGAACGTAAAAGGTTATGGGAAGAAGCCGAGAGAATGGCACTTAGTAAATTGCTTATTTGGAGAGCTGGTGCAGACATGAGGGGCTGAATGGCCTCCTTCTGCACTGTAACAATTCTGTGATTCTGCAAAAATATTCTGAACTGTGATGAAGATAGCAGTAGACTTCAAGGGGAGATAAACAAGTGAAATGTGCAAACATGTGGCAGATGAAATTTAATGCAGAGCAATGTGAAGTGGTACAATTTGGTAGGAAGAATGAGGAAAGTCAAAGTAAACTAAGGGAGCAATTCTAAAGGGGGTGCAGGAACAGAGAAACCTGGGGGATATATATCACAAGTTGTTGAAAAAGTGATTAAAAAGGCATGCGGGATCCTGGTCTCTATAAATAGAGACATAGAAAATAAAAGGGAGGAAGTTCTGGAGAACCTATGTAAAACGTTGCAGCCTGAACTGGAGTATTGTGCCCTGAACATTTTAGGATGGATGTGAATGCTTTAGAGAGGGTGAAGAAAAGATTTATGAGAATGGTTGTAGGGATGAGGGACTTCAGTTACGAGGATAGATTGGAGAAACTGGGATTGTATCCTTTGAAAAGAGAAGGTTAAGAAGAGATTTGATAGAGGTGTTAAAATCATGAGGTTCCAGACAGAGTATATAGAAAGTAACTGTTCCCATTGGCAGAGGTCAAAAGCCAGAGTACACCATTATGAGGTGGTTGGTAAAGAATGAAACTGTGACATGAAAACATTTTCTTATGCAGTGAGTGATTCAGGTCTGGAATTACTGCCTGAAAGTTTGATGGAGGACAGATTCAATTATGGCTGAAGATAAAAATTTTGCAGGGTTACAGGGAAAGGATGGAGGAGTGGAATGAACTGAATTGCACTTGCAAAGAACTGGTGCGGGCTCAACAGGCTGAATGGCCTTCTTCTGCGCTGTAACAATTCTGTGACTGTTTTTACTAGCAACTTCAATGATCAGATAGAAAGACCATATGCAAATTTTCCAATGACACAAAGATGGGCAGTATTAAAAGTAGTACAGGTGAGGACATAAAATTACAGAGAGATATGATAGATTAGGTGAATAGGCAAAGCTGACAAATGAATTTCAATATAGGTAAGTATGAGGTCATCCACTTGGGACATAAAAAGGACAGAACATAGTACTTTCTAAAAGGTGACAATCAAGAAATAGTGGAGGTCCAAAAAGACATGGGGTCCAGGTTCATAGATTATTAAAATGACTTGGCCAGGGGTAGGAATTAATAAAAAGAGATAAGGTGGTAGAATTCATGCTTCAGCTATACAAAGTCCTGGATAGATACAGTTGGAGTGCTGTGGGCAGTTCTGCGCACCACACTTTAGGATTGATATATTGGCCTTGAAGGGAATGCAGAATGATACCAGAATGTTACATGTACTCCAAGGAGAGAATATACAATCTAAAGTTGTATTTCCTGGAATTTAGAAGCTTAAGCATTGATTTGATTGAAGTTTTCAGGATATTAAGCAGAACAGATAGCATTGTTACAGTGAAACGATTTCTGCTGGTTGGAGAGTGTGGGGCTAGGGGGCATAGTCTCAAAATTAGAGCCAGACTTTTCAAGGGTGAAATTAGGAAATACTTCTATGGACTGAGGGTGGTAAAAGAGTGGAATCCTTTTCCACAAATGGCATTTGATCCTAGATTAACTGTTCATTTTAAATCTGTGATTGATAAAATTTTTGTTAACCAAAGGTAATGGAACACAAGCAGGTATGTGGAGTTAGATCGCAGATCTTCCATGCTATCATTGATTGATAGAATATAATATCATGTCTCATCTGATCTTGGCCTTAACTCCATTTTCTTGCTGGTTCCCCTGACTCACCTAATAGTTCAAAAACCTGTCTAACTCAGCCTTGAAAATATTCAATGTCTCAGTCTCCACTACTCTCTGGGGTAGAGAATTCCAAAGATTCACAACCCTCAGAGAAGAAATCCCTCCTCACCCCATCTTAAATGGGAGAGATCTTGTTCTGAAACCACACCCTGGGTCTTAGGTTCCCACAAGGAGCAACATGTTCTCAGCCCCCTGTCAAGCCACCTCAGATTCTTATATATTTCAATAAGATCACTTCTTATTCTTCTAAACACCAATAAGTATAGGCCCAATCTGCTAAATCTTTCCTCATAAGGCAACCTCTTCATCCCAAGAATCAACCTAGTGAACCTTCTCTGAACTACATCCAATGCAAGCATATCCCTCCTTAAATAAGGAGACCAAAACTGTATGCAGTTCTGTGGGTGTGGTGAAATATCTCCTTCAATATCTGCCACTGCTTATTTACTGATTTATCTTTTAACTTATTTTTCTAACTCTGTCTTCATATCCTTGTAATTGCCTTTATTTAATATTAAGATGCTAGTTTCAGGCCTAAGCTTATCACTCTCAAACTGAGTGTGAGATTCTATCATGTTCTGATCATTCTTCCCTGGAGGATTCTTTTCTAGGAAGTTATTACACATTATCAGATCTGAAAATGCCTCTTCCCTGGTTGGTTTCACAATGTATTGTTTTAAGAAACTGTCTTAATACACTCAAGAACTTGCCCTCAAGACCTACATTTGCCAATTTGATTTGTCCAATGTATACGAAGGTTGAAGTCGCTCATGATTATTGTAGTACCTTTCTTACAAGCCCTCATTATTCTGTTAAATAGCAGGGCTCCTGTTCCTAAGTGCTATTTACCCCAGCAAGCATGTTTCAGCTGGAGAGGAGGGAGAAGCTAGGAAGGGTCTGTAGCTGTAGTCCAGGAATAGTTTCTCCCTGGGGTGTACTTCACTCAAAATCTCTGTATATACACACACACGCACGCACACACACACGTATTATTTCCAGAAATCACGAGTGAGAGTTCTGGCTTACCTCCTCCTGACTCACAAACTCTCCACAGAGCAGGACTCAAAACTAGGACTTTCCTGATGTGATTTGGCTCAGGTAAGCAATGTCTAAACCAGCTGAGATCCAGCATATGAGCTGCCCCACACCCATGCCTGTGTACAATTACAGCAATCTACGGAAACCTGAAAGGTGAAGATTATTCAAATATATCATACTTTCTGCATCAGTAAAAGGAGAATTTAAGATCACTCAAGTCATTTCTTAGCACTAGGTTATTGATATCAAACACGCTGTGCCAAACCTCAGAACATACAGGCACAAATTAAGAATGGAGGATCTTCTTGGAACAAACAGTTCTCTCCCAGCACAACGCAGTCAAGATCACTGTGGCTGAAGACCTCTATCTGCTCTGTGTTTCTTAGTATTTGCTGATAATACAATATCTAAACAGACCAAAAACAACAAGGTCATTTTCAAAGGCCTTTTTTTTTGCAGCTATTGACTTGTGCCCCCTCTGGGACTGGTTATACCCAGTCCTCAAGACAGGCCAGGTTTCAGGAAATGCCTTTGTTGCTATGAGATAGCATCCCCCGCCAGACGGCTGGGCTCTATCAGTCACATACAACAAGGCATCGGTCCAACAGCACAGCAAGCATGTTATTTACTGAGAGCTTGTGGAGGGGGCAATGCAGCTGACAGATCCACAATCCAAATCTTTCAAATAAACACTTAACATCAAAACAAAAACAGAATTACCTGGAAAAACTCAGCAGGTCTGGCAGCATCGGCGGAGAAGAAAAGAGTTGACGTTTCGAGTCCTCATGACCCTTCGACAGAACTTGCGTTCGAGTCCAAGAAAGAGTTGAAATATAAGCTGGTTTAAGGTGTGTGTGTGGGGGGCGGAGAGATAGAGAGACAAAGAGGTGGAGGGGGGTGTGGTTGTAGGGACAAACAAGCAGTGATAGAAGCAGATCATCAAAAGATGTCAACGACAATAGTACAATAGAACACATAGGTGTTAAAATTAAAGTTGGTGATATTATCTAAACGAATGTGCTAATTAAGAATGGATGGTAGGGCACTCAAGGTATAGCTCTAGTGGGGTTTTTTTTTATTTATATAATGGAAATAGGTGGGAAAAGGAAAATCTTTATAATTTATTGGGAAAAAAAAAGGGAAGGGGGAAACAGAAAGGGGGTGGGGATGGGGGAGGGAGCTTACGACCTTAAGTTGTTGAATTCAATATTCAGTCCGGAAGGCTGTAAAGTCCCTAGTCGGAAGATCAACTTAACATCAATCCTGGCTCTCTGGTTTCTTAAAATGGCCATTGCTTCCTACGTCTCTCATCAATTTCTAAAAGCAACACTTTCTGCTCTGCAATGAATTGAACGCTGATACAACTTTGAAGGGGAATTTGGTACTTGAGCTGATAACCCACAGGCTAGAAATAGGCACTGAGTTCACTGGTTCCGGTTTACTACACTCCCCAGGTGAGGACCCATTCCCAATGACAGGGGTGTGTTCAGCTCCACCGCAGTAGAATTGAATCTGGGAGCAGCAGCAGCCCATGTTGTAGAGGCTGCTTGTGCAGCACTAAGGAGTGAATGGGGAGATCACCTGAAATGGCGCACGGTGATTTAACTAACCCAGAAATACAAGAGACAGGAATGGGTCAATACAGAACCTTAAGTAGGCAATTCAACAACAATGCAAGCAGGTAACACAAAAAGTATATGTACAGGACTGCCACTTGCCAGACCCCACACTCCATCCTCCTCTCCCAGCACCCACTTCACTCCCCATTTCCTTCCTTCCACCTACCGCTACATCCCATCTCTGCCTGTCCTCTTGCATTTCTGACACCTCTTTTACCCTTCTTGAACTCCTGACTGTAAAATGCGCCCCCTCCGCACCCACCACCAACACTGCCCCGTCATGAAGCCCAGTCTATAGGAGTGTTGGACCCACAGTGCCCAAGATCCACACATACCCCTTCCTTTTGCACTCCAGCACAGTTATGGAAGGACGTAGATTTCAGTCAAGCATCAGCCAATACCCCACAAGCTTGTGTGTGGATATGCGGTGGTACATCCTTCACCTGTAATTAAAGCTGTGTAATGCACACACACACCGGCAGAAAAAGAGCAAGTATGAAAAATAAAACAAATAAAACTGAAGGAGTCAGTCACCCCTGGCACACAACTGAAATCAGGCTTCTGTTTAGTTAGTGGCTAAATACAGGCATTAAACAGGTGGCATGACTGAAGCAGGTACCCAGAGAGGTCAGGAGCACCCAAAACTGATCTTAGAGCCTTGCCTCAATAATCAGCTCAAGCTGCCAGGGCTTGTCACCTCTCCACAGCATGTTCATTTCCCACTCAAGTCACTTGGACCACCTGCCTCAAAACTTGGCCATCACCCAAGTCCTGGGGAAGAGTGTGGGAAAGGGCTGGGGGAAGGAGTGGGCAAGAATGGTGGTCAATCATGGATCAAAAACCCAGTGTCTGTGGAACTGGAAGGGACAATTCTGCTCAGAATCTGGGAAAACTAGTTGGAGCTTCTGACAAATATTGCATTTACATACCACTCCCACATCCTTCAAATGCTCAAAGCACTTTACATCCAATGAGGTGCTTTATAAGTGTGGTTATTATTGTAATGCTGCATTACTCCTGAAATGGGCCCTGCCCATGTGGTACTGAGCTCCACACACCAACACATCAAGTCCCACACCCTGTCTGAGTAGGTAAGAGAGCTGGGAGCATCATTTCAGCTGTTACAATTGATCAGAGCCTCTCTGGATTATTGATACAGATCTTGCTCCTGATTGTTGCCCATCACTCCAGCTGGGAAATGCATGTTCAGGCCTGGCGCAAGGCCAGGACTGGGCTCGACAATGTCCAGTAATGTATAAATGTTCTACATTAATCCTTGCACCAGAGCAGCAAGACTTTGCCAGCCAAACCCTTAGTGCCAGTCACTGATATTTTAGCCAATGGTTCCACTTCACTCCTGAATCATTACACCATGGTGAAGTGTAACCAGTTAAAATGAGGAAATGTTTTTCCCAATGCCCAATTTAAACAGTGGTATGTTAGCACTTATAACATGAACCACTGAGTACTGAATGCTCTTTGTCACTTCCACAGTCTGTGCAAATATTCATTTTGTTTTAATGCATCTTCTATATCAGGCTGAGAGGGGCACACACACAGTGGGCTCTGATTAAATCACGAGGTGCAGTAAACTCAAAGCCCTATTACGAGCATCAAACACACAGCTACAATCTTTATACAATTCCAGTAGATACAAATACTGCCTTCTAATTCACTCCTATCTCTTCCTGGATGAGTTTCGATTCTACTGGCACTTCTGCTCACTTGTGCAGTGTTCACTCTTCATGTCCGATTCTAAACTTGATGGGTCCAAAGGGAATTCTATCTATCACAGCTGAGCATGTTCCTAACCTCATTTGTTCACACATTAAGCAGCACCAGGCATACCTAAAAATGTGGTGTTAACACAGGACTACTTGCGTGCCAAACAGCATAAGCAACAAGCAATAGACAGCTAAGCGATCCCACAACCAATGGATCAGATCTAAGCTCTGTAGTCCTACGACATCAAGTTGTGAATGGTGGTGGATAATTAAACAGCTCACTGGAGGAGGAGGCGCCACAAATATCCCCATCCTCAATGAACAGGAGCCCAGCACATCGGTGCAGTAGATAAGGCTGAAGCATTTGCTACAGTCTGCAGCCAGAAGTGCCGAGTGGATGATCTATCTTGGCCTCCTCCGGAGGTCCCCAGCATCACAGGTGCCAGTCTTCAGCCACACCATGTGATATCAAGAAACAGCCGAAGAAACTGGTTAGTGCAAAGGCTATGAGACCTGACAATATTCGGCAATAGTATTAAAGGCTCTTGCTCCAGAACTTGCCATGCCCCTAGCTAAGCTGTTTCAGTACAGCTACAACACTGCCATCTACCCAGCTATGTGGAAAATTGCCCAGGTATGTCCTGTACTCAAAAAGGAGGACAAATCCAACCCGGCCAATTACCGCCCCATCAGCCTACTCTTGATCATCAGTAAAGTAATGGAAGGGGTCATCAACAGTGCTCGCAAGCGGCACCTGCTTAACACTAGCCTGCTTACTGATGCCTTGTTTGGGTTTAGCCAGGGCCACTCAGCTCCTGACGTCATTATAGCCTTGGTTCAAACATGGACAAAAGAGCTGAGCTCCTGAGGTGAGGTGAGAGTTACTGCTCTTGACATCAAGGCAGCGTTTGACTGAGTGTGGCATCAAGGAGCCCTAGCAAAACTGGAGTCAATGGGAATCGGGGGGAAACTCTCCACTGGTTGGAGTCATAGCTAGCACAAAGGAAAATGGTTGCAGGTGTTGGAGGTCAGTCATCTCAGTTCCAGGGCATCACTGCAGAAGTTCTTCAGTTGCTTCATCAATGACATTCCTTCCATCATAAGGTCAGAAGTGGGGATGTTCGCTGATGATTGCACAATGTTCAGCACCATTCGCAACTCCTCAGATACTGAAGCAGTCTTTGTGCAAATGCAGCAAGACCTGGACAATATCCAGGCTTGGGCTGACAAGTGGCAAGTAACATTCGTGCCACACAAGTGCTAGGCAATGACCATCTCCAACAAGAGAGAATCTAACCATCACCCCTTGATGTTCAAAGGCATTACCATCACCGGATCACTCACTATCAATATCCTGGGGGTTAGCATCAACCAGAAACTGAACTGGACTAACTATATAAATACTGTGGCTACAAGAGCAGGTCAGAGGCTAGGAATCCTGCGACGATACTCAAGAAGCTTCACACCATCCAGGACAAAGCAGCCCGCTTGATTGGCACCCCTTCCTCAAACATTCATTCCCTCCACCATCATTGCACAGTAACAGCAGTGTGTACCACCTCCATGCAGGAACTCACCAAGGCTCCTTCAACATCACCTTCCAAACCCATGACCTCTACCATCTAGAAGGACAAGAGCAGCAGGTGGATGGGAACACCACCACCTGGAAGTTCCCCTCCAAGTCACTCACCATCCTGCCTTGGAAACACATCACCGTTCCTTCACTGTCGCTGGGTCAAAATCATGGAGCTCCCTCCCTAACAGCATTGTGGGTGCTACACCACATGGACTGTGATGGTTCAAGAAGCAGCTCACCATCACCTTCTCAAGGGCAACTAGGGGATGGGCAATAAATGCTGGCCCAGCCAGCGAGGCCCACATCCCTTGAATGAATAATTAAAAAAAACACAAATGTCCTTTGCAAATCCATTCTGGCTTTCCTTAACAAATCCATCTTTGTACTGGACTGCCAGTGTCTTTCCCACCATGAAGGTTAAACTGACTGGCCTATAGTTGCTGGGCTTAGCTTTACACCTTTTTTGAACAAGGATGTAATATTTGCAATTCTCTAATCCTCTGACACCCTGTACCTAAGGAGTATTGGAGGATTATGGCCAGTGCCTCCATAATTACCAACATTATTTCTCTCAGTATCCTTTGATGCATCTCATCTTGCCCTGGTGACTTATTAACTATAAGGGCAGCTAATCTATCTAATACCTCTCCTTTCTCAAATTTTAACCCATCCAGTGTCTCAACTACTTCCTATTTCACTATGACTCAGGCAGGAAGGGAAGTGAAGTGTCAGAGGTGGACTGGGTGAAGTTGTGAGAAGGGTGGAAATTGCAAACCAAAGTTAATGAAACTGTTCAGTTCAGCATATGATACTATGATCACTGTCCCCTAAATGTTCCCCTAATGCCATTTGAGTTACTTGACCCACCTCATTCTTCAGAGCCAGATCCTTTTTGCTCATTGAGTTAGGAACATACCGATCTAGAAAGTTCTCCTGAAAATACGTTATAAACCCTTCCTGCTCTCTGTCCTTTATATTATTAATATTTAAGTCCATATTAGGATAAATTCAAGTCTCCCATTTTTAACTACTCTATAGTTCTTACACCTCCCTGTAATTTCCCTCAATTTATTTTCCACTAGACTAGGCCTATGGAATGTACCAGTAGTGTAATGGTTTCTTTATGTTTTCTTAGCTCTAACCAAATAGTTTCTATTCATGCCCCTATAGGACAACCATTCGCACTATCACTGTAATGTTCACCTTAATCAGCACTGATACTCCTCTTCCTTTCTCTCCTGAATATCCAGGAATATTAAGTACCCAGCTTGGTCCTATCTTGAGTTAGGTCTCTGTTCTTGCCACATCATATTTGCATGCGGCTATTGTGACAGTCATGACAAGCCTGCAAGGATATTATATTCCTTACTTTCAAAATAGAGACAATGCAGACTTTTAAAAATTGATTTTACAAAGTGGTCAAAATGCTGCCCAAGAAAGCCGCCAAGGATCAAGTGATTACTCTTTGTAATTTCTGCACAAAGAATTAACTCATGTCTGAACCTGCTTCTGGAAAGTTCTCAAATGCAAATGAGTTCCCCAGGTGAAAATTGACCATCCTTATCAGCTCAAAAGAAGAGCTTTAACAGACAATGACCAGATCTGCTGGGGCCGTGAAGAGGGAATATCAAATAAGGCCTTCCAGAGAGCTAATCATAGCTGGTATGTTGATGGGTTATCATCACCCTGGCTCCAATGCATTATGTTGGACAATGAAACTTGCCATCATGTGACCAAAACTGGCTTAATAAAATAATGGACCTTATTACTCCAAAAGGGAACCCAGCAAGTCATTCTGTACACCAACAGGACAAGAGGGACCATCCTCCAGCAAGAAGACAACCCTGCCCAACAACCAGTCAACCCAGGCAGTGGAGAGGGGAGCTAATTTGTTTTCACTGCAAAGTTTTGCCTCTAAAAAGACATGGTCACAACTTTATCTAGAGACCCAGAGGCTTCCAACATTCACCCAAAGAACCACAAAGTAAAAGCCATCCAAGCCTGCTACATGTGCATTTTTAAAGAACTTAATTTGGACACATGACTTACTTCTTGCACTTTCTTTTGTTAACAACCTAAAACATAGGCTTTGTCTCTAGAATTATCTTTACCTGTGTGTATGCCTGTCTGCATGAGGGAGTGAGTGTGTTTTGTTGCATACATCTCAGGGTGCTGTGTGTGAATAAATATAATTTAAACATGCAAACATCAAGAAACATCCACAGTAAATTTAATTTAGATCTTTTTTCATTCCCCTTTCCTTTGACCCCACCTAATATCAAACTATTTCCTACACAAGTGCTATCTGTCTCTCCCAATTCTCAGTGCACCTTGTTGTTCCTCATTAAAATTTCCTGGTTCCCTCACCACTTTTAAAATAGTTTAAACTTTTCCCATTAGCACTAGCAAACTGCCCTAGAAGTGATATTGGTTTTGACTATATTCAGATGCAACCCATCTGTAAAGGTCCCATCTTCCCCAGAACTAATGTCCCAAAAATCTAAAGCCCTTCCCTACTGTACCATCTCTCCAGCCACACATTCATCTGCTCTATCCTCCTATTTCTATACACACTTAAGCATGATACCAGGAGCAATCTGAAGATTATTACCTTTGAGGTCCTGCTTGCTAGTTGTTATCAATATGGACCATGACCATTGCCTATTCACCCTCCCCATAGTGCTCTGGAGTTGCTTAGTGATCTTGGCACCAGGGAGGCAACGTACCATCCTGGTTTCATGATTGTGATCACAGAACACCCTGTCCGCTTCCCTAACAATTGAAGCCACTATCACTATTGACTTCCCAATCTTACTCCTGCCCACCCTGCATACCTGAGCCAGCCATGGTCAAGGATCTGGTTGCATTCAGAACAGAATATTGGTTGGAGAGTGAGATGCATGCAGGGGACTACTGCACGACCTCCCTGGTCCTCCTTGACTGTCTGATGGTTACCCATTCTGCTGCATATCTTTAAGCTATTTATAAATTTGCTATCCACATTTTTTGTTCCAATTTTACATAAGCCCCCTCCCTCAACTGCCATTTCCTGCTCTCACTTTGAACTGTAAAACTTTACCAATTTTGCTTTCAATTTCCAGCCTTCCCTCACCTTCGCATGGTCTATCCTTTGACTCTTTGCTTCTTAAATACTCCTGCTGAGTGAGCCATCAATTTATAGGTCCTTCTTTCAAATTGATGCATTTCAATTGCTGCTAAAAATGCTGTCTGATCCATAATAACAAAATCAAAATACTGCAGATGCTGGAAATCTGAAATAAAAACAGAAAGTGCTGGAAAAATCTTCAGACCAGACCTGCTGAGCTTTTCCAGCATTTTCTGTTTTCATTTCTGTCCGATCCATATGGGGCTCACTAAACACAGATTGGGTCACCGCTTTACTGAACAGCTGCATTCATTTTGCAAGCCTGATCCCAAGCTTCAGTCAACCTGTTATTTTAATTCTTCACCTTACATTCACATTGATCTCTCTGTCCTTGACCTCCTAAATAGTTCCAAAGAAGCTCAACATAAGCTTGAGGAACGGCACCTCATCTTTCAATTTTGTACTTTACAGCTTTCTGGACTCATCACTGAGTTCAACAATTTCAGATCCCATTTTGTTTTCTCTTTCTTTGCAGGCTTTGATTTTATTCTTGTTTTTCTCATGTTTTTGCTTTTGGACAATAGCTGTTCAACATTCTGCCATTCATCCTCCTGTTTGTTTTTAGACTTTTTCCAATACCACTTCCTTTGGCCTTGCATCACCAACTCTTTTGTCTTTTAATCTCTCCTGCTTTCCACCGTGTCACAGACCTTCCCTGCTGTTCTATTTCCACCCTCCCTCTTTCACTTGCTCATAAACTGTTACATTTCTAATGTGTCCCAGTTTGAATGAAAGGTGCTTGACTTAAAACATCAGTGTTTCTCTCTCCACGGATGCTGCCAGGCCTGCTGAGTATTTCCAGCATTTTCTGTTTTTATTTCAGACTAGCAGAGACTCAAAATATTTGGGTCAAAGGAATATCCTTATTGCAACAGTATTTCTTTAAAAACAGTTTTTATTGTTACTCTTTCACCAAAGACTTTAACAGAACCAGGACTTCTCACTCTGGTAACAGCTACATAAAATTGTTCATGTGTTAAAACAGGCCTCAGAATAGACATGTAAATTTGCCAAGAGTCTGGGCTTGTGAATTGTTTGTAGTCATAGAATCTAGAAGTCTAATTGGGAATTGATTTCTTCCAAGTTGTAAAAGCAGATTTCCATCGACTAAGCACAAAATTGTTCAAGCAATAAACACGCTGTATCCTTGAAATCTGCTGATTATAATCTCGTCATCGATCAATGAAGAAAACGGCTTAACTACCAATCTGGCTCCAGGACAAAATCCCATGTTTACAATTCAGGTTTCAAGGGTTCAAATCTCACAATAGCAAACTATGAAACAATTTGCTTGGCCTAAATAGCCAAGTGGTTATGGTACTGGGTTTGTAACCCCAAGATCAAGAGTTCAAATCTCACAATGGCAAACTATGTAACTTCATCTGAAACAGATGGAAACGGGTTTGTACTCGAAAGAGTTACAATTCAGGTTTCATAGCAACATTGTAGCCAGGGCGACCAACCATCCTTTATCTTATGGGATTGTCCCGTATCTGAGTCCGCTGTCCTGGGCTGCATGGTGCCGGAATACGGCTTGTCCCACAATTCAGATCTTTAAATTCTGTATATGCTCAGTACCCGCTCTCCTCTGTTTATGCAGTCTCATAGCTCTGGTAGCATCCTTCCACACACCCCCACTCTCACAGCTCTGGCAGAACATCTCCCCCCACCTCCGCTCTCACAGCTCTGGCGGCACCCCTCCCCAAACCCCCTGCTCACAGCCCTGACAGCACCCCTCCTCCCTACCCCGCTCTCACAACTCTGGCAGCACCCCTCCCCCCACCCTCCTGTTCACAGCTCTGGCAGCACCCCTCCCCCCATCAATGCTCTCACAGCTCTGGCAGCACCCATCCCCCACACCTCACAGATCTGGCAGCACCCCTCCCCCCACCCCTGCACTCACAGCTCTGGCAGCACTACTAACCCCACCCTCTTGCTCACAGCTCTGGCAGCATCCCTCACCCCACCCCCAATCTCACAGCTCTGACAGCACCCCTCCTCCCACCCCCGCTCTCACAGCTCTGGCAGCACTCCTCCCCCCACCCCACCTCTCACAGCTCTGGCAGCATCCCTCGTCCCACGCCCGCTCTAACATCTCTGGCAGCAACTGTCTCCCACCCCCGCACTCACATCTCTGGCAGCACTCTTCCCTCCACCTCTGCTCTCACAGCTCTGGCAGCACCCATCCCCCCACCCCAACCCTCACAGCTCTGGCAGCACCCCTCCCACACACCCCCGCTCTCACAGCTCTGGCAGCACCCATTCCCCACTCTCTGGCTCACAGCTCTGGCAACGTCCCTCCCCCCACCCTGCTGCTCACAGCTCTGGCAGCACCCCACCCCCCACCCCCGCTCTCACAATTCTGACAGCACACCACCCCCCACCCCCGCTCTCACAGCTCTGGCAGCACCCCACCCGCCATCCCCGCTCTCACAGCTCTGGCAGCACCAACCCCCCTCCTTGTTCTCACAGTTCTAGCAGCAACCCTCCCCACACCTCTGCTCTCACAGCTTTGGCAGCACCCCTCCCCCCACCTCCGCTCTCACAAATCTGGCAGCACCCCTCCCCACACCTCTGCTCTCACAGCTTTGGCAGCACCCCTCCCCCCACCTCTGCTCTCACAAATCGGGCAGCACCCCTCCCCCTCCCGCCACCCTCACAGCTTTGGCAGCACCCCTCCCCACACCTCCGCTCTCACAGCTCTGGCAGCACCCCTCCCCCCACCCTCCTGCTCACAGCACTGGCACCACCCCTACCCCAACCCTCCTACTCACAGCACTGGCAGCACCCCTCCCCCCACCCTCCTGCTCACAGCACTGGCAGCACCCCTCCCTCCACCCTCCTACTCACAACACTGGCAGCACCTCTCCCCCCACCTACATTCTCACAGCTCTGGCAGCACCCCTTCCCCTCCCGCCACCCTCACATCTATGGCAGCAGCCATCCCCCCACCCTCCTGCTCAAAACTCTGGCAGCACACATCCCCCCACCCTCACAGCCCTGGCAGCAGCCCTCCCCCCACCCTCCTGCTCACAACTCTGGCAGCACCCCTCCCCCACCCTCCTTCTCACAGCTCTGGCAGCACCCCTCCCCCCACCCCTGCTCTCACAGCTCTGGCAGCACCACTCCCCCGCCACCCCTGCTCTCACAGCTCTGGCAGCACCACTCCCCCGCCACCCCTGCTCTCACAGCTCTGGCAGCACCACTCCCCCCGCACCCCTGCTCTCACAGCTCTGCCAGCACCACTCCCCCCCACCCCTGCTCTCACAGCTCTGGCAGCACCACTCCCCCGCCACCCCTGCTCTCACAGCTCTGCCAGCACCACTCCCCCCCACCCCTGCTCTCACAGCTCTGGCAGCACCACTCCCCCGCCACCCCTGCTCTCACAGCTCTGCCAGCACCACTCCCCCCCACCCCTGCTCTCACAGCGCTGGCAGCACCCTTGCTCTCACAGCTCTGGTAGCACACCTCCGCCCACCCCCGCTCTCACAGCTCTGGCAGCAACCCCCACCCCACCCCCTCTCTGACAGCACCCCTCCCCCCACTGTCCAGCTCACAGCTCTGGCAGCACCCCTACCCCCACCCGCGCTCTAACAGCTCTGGCAGCAACGCTCTCCCCACTCCCCTGCTCTCACCGCTCTGGCAGGACACCTCCCCCCACCCCCCTGCTCACAGCACTGGCAGCACACCTCCACCCACCTCCACTCTCTCAGCTCTGGCAGCAGCCCTCCTCCCACCCTCACAGCACCCCTCCCCCCAACCTGGCTCTAACAGCGCTGGCAGCACCCCTCCCCCCCACACGCTCTCACAGCTCTGGCAGTACCCCTCCCCAACCATCCTGCTCACAGCTCTGGCAGTACCCCTCCCCCACCCTCCTGCTCAGAGCTCAGGCAGCATCCCTCCACACACCCCCAATCTCACAGCTCTGGCAGCACCCCTCCCCCCATCCTTGTTCTCACAGCTCTGGCAGCACCCCACCCCACACCTCTGCTCTCACAGCTCTGGCAGCACCCCACCCCCCTCCCCCGCTCTCACAGCTCTGGCAGCACCCCTCCCCACACACCTGCTCTCACAGCTCTTGCAGCACCCCTCCCCCCACCCTCACAGCTCTGGCAGCAACACTTCTCTCATAAATATAAAAACAAAAAAAATGCGGATGCTGGAAATCCAAAACAAAAACAGAATTACCTGGAAAAACTCAGCAGGTCTGGCAGCATCGGCGGAGAAGAAAAGAGTTGACGTTTCGAGTCCTCATGACCCTTGTCATGAGGACTCGAAACGTCAACTCTTTTCTTCTCCGCCGATGCTGCCAGACCTGCTGAGTTTTTCCAGGTAATTCTGTTTTTGTTTTTAACACTTCTCTCACCCTCACAGCAATGGCAATACCCCTCCCCCACCCTCCTGTTCAGAGCTCTGGCAGCATTCCTCCCCCTACCCCAATCTCACAGCTCTGGCAGCACCCCTCCCCCCATCTATGTTTTCACAGCGCTGGCAGCACCCCACCCCCCACCCCTGCACACACAGCTCTGGCAGCATCCCTCCCCACACCCACAATCTCACAGCTATGGCAGCGCCACTCCCCCTCCCGCCACCCTCACAGCTCTGGCATCAGCCCTCACCCTCCTGCCACCCTCACAGCTCTTGCAGCACCCCTCCGCCCACCCTCCTGCTCACAGCACTGGCAGCACCCATTCCCCAACCCCTGCTCTCACAGCTCTGGAAACACCTGGCCCCCCCAACCATGCTTTCACAGCTCGGGCAGCACCCCTCCTCCCACCCCTGCACTCACAGCTTTGGCCGCACCCCTTCTCCCACCCTCCTGCTCAAAGCTCTGGCAGCTCCCATCCCTATACCCCTGCTCTCACAGCTCTGGCAGCACCCCTCCCCCACCGCCGCTCTCACAGCTCTGCCAGGACCCCTCCCCCTCCCCCTCCCCTCACCCTCACAGCTCTGGCAGCAGCCCACCTACCACCCCTGCTCTCACAGCTCTGGCAGCACCCCTCCCCCACCGCCGCTCTCACAGCTCTGCCAGGACCCCTGCCCCTCCCCTCACCCTCACAGCTCTGGCAGCAGCCCACCTACCACCCCTGCTCTCACAGCTCTGGCAGCACCCCTCCGCCCACCCTCCTGCTCACTGCTCTGTCAGCACCCCTACCCCAACCCCTGTTCTCACATCTCTGGAAACACCTCACCCCCCAACCATGCTCTCACAGCTCGGGCAGCACCCCTCCTCCCACCCTCACAGCCCTGGCAGCAGCCCTCCCCCCACCCTCCTGCTCACAGCTCGGGCAGCACCCCTCCTCCCACCCTCACAGCCCTGGCAGCACCCCTCCCCCACCCTCCTTCTCACAGCTCTGGCAGCACCCCTCCCCCACCCTCCTTCTCACAGCTCTGGCCGCACCCATCCCCCGCCACCCCTGCTCTCACAGCTCTGCCAGCACCACAGCCCCCCCCACCCCTGCTCTCATAGCGCTGGCAGCACCATTCCCCCCACCCTCCTGCTCACAGCTCTGGCAGCACCCTTGCTCTCACAGCTCTGGTAGCACACCTCCGCCCACCCCCGCTCTCACGGCTCTGGCAGCACCCACTCCCAACACTCACAGCTCTGGCAGCACCGCACCCCCCACCCATGCTCTCAAAGCACTGGCCACACCCCTCTCCCCACCCCCACTCTCACAGCTCTGGCAGCATCCCTCCCCTCACCCTCAAAGCTCTGGCAGCACCCCTCCACCCAACCCAGCTCTCACAGCACTGGCAGCACCCCTCCACCCAACCCGGCTCTCACAGCACTGGCAGCACCCCTCCACCCAACCCGGCTCTCACAGCACTGGCAGCACCCCTCCCCACAACCCGGCTCTAACAGCTCTGGCAGGTCCCCTCCCCCACCCTCCTGCTCGGAGCTCTGGCAGCAACCCTCCCCCCACCCCCAATGTTACAGCTCTGGCAGCACACCTCTCCCCATCCTTGTTCTCACAGCTCTGGCAGCAACCGTCCCCCTCCCGCCACCCTCCTGCTCACAGCTCTGGCAGCACCCATTCCCCACCCTCCGGCTCACAGCTCTGGCGGCACCCCTCCCCCCAACCCGCTCTCACAGCTCTGGCAGCATCCTTCGACTCACGCCCGCTCTCACAACTCTGGCAGCACCCCTCCCCCCATCCCTGCTCTGACAGCTCTGGCAGCACCCCTCCCCCAACCCTGCTGCTCACAGCTCTGCCAGCACACCACCCCCACCCCAATTCTCACAGCTCTGGGCACAACACTCCCCCCAACCCGCTCTGACAGCTCTGGCAGCACCCCTCCCCTCACCCCCGCTCTCAGCTCTGGCAGCAACCCCCACCCCACCCCCTCTCTGGCAGCACACCTCCCCCCGCCCTCCTGCTCACAGCACTGGCAGCATACCTCCCCCCCACCTCCACTCTCTCAGCTCTGGCAGCAGCCCTCCTCCCACCCTTACAGCTTTGGCACCACCCCTCCCCCCAACCCGGCTCTAACAGCGCTGGCAGCACCCCTCCCCACACACGCTCTCACAGCTCTGGCAGTACCCCTCCCCAACCATCCTGCTCACAGCTCTGGCAGTACCCCTCCCCCACCCTCCTGCTCAGAGCTCAGGCAGCATCCCTCCACAGACCCCCAATCTCACAGCTCTGGCAGCACCCCTCCCCCCATCCTTGTCCTCACAGCTCTGGCAGCACCCCACCCCACACCTCTGCTCTCACAGCTCTGGCAGCACCCCTCCCCCCACCCTCACAGCTCTGGCAGCAACACTTCTCTCACACTCACAGCAATGGCAATACCCCTCCCCCACCCTCCTGTTCAGAGCTCTGGCAGCATTCCTCCCCCTACCCCAATCTCACAGCTCTGGCAGCACCCCTCCCCCCATCTATGTTTTCACAGCGCTGGCAGCACACCACCCCCCACCCCTGCACACACAGCTCTGGCAGCATCCCTCCCCACACCCACAATCTCACAGCTATGGCAGCGCCACTCCCCCTCCCGCCACCCTCACAGCTCTAGCAGCAGCCCTCACCCTCCTGCCACCCTCACAGCTCTTGCAGCACCCCTCCGCCCACCCTCCTGCTCACAGCACTGGCAGCACCCATTCCCCAACCCCTGCTCTCACAGCTCTGGAAACACCTGGCCCCCCCAACCATGCTCTCACAGCTCGGGCAGCACCCCTCCTCCCACCCCTGCACTCACAGCTTTGGCCGCACCCCTTCTCCCACCCTCCTGCTCAAAGCTCTGGCAGCTCCCATCCCTATACCCCTGCTCTCACAGCTCTGGCAGCACCCCTCCCCCACCGCCGCTCTCACAGCTCTGCCAGGACCCCTCCCCCTCCCCTCACCCTCACAGCTCTGGCAGCACCCCTCCCCCTCCCCTCACCCTCACAGCTCTGGCAGCAGCCCACCTACCACCCCTGCTCTCACAGCTCTCGCAGCACCCCTCCCCCACCACCGCTCTCACAGCTCTGCCAGGACCCCTCCCCCTCCCCTCACCCTCACAGCTCTGGCAGCAGCCCACCTACCACCCCTGCTCTCACAGCTCTGGCAGCACCCCTCCCTCACCGCCGCTCTCACAGCTCTGCCAGGACCCCTCCCCCTCCCCTCACCCTCACAGCTCTGGCAGCAGCCCACCTACCACCCCTGCTCTCACAGCTCTGGCAGCACCCCTCCGCCCACCCTCCTGCTCACTGCTCTGGCAGCACCCCTACCCCAACCCCTGTTCTCACATCTCTGGAAACACCTCACCCCCCAACCATGCTCTCACAGCTCGGGCAGCACCCCTCCTCCCACACTCACAGCCCTGGCAGCAGCCCTCCCCCCACCCTCCTGCTCACTGCTCTGGCAGCACCCCTCCCCCACCCTCCTTCTCACAGCTCTGGCAGCACCCCTCCCCCACCCTCCTTCTCACAGCTCTGGCCGCACCCATCCCCCGACCCCTGCTCTCACAGCTCTGGCAGCACCACTCCCCCGCTTCCCCTGCTCTCACAGCTCTGCCAGCACCACTCCCCCCCAACCCCTGCTCTCATAGCGCTGGCAGCACCATTCCCCCCACCCTCCTGCTCACAGCTCTGGCAGCACCCTTGCTCTCACAGCTCTGGTAGCACACCTCCGCCCACCCCCGCTCTCACGGCTCTGGCAGCACCCACCCCCAACACTCACAGCTCTGGCAGCACCCCTCCCCACATCCCAGCACTCACAGCTCTGGCAGCACCGCACTCCCCACCCATGCTCTCACAGCACTGGCCACACCCCTCTCCCCACCCTCACTCTCACAGCTCTGGCAGCATCCCTCCCCTCACCCTCAAAGCTCTGGCAGCACCCCTCCACCCAACCCGGCTCTCACAGCACTGGCCACACCCCTCTCCCTCCCCTCACCCTCAAAGCTCTGGCAGCACCCCTCCACCCAACCCGGCTCTCACAGCACGGGCAGCACCCCTCCCCACAACCCGGCTCTAACAGCTCTGGCAGGTCCCCTCCCCCACCCTCCTGCTCGGAGCTCTGGCAGCAACCCTCCCCCCACCTCCAATGTTACAGCTCTGGCAGCACACCTCTCCCCATCCTTGTTCTCACAGCTCTGGCAGCAACCGTCCCCCTCCCGCCACCCTCCTGCTCACAGCTCTGGCAGCACCCATTCCCCACCCTCCGGCTCACAGCTCTGGCGGCACCCCTCCCCCCAACCCCGCTCCCACAGCTCTGGCAGCATCCTTCGACTCACGCCCGCTCTCACAACTCTGGCAACACCCCTCCCCCCACCCCTGCTCTGACAGCTCTGGCAGCACCCCTCCCCCAACCCTGCTGCTCACAGCTCTGCCAGCACACCACCCCCACCCCAACTCTCACAGCTCTGGCCGCAACACTCCCCCCAACCCCGCTCTGACAGCTCTGGCAGCACCCCTCCCCTCACCCCCGCTCTCACAGCTCTGGCAGCACCCCTCCCCTCACCCCCGCTCTCACAGCTCTGGCAGCAACCCCCACCCCACCCCCTCTCTGACAGCACCCCTCCCCCCACTGTCCAGCTCACAGCTCTGGCAGCAACACTCTCCCCACTCCCCTGCTCTCACCGCTCTGGCAGCACACCTCCCCCCACCCTCCTGCTCACCGCTCTGGCAGCACACCTCCCCCCACACTCCTGCTCACAGCACTGGCAGCACCCTCCTCCCACCTCCACTCTCTCAGCTCTGGCAGCAGCCCTCCTCCCACCCTCACAGCTTTGGCAGCACCCCTCCCCCCAATCCGGCTCTAACAGCGCTGGCAGCACCCCTCCCCCCACACGCTCTCACAGCTGTGGCAGTACCCCTCCCCAACCATCCTGCTCACAGCTCTGGCAGTACCCCTCCCCCACCCTCCTGCTCAGAGCTCTGGCAGCATCCCTCCACACACCCCCAATCTCACAGCTCTGGCAGCACCCCTCCCCCCATCCTTGTTCTCACAGCTCCGGTAGCACCCCACCCCACACCTCTGCTCTTACAGCTCTGGCAGCACCCCTCCCCCCACCCCCGCTCTCACAGCTCTGGCAGCACCCCTCCTCCCACCCTCACAGCCCTGGCAGCACCCCTCCCCACACCCCTGCTCTCACAGCTCTGGCAGCATCCCTCGCCCCACGCCCGCTCTAACACCTCTGGCAGCAACTGTCTCCCACCCCCGCACTCACATCTCTGGCAGCACTCTTCCCCCCACCTCCGCTCTCACAGCTCTGGCAGCACCCATCCCCCCACCCCAACCCTCACAGCTCTGGCAGCACCCCTCCCACACACCCCCGCTCTCACAGCTCTGGCAGCACCCATTCCCAACCCTCTGGCTCACAGCTCTGGCAACGTCCCTCCCCCCACCCTGCTGCTCACAGCTCTGGCAGCACCCCACCCCCCACCCCCGCTCTCACAATGCTGACAGCACACCACCCCCCACCCCCGCTCTTACAGCTTTGGCAGCACCACCCCCCGTCCTTGTTCTCACAGCTCTGGCAGCAACCCTCCCCACACCTCTGCTCTCACAGCTTTGGCAGCACCCCTCCCCGCACCTCCGCTCTCACAACTCTGGCAGCACCCCTCCCCCTCCCACCACCCTCACAGCTTTGGCAGCAACCCTCCCCACACCTCTGCTCTCACAGCACTGGCAGCAGCCCTACCCCAACCCTCCTACTCACAGCACTGGCAGCACCCCTCCCCCCACCCTCCTACTCACAGCACTGGCAGCACCCCTCCCCCCACCTACGTTCTCACAGCTCTGGCAGCACCCCTTCCCCTCCCGCCATTCTCACATCTATGGCAGCAGCCATCCCCCCACCCTCCTGCTCAAAACTCTGGCAGCACACATCCCCCCACCCTCACAGCCCTGGCAGCAGCCCTCCCCCCACCCTCCTGCTCACAGCTCTGGCAGCACCCCTCCCCCCACCCCTGCTCTCACAGCTCTGGCAGCACCACTCCCCCGCCACACCTGCTCTCACAGCTCTGGCAGCACCACTCCCCCGCCACCCCTGCTCTCACAGCTCTGCCAGCACCACTCCCCCCCCACCCCTGCTCTCACAGCTCTGCCAGCACCACTCCCCCCCCACCCCTGCTCTCACAGCTCTGCCAGCACCATTCCCCCCACCCTCCTGCTCACAGCTCTGGCAGCACCCTTGCTCTCACAGCTCTGGTAGCACACCTCCGCCCACCCCCGCTCTCACGGCTCTGGCAGCACCCACCCCCAACACTCACAGCTCTGGCAGCACCCCTCCCCACATCCCAGCACTCACAGCTCTGGCAGCACCGCACCCCCCACCAATGCTCTCACAGCACTGGCCACACCCCTCTCCCCACCCCCACTCTCACAGCTCTGGCAGCATCCCTCCCCTCACCCTCAAAGCTCTGGCAGCACCCCTCCACCCAACCCGGCTCTCACAGCACTGGCAGCACCCCTCCACCCAACCCGGCTATCACAGCACTGGCAGCACCCCTCCACCCAACCCGGCTCTCACAGCACTGGCAGGTCCCCTCCCCCACCCTCCTGCTCGGAGCTCTGGCAGCAACCCTCCCCCCACCCCCAATGTTACAGCTCTGGCAGCACACCTCTCCCCATCCTTGTTCTCACAGCTCTGGCAGCACCCCACCCCACACCTCTGCTCTCACAGCTCTGGCAGCACCCCTCCCCCTCCCGCCACCCACACAACACTGGCAGCACCCCTCCCCCCACCTTCCTGCCCACAGCTCTGGCAGCACCCTTCCCCCCACACCCCTGCTCTCACAGCTTTGGCACCACCCCTCCCCATACCCCTGCTCTCACAGCTTTGGCAGCATCCCTCCACCCACCTCCGCTCTCACAGCTCTGGCAGCAACCGTCCCCCTCCCGCCACCCTCCTGCTCACAGCTCTGGCAGCACCCCTCCCCCACCGCTCACAGCTCTGGCAGCACCCCACCCCACACCTCTGCTCTCACAGCTCTGGCAGCACCCCTCCCCCTCCCGCCACCCTCACAACACTGGCAGCACCCCTCCCCCCACCTTCCTGCTCACAGCTCTGGCAGCACCCTTCCCCCCACACCCCTGCTCTCACAGCTTTGGCAGCACCCCTCCCCATACCCCTGCTCTCACAGCTTTGGCAGCATCCCTCCACCCACCTCCGCTCACACAGCTCTGGCAGCAACCGTCCCCCTCCCGCCACCCTCCTGCTCACAGCTCTGGCAGCACCCCTCCCCCACCCCTCACAGCTCTGGCAACACCCATTCCCCACCCTCCGGCTCACAGCTCTGGCGGAACCCCTCCCCCCAACCCCGCTCTCACAGCTCTGGCAGCATCCTTCGACCCACGCCCACTCTAACAGCGCTGGCAGCAACCGTCAGCCCACACCCGCTCTCACAACTCTGGCAGCACCCCTCCCCCCACCCCTGCTCTGACAGCTCTGGCAGCACCCCTCCCCCAACCCTGCTGCTCACAGCTCTGCCAGCACACCACCCCCACCCCAACTCTGACAGCTCTGGTAGCACCCCTCCCTCACCCCCGCTCTCACAGCTCTGGCAGCAACCCCCACCCCACCCCCTCTCTGGCAGCACCCCTACCCCCACCCGCGCTCTAACAGCTCTGGCAGCAACGCTCCCCACACTCCCCTGCTCTCACCGCTCTGGCAGCACACCTTCCCCCACCCTCCTGCTCACAGCACTGGCAGCACCCTCCTCCCACCCTCCTGCTCACAGCTCTGGCAGCACACCTCCCCCAACCTCCACTCTCTCAGCTCTGGCAGCAGCCCTCCTCCCACCCTTACAGCTTTGGCACCACCCCTCCCCCCAACCCGGCTCCAACAGCGCTGGCAGCACCCCTCCCCCCACACGCTCTCACAGCTCTGGCAGTACCCCTCCCCAACCATCCTGCTCACAGCTCTGGCAGTACCCCTCCCCCACCCTCCTGCTCAGAGCTCTGGCAGCATCCTCCACACACCCCCAATCTCACAGCTCTGGCAGCACCCCTCCGCCCATCCTTGTTCTCACAGCTCTGGCAGCACCCCACCCCACACCTCTGCTCTCACAGCTCTGGCAGCACCCCTCCCCCCACCCCCGCTCTCACAGCTCTGGCAGCACCCCTCCCCACACCCCTGCTCTCACAGCTCTGGCAGCACCCCTCCCCACACCCCTGCTCTCACAGCTCTGGCAGCACCCTACCCACCACACCCCAACTCTCAGAGGTTTGGCAGCACACCTCCCCACACCCCTGCTCTCACAGCTCTTGCAGCACCCCTCCCCCCACCCTCACAGCTCTGGCAGCAACACTTCTCTCACTCTCACAGCAATGGCAATACCCCTCCCCCACCCTCCTGTTCAGAGCTCTGGCAGCATTCCTCCCCCTACCCCAATCTCACAGCTCTGGCAGCACCCCTCTCCCAATCTTTGTTTTCACAGCGCTGGCAGCACCCCACCCCCCACCCCTGCACACACAGCTCTGGCAGCAACCCTCCCCACACCCCCAATCTCACAGCTATGGCAGCACCACTCCCCCTCCCGCCACCCTCACAGCTCTGGCAGCAGCCCTCACCCTCCTGCCACCCTCACAGCTCTTGCAGCACCCCTCCGCCCACCCTCCTGCTCAAAGCACTGGCAGCACCCCTCTCCCCACCGCCGCGCTCACAGCTCTGCCAGGACTCCTCCCCCTCCCCCCCACCCTCACAGCTCTTGCAGCACCCCTCCCCCGACCCTCCTGCTCACTGCTCTGGCAGCACCCATTCCCCAACCCCTGCTCTCACAGCTCTGGAAACACCTGGCCCCCCCAACCATGCTCCCACAGCTCGGGCAGCACCCCTCCTCCCACCCCTGCACTCACAGTTTTGGCTGCACCCCTCCTCCCACCCTCCTGCTCACAGCTCTGGCAGCTCCCATCCCTCACCGCCGCTCTCACAGCTCTGCCAGGACCCCTGCCCCTCCCCTCACCCTCACAGCTCTGGCAGCAGCCCACCTACCACCCCTGCTCTCACAGCTCTGGTAGCACCCCTCCGCCCACCCTCCTGCTCACTGCTCTGGCAGCACCCCTACCCAAACCCCTGTTCTCACATCTCTGGAAACACCTCACCCCCCAACCATGCTCTCACAGCTCGGGCAGCACCCCTCCTCCCACCCTCACAGCCCTGGCAGCAGCCCTCCCCCCACCCTCCTGCTCACAACTCTGGCAGCACCCCTCCCCCACCCTCCTTCTCACAGCTCTGGCAGCACCCCTCCCCCACCCTCCTCACAGCTCTGGCCGCTCCCATCCCCCCACCCCTGCTCTCACAGCTCTGGCAGCACCACTCCCCCGCCACCCCTGCTCTCACAGCCCTGCCAGCACCACTCCCCCGCCACCCCTGCTCTCACAGCCCTGCCAGCACCACTCCCCCCCACCCCTGCTCTCACAGCGCTGGCAGCACCATTCCCCCCACCCTCCTGCTCACAGCTCTGGCAGCACCCTTGCTCTCACAGCTCTGGTAGCACACCTCCGCCCACCCCCGCTCTCACGGCTCTGGCAGCACCCACCCCCAACACTCACAGCTCTGGCAGCACCCCTCCCTACATCCCAGCACTCACAGCTCTGGCAGCACCGCACCCCCCACCCATGCTCTCACAGCACTGGCCACACCCCTCTCCCCACCCCCACTCTCACAGCTCTGGCAGCATCCCTCCCCTCACCCTCAAAGCTCTGGCAGCACCCCTCCACCCAACCCGGCTCTCACAGCACTGGCAGCACCCCTCCACCCAACCCGGCTCTCACAGCACTGGCAGCACCCCTCCACCCAACCCGGCTCTCACAGCACTGGCAGCACCCCTCCCCACAACCCGGCTCTAACAGCTCTGGCAGGTCCCGTCCCCCACCCTCCTGCTCGGAGCTCTGGCAGCAACCCACCACCCACCCCCAATGTTACAGCTCTGGCAGCACACCTCTCCCCATCCTTGTTCTCACAGCTCTGGCGGCACCCCTCCCCCCTCCTCCGCTCTCACAGCTCTGGCAGCATCCTTCGACTCACGCCCGCTTTCACAACTCTGGCAGCACCCCTCCCCCCACCCATGCTCTGACAGCTATGGCAGCACCCCTCCCCCAACCCTGCTGCTCACAGCTCTGCCAGCACACCACCCTTACCCCAACTCTCACAGCTCTGGCCGCAACACTCACCCCAACCCCGCTCTGACAGCTCTGGCAGCACCCCTCCCCTCACCCCCGCTCTCACAGCTCTGGCAGCAACCCCCACCCCACCCCCTCTCTGACAGCACCCCTCCCCCCACTGTCCAGCTCACAGCTCTGGCAGCACCCCTACCCCCACCCGCGCTCTAACAGCTCTGGCACCAACGCTCCCCCCACTCCCCTGCTCTCACCGCTCTGGCAGCACACCTCCTCCCACCCTCCTGCTCACAGCACTGGCAGCACTGGCAGCACCCTCCCCCCACCCTCCTACTCACAGCACTGGCAGCACCCCTCCCCCCACCTCCACTCTCTCAGCTCTGGCAGCAGCCCTCCTCCCACCCTCACAGCTTTGGCAGCACCCCTCCCCCCAACCCGGCTCTAACAGCGCTGGCAGCACCCCTCCCCCCACACGCTCTCACAGCTCTGGCAGTACCCCTCCCCAACCATCCTGCTCACAGCTCTGGCAGTACCCCTCCCCCACCCTCCTGCTCAGAGCTCAGGCAGCATCCCTCCACACACCCCCAATCTCACAGCTCTGGCAGCACCCCTCCCCCCATCCTTGTTCTCAGCTCTGGCAACACCCCACCCCACACCTCTGCTCTCATAGCTCTGGCAGCACCCCTCCCCCCACCCCGGCTCTCACAGCCCTGGCAGCACCCCTCCCCACACCCCTGCTCTCACAGCTCTGGCAGCACCCTACCCCCCACACCCCAGCTTTCAGAGTTTTGGCAGCACCCCTCCCCACACCACACACCTGCTCTCACAGCTCTTGCAGCACCCCTCCCCCCACCCTCACAGCTCTGGCAGCAACACTTCTCTCACTCTCACAGCAATGGCAATACCCCTCCCCCACCCTCCTGTTCAGAGCTCTGGCAGCATTCCTCCCCCTACCCCAATCTCACAGCTCTGGCAGCACCCCTCCCCCCATCTTTGTTTTCACAGCTCTGGCAGCAACCCTCCCCCCACATTCCTGCTCACAGCTCTGGCAGCACCCCTTCCCTGAACCCTGCTAACACAGCTCTGGCAGCAGCCCTCCCCCCACCCTCACAGCTCTGGCAGCACCCCTGCTCACACAGCTCTGGCAGCACCCCTACACACACAGCTCTGGCAGCACCCCTACACACACAGCTCTGGCAGCACCCCTACACACACTGCTCTGGCAGCACCCCTACACACACTGCTCTGGCAGCACCCCTACACACACTGCTCTGGCAGCACCCCTACACACACTGCTCTGGCAGCACCCCTACACACAATGCTCTGGCAGCACCCCTACACACAATGCTCTGGCAGCACCCCTACACACACTGCTCTGGCAGCACCCCTACACACACTGCTCTGGCAGCACCCCTACACACACTGCTCTGGCAGCACCCCTACACACACTGCTCTGGCAGCACCCCTACACACACTGCTCTGGCAGCACCCCTACACACACTGCTCTGGCAGCACCCCTACACACACTGCTCTGGCAGCACCCCTACACAAACTGCTCTGGCAGCACCCCTACACACACTGCTCTGGCAGCACCCCTACACACACAGCTCTGGCAGCACCCCTGCTCACACAGCTCTGGCAGCACCCCTGCTCACACAGCTCTGGCAGCACCCCTGCTCACACAGCTCTGGCAGCACCCCTGCTCACACAGCTCTGGCAGCACCCCTGCTCACACAGCTCTGGCAGCACCCCTGCTCACACAGCTCTGGCAGCACCCCTGCTCACACAGCTCTGGCAGCACCCCTACACACACAGCTCTGGCAGCACCCCTTCCCCCACCCTCCTGCTCAAAGCTCTGGCAGCATCCCTCCCCCCACCCCCAATCTCTCAGCTGTGGCAGCACCACTCCCCCTCCCGCCACCCTCACAACTCTGGCAGCACCGCTCAACCTCCCGCCACCCTCACAGCTCTGGCAGCACCCCTCCGCCCACCCTCCTGCTCACAGCTCTGGCAGCATCCCACCTATCGCACCCACCCTCACAGCTCTGGCAGCAGCCCACCTACCACCCCTGCTCTCACAGCTCTGGAAACACCTGGCCACCCAACCATGCACTCACAGCTTTGGCAGCACCCCTCCTCCCACCCTCCTGCTCAAAGCTCTGGCAGCACCCCTCCCTATACCACTGCTCTCACAGCTCTGGCAGCACACCTCCCCCATCCTCCTGATCACAACTCTGGCAACACCCCTCCCCCCACACCCCTGCTCTCACAGCTCTGGCAGCAGCCCTCCCCCCACCCACACAGCTCTGGCAGCAGCCCTCCCCCCACCCACACAGCTCTGGCAGCAGCCCTCCCCCCACCCACACAGCTCTGGCAGCAGCCCTCCCCCCACCCACACAGCTCTGGCAGCAGCCCTCCCCCCACCCACACAGCTCTGGCAGCAGCCCTCCCCCCACCCACACAGCTCTGGCAGCAGCCCTCCCCCCACCCACACAGCTCTGGCAGCAGCCCTCCCCCCACCCACACAGCTCTGGCAGCAGCCCTCCCCCCACCCACACAGCTCTGGCAGCAGCCCTCCCCCCACCCACACAGCTCTGGCAGCAGCCCTCCCCCCACGCACACACACCTCTGGCAGCAGCCCTGCACACACACCTCTGGCAGCACCCCTGCACACACACCTCTGGCAGCACCCCTGCACACACACCTCTGGCAGCACCCCTGCACACACACCTCTGGCAGCACCCCTGCACACACACCTCTGGCAGCACCCCTGCACACACACCTCTGGCAGCACCCCTGCACACACAGCTCTGGCAGCACCCCTGCACACACACACCTCTGGCAGCACCCCTGCACACACACACCTCTGGCAGCACCCCTGCACACACACACCTCTGGCAGCACCCCTGCACACACACCTCTGGCAGCACCCCTGCACACACACCTCTGGCAGCACCCCTGCACACACACCTCTGGCAGCACCCCTGCACACACACCTCTGGCAGCACCCCTGCACACACACCTCTGGCAGCACCCCTGCACACACAGCTCTGGCAGCACCCCTGCACACACACCTCTGGCAGCACCCCTGCACACACACCTCTGGCAGCACCCCTGCACACACACCTCTGGCAGCACCCCTGCACACACACCTCTGGCAGCACCCCTGCACACACACCTCTGGCAGCACCCCTGCACACACACCTCTGGCAGCACCCCTGCACACACACCTCTGGCAGCACCCCTGCACACACACCTCTGGCAGCACCCCTGCACACACACCTCTGGCAGCACCCCTGCACACACACCTCTGGCAGCACCCCTGCACACACCCTCACAGCTCTGGCAGCAGCTCTCCTCCCACCCACCTGCTCACAGCTCTGGCAGCACACCTCCCCACAAACAGCTCTCACAGCTCTGGCAGCATCCCTCCCCCCACCTTTGCTCTCTCAGCTCTGGCAGGACCACTCCCCCCACCCTCCTGCTCAGAGCTCTGGCAGCTCCGGTCACCACATCCCTACTCTCACAGCTCTTACAGCGCTCTTCCCCCACCCTCCTGCTCACAACTCTGGCAGCACCCCTTCTCCCTCTCTCACAGCTCTGGCAGCAACCTTCCTCCCACCCTCACAGCTCTGGCAGCACCCCTCCTCCCACCCTCACAGCTCTGGCAGCACCCCTCCCCCCACCCTCACAGCTTTGGCAGCATCCCACCCCCACCTTCCTGCTCACAGCTCTGGCAGCACCAATCCCCCCAACCTGGCTCTCTCAACTCTGGCAGCACAGCTCCCCCCAACCCGGCTCTCACGGCTCTGGCATCACCCGTCCCCCCAAACCGGCTCTCACAGCTCTGGCAGCACCCCACTCCCCACCCCTGCTCTCACAGCGCTGGCAGTACACCTCCCCAACCCTCCTGCTCAGAGCTCTGGCAGCACATCTCCCCCCAACCCGGCTCTCACAGCTCTGGCAGCACCACACCCCACACCTCTGCTCTCACAGCGCTGGCAGCACCGCTCCCCACTCCCCTGCTCTCACAGCTCTGGCAGCACCACTTCTCCCACCCTCCTGCTCACAGCTCTGGCAGCATCCGTACACCCACCCTCCTGCTCACAGCTCTGGCAGCTCCGCTCCCCACACCCCTGCTCTCACAGTTCTTGCAGCTCCCTTCCCCCCGCCCTCCTGCTCACAGCTCTGGCAGCTCCGCTCCCCACACCCCTGCTCCCACAACTCTGGCAGCATCCCTCCCCCAACCCTCACAGCTCTGGCAGCAACCCTCCTCCCAGCCTCAGAGCTCTGGCAGCACTCCTCCCCCCACCCTCCTGTTCACAGCTCTGGCAGCACCCCGCCCCCCCAACCTCCTGCTCACAGCTCTGGCAGCACTCCTCCCCCCACCCTCCTGTTCACAGCTCTGGCAGCACCCCGCCCCCCCAACCTCCTGCTCACAGCTCTGGCATCACCCCTCCCCCCAGCCCTGCTCTTAAAGCGCTGGCAATACACCTCACCAACCCTCCTGCTCAGAGCTCTGGCAGCACATCTCCCCGCAACCGGGCTCTCACAGCTCTGGCAGCTCCCATCCCCCCACATTGCTGCTCACAGCTCTGGCAGCACCCCTCCCCACACCACAGCTCTCACAGCTCTGGCAGCATCCGTCCCCCCACCCTCACAGCTCTGGCAGCAATCCTCCTCCCACCCTCACAGCTCTGGCAGCAGCCCTCGTCCCACCCCTGCTCTCACAGCTCTGGCAGCACCCCTCCCCCCACCCTCACAGCTTTGGCAGCATCCCTCCCCCCACCCTTCTGCTCACAGCTCTGGCAGCAACCCTCCCCCCACCCTCACAGCTTTGGCAGCATCCCTCCCACCACCCTTCTGCTCACAGCTCTGGCAGCATCCCTCCCCACACCTCTGCTCTCACAGCGCTGGCAGCACCCCTCCCCACTCCCCTGCTCTCACAGCTCTGGCAGCACCACTCCTCCCACCCTCCTGCTCACAGCTCTGGCAGCTCCGCGCCCCACACACCTGTTCTCATAGTTCTTGCAGCACCATTCCCCCCACCCTCCTGCTCACAGCTCTGGCAGCTCCGCTCCCCACACCCCTGCTCTCACAGCTCTGGCAGCACCCCTCCCCACTCCCCTGCTCTCACAGCTCTGGCAGCACCACTCCTCCCACCCTCCTGCTTACAGCTCTGGCAGCACCCCTCCCCCAACCCTCACAGCTCCAGCAGCATCCCTCCTACCAACCTCACAGCTCTGGCAGCACCCCTCCGCCCACCCTCCTGCTCACAGCTCTGGCAGCACCCCTCCCCACACCTCTGCTCTCACAGCTCTGGCAGCAGCCCTCCCCACTCCCCTGCTCTCACAGCTCTGGCAGCCCCCCTCCCCCCACCCTCCTGCTCTCACAGCTCTGGCAGCAACCCTCCCCCGAACCTGGCTCTCTCAACTCTGGCAGCACAGCACCCCCCAACCCGGCTCTCGCGGCTCTGGCATCACCCGTCCCCCCCAACCCGGCTCTCACTGCTCTGGCATCACCCCAACCCCCACCCCTGCTCTCACAGCGCTGGCAGTACACCTCCCCAACCCTCCTGCTCAGAGCTCTGGCAGCACATCTCCCCCCAACCCGGCTCTCAAAGCTCTGGCAGCAACCCTCCCCCATCCTTGTTCTCACAGCTCTGGCAGCACCCCTCCCCACACCCCTGCGCTCACAACTCTTGCAGCACCCCTCCCCCAACCCTCCTGCTCACATCTCTTGCAGGACCCCTACCCCCCCAGCTCCTGCTCACAGCTCTGGCAGCTCCCATCCCCCCACGCTGCTGCTCACAGCTCTGGCAGCACCCCTCCCCACACCACAGCTCTCACAGCTCTGGCAGCATCCCTCCCCCCACCCTCACAGCTCTGGCAGCAACCCTCCTCCGAGCCTCACAGTTCTGGCAGCACTCCTCCCCCCACCCTCCTGTTCACAGCTCTGGCAGGACCCCTCCCCGCAACCCAGGTCTCACAGCTCAGACAGCTCCGCTCCCCACATCCCTGCTCTCTCAGCTCTTGCCGCACCCCTCCCCCCACCCTCACAGCTCTGGCAGCAACCCTCCTCCGAGCCTCACAGTTCTGGCAGCACTCCTCCCCCCACCCTCCTGTTCACAGCTCTGGCAGGACCCCTCCCCGCAACCCAGCTCTCACAGCTCAGGCAGCTCCACTCCCCACATCCCTGCTCTCTCAGCTCTTGCCGCACCCCTCCCCCCACCCTCACAGCTCTGGCAGCAGTCCTCCCCGCAACCCGGCTCTCACAGCTCAGGCAGCAACCCTCCCCCATCCTTGTTCTCACAGCTCTGGCAGCACCCCTCCCCACACCCCTGCACTCACAACTCTTGCAGCACACCCCCCACCCACGCTGCTGCTCACAGCTCTTGCAGGACCCCTCCCCCCAAGCTCCTGCTCACAGCTCTGGCAGCTCCCATCACCCCACGCTGCTGCTCACAGCTCTGGCAGCCCCCCTCCCCCCACCCTCCTGCTCTCACAGCTCTGGCAGCAACCCTCCCCCGAACCTGGCTCTCTCAACTCTGGCAGCACAGCACCCTCCAACCCGGCTCTCGCGGCTCTGGCATCACCCGTCCCCCCCAACTCGGCTCTCACTGCTCTGGCATCACCCCAACCCCCACCCCTGCTCTCACAGCGCTGGCAGTACACCTCCCCAACCCTCCTGCTCAGAGCTCTGGCAGCACATCTCCCCCCAACCCGGCTCTCAAAGCTCTGGCAGCAACCCTCCCCCATCCTTGTTCTCACAGCTCTGGCAGCACCCCTCCCCACACCCCTGCGCTCACAACTCTTGCAGCACCCCTCCCCCAACCCTCCTGCTCACATCTCTTGCAGGACCCCTACCCCCCCAGCTCCTGCTCACAGCTCTGGCAGCTCCCATCCCCCCACGCTGCTGCTCACAGCTCTGGCAGCACCCCTCCCCACACCACAGCTCTCACAGCTCTGGCAGCATCCCTCCCCCCACCCTCACAGCTCTGGCAGCAACCCTCCTCCGAGCCTCACAGTTCTGGCAGCACTCCTCCCCCCACCCTCCTGTTCACAGCTCTGGCAGGACCCCTCCCCGCAACCCAGGTCTCACAGCTCAGACAGCTCCGCTCCCCACATCCCTGCTCTCTCAGCTCTTGCCGCACCCCTCCCCCCACCCTCACAGCTCTGGCAGCAACCCTCCTCCGAGCCTCACAGTTCTGGCAGCACTCCTCCCCCCACCCTCCTGTTCACAGCTCTGGCAGGACCCCTCCCCGCAACCCAGCTCTCACAGCTCAGGCAGCTCCACTCCCCACATCCCTGCTCTCTCAGCTCTTGCCGCACCCCTCCCCCCACCCTCACAGCTCTGGCAGCAGTCCTCCCCGCAACCCGGCTCTCACAGCTCAGGCAGCAACCCTCCCCCATCCTTGTTCTCACAGCTCTGGCAGCACCCCTCCCCACACCCCTGCACTCACAACTCTTGCAGCACACCCCCCACCCACGCTGCTGCTCACAGCTCTTGCAGGACCCCTCCCCCCAAGCTCCTGCTCACAGCTCTGGCAGCTCCCATCACCCCACGCTGCTGCTCACAGCTCTGGCAGCACCCCTCCCCACACCACAGCTCTCACAGCTCTGGCAGCATCCCTCCCCCCACCCTCACAGCTCTGGCAGCAACCCTCCTCCCACCCTCACAGCTCTGGCAGCACCCCTCCCCCCACCCTCCTGCTCACAGCTCTGGCAGCTCCGCTCCCCACACCCCTGCTCTCACAGTTCTTGCAGCACCCTTCCCCCCACCCTCCTGCTCACAGCTGTGGCAGCTCCGCTCCCCACACCCCTGCTCTCACATCTCTTACAGCGCCCTTCCCCCACCCTCCGGCTCACAACTCTGGCAGCACACCTCCCCCCACCTCCGCTCTCTCAGCTCTGGCAGCACCCCTCCTCCCACACTCCCAGCTCTGGCAGCAACCCTCCTCCCACCCTCACAGCTCTGGCAGCAGCCCTCGTCCCACCCTCACAGCTCTGGTAGCAGCCCTCGTCCCACCCTCCAGGTCACAGCTCTGGCAGCACACCTTCCCGCAACCCAGCTCTCACAGCTCTGGCAGCACCGGTCCCCACACCTCTGCACTCACAGCTCTGGCAGCACCCCTCCCCACTCCCCTGCTCTCACAGCTCTGGCAGCACCACTCCTCCCACCCTCCTGCTCACAGCTCTGGGAACACCCCACCCCCCACCCGCCTGCTCACAGCTCTGGCAGCTCTGTTCCCCACACCCCTGCTCTCACAGTTCTTGCAGCACCCTTCCCCCCACCCTCCTGCTCACAGCTCTGGCAGCTCCGCTCCCCACACCCCTGCTCTCACAGCTCTGGCAGCACCCCTCCCCACACCTCTGCTCTCACAGCTCTGGCAGCGCCCCTCCCAACACCTCTGCTCTCACAGCGCTGGCAGCACCCCTCCCCACTCCCCTGCTCTCACAGCTCTGGCAGCACCCCTCCCCACACTCCTGCTCCCACACTCTGGCAGCATTCCACCCCCCACCCTCACAGCTCTGGCAGCAACCTTCCTTCCAGCTTCACAGCTCTGGCAGCACTCTTCCCCCCACCCTCCTGTTCACAGCTCTGGCAGCACCCCTCCGCACACCCCTGCTCTCACAGCTCTGGCAGCCCCCCTCCCCCCACCCTCCTGCTCACAACTCTGGCAGCACACCTCCCCCCACCTCCGCTCTGACAGCTCTGGCAGCACCCCTCCGCCCACCCTCACAGCTCTGGCAGCAACCCTGCTCTCACAGCTCTGGCAGCATCCCTCCCCCCACCCTCACAGCTCTGGCAGCACCCCTCCGCCCACCCTCCTGCTCACAGCTCTGGCAGCACACCTCCCGACACCCCTGCTCTCACAGCTCTGGCAGCACCCCTCCCCCGACCATTCTGCTCACATCTCTGGCAGCACGCCTCCCCCCTCCCTCCTGTTCACAGCTCTGGCTGCACCCATCCCACCACCCTGCTGCTCACAGCTCTGGCAACAGCCCTCCTCCCACCCTCACAGCGTCGGCAGCACCCCTCCCTCGACCCTCCTGCTCACAGCTCTGGCAGAACACCTTCCGCCACCCCTGCTCTCACAGCTCTGGCAGCACCCGTCCCCACACCACCAATCTCACAGCTCTGGCAGCACCCCTCCCCCGAACCTACTGCTGACAGCTCTGGCAGCACCCCTTCCCCCACCCCTGCTCTCACAGCTCTGGCAGCAGCCCTCCTCCCACCCTCGTAGCTATGGCAGCATCCCTCAGCCCACCCTCCTGCTCTGACGGGTCTGGCAGCACCCCTCCCCCCACCTCCGCTCTCACAGCTCTGGCAGCACCCCTCCCCCCACCTCCGCTCTCACAGCTCTGGCAGCACCCCTCCTCCTCCCGCCACCCTCACAGCTCTGGCACCACCCCTCCTCCCACTCTCCTGCTCACAGCACTGGCAGCAGCCCTCCCCCCACCTCCGCTCTCACAGCTCTGGCAGCACCCCTCCCCATCCCGCCACCCTCACATCTCTGGCCGCTCCGATCCCCCCACCCCAACTCTCTCAGCTCTGGCAGTACCCCGCCCCCCACCCTCCGGCTCACAGCACTGGTAGCACACCTCGCCCCGCCCACACTTCTGGCAGCAGCCCTACCCCCACCCTCCTGCTCACAGCTATGTCAGCTCCCCTCCCCACACCCTACTGCTCACAAATCTGGCAGCTCCCCTCCCCACACCCATGCTCTCACAGCTCTTGCAGCACCATTCCCCCCATCCTCCTGCTCACAGCTCTGGCAGCTCCCCTCCCCACATCCTCCTGCTCACAACTCTGGCAGCACACCTCCCCCCACCTCCGCTCTCACAGCTCTGTCAGCACAACTCCCCCTACGCCTGCTCTCACAGCACTTACAGCAACCTTCCCCCCCATCCTCCTGCTCACAACTCTGGCAGCACACCTCACCCCACCTCCGCTCTGACAGCACCCCTCCCCCCACCCATGCTCTCACAGCTCTTGCCACACCTCTCTCCCCACCCTCACAGCTCTGGCAGCAGCCCTCCTCTCACCCTCACAGCTTTGGCAGCATCCCTGCCCCCACCCACCTGCTCACAGCTCTGGCAGCACAGCTCCCCACATCCCTGCTCTCACAGTTCTTGCAGCACCCTTCCCCCCACCCTCCTGCTCACAACTCTGGCAGCACACCTCCCCTCACCTCCACTCTCTCAGCTCTGGCAGCACCCCTCCTCCCACTCACACAGCTCTGGCAGCAACCCTCCTCCCACCCTCACAGCTCTGGCAGCACCCCTCCCCCAACCCTCACAGCTTTGGCAGCATCCCTCCCACACTCTCCTGCTCACAGCTCTGGCAGCACCCCTCCCCGCAACCCGGCTCTCACAGCTCAGGCAGCTCCGCTCCCCACATCCCTGCTCTCTCAGCTCTTGCCGCACCCCTCCCACCACCCTCACAGCTCTGGCAGCAACCCTCCCCCGAACCTGGCTCTCTCAACTCTGGCAGCACAGCACCCCCCAACCCGGCTCTCGCGGCTCTGGCATCACCCGTCCCCCCCAACTCGGCTCTCACTGCTCTGGCATCACCCCAACCCCCACCCCTGCTCTCACAGCGCTGGCAGTACACCTGCCCAACCCTCCTGCTCAGAGCTCTGGCAGCACATCTCCCCCCAACCCGGCTCTCAAAGCTCTGGCAGCAACCCTCCCCCATCCTTGTTCTCACAGCTCTGGCAGCACCCCTCCCCACACCCCTGCGCTCACAACTCTTGCAGCACCCCTCCCCCAACCCTCCTGCTCACATCTCTTGCAGGACCCCTACCCCCCCCACCCTCCTGTTCACAGCTCTGGCAGGACCCCTCCCCGCAACCCAGCTCTCACAGCTCAGACAGCTCCGCTCCCCACATCCCTGCTCTCTCAGCTCTTGCCGCACCCCTCCCCCCACCCTCACAGTTCTGGCAGCACTCCTCCCCCCACCCTCCTGTTCACAGCTCTGGCAGGACCCCTCCCCGCAACCCAGCTCTCACAGCTCAGGCAGCTCCGCTCCCCACATCCCTGCTCTCTCAGCTCTTGCCGCACCCCTCCCCCCACCCTCACAGCTCTGGCAGCAGCCCTCGTCCCACTCCTGCTATGACAGCACTGGCAGCACCCCTCCCCCCACCCTCACAGCTTTGGCAGCATCCCACCCCCACCCTCCTGCTCACAGCTCTGGCAGCATCCCTCCCCCCACCCTACTGTTCAAAGCTCTGGCAGCACCCCTCCCCACACCCCTGCTCTCACAGCTCTGGCAGCAGCCCTCCTCCCACCCTCACAGCTTCAGCAGCACCCCTCACCCCACCCTCCTGCTCTCACAGCTCTGGCAGCACCTCTCCCCCCACCTCCGCTCTCACAGCTCTGGCAGCACCTCTCCCCATCCCGCCACACTCACAGCTCTGGCACCACCCCTCCTCCCACTCTCCTGCTCACAGCACTGGCAGCACCCCTCCCCCCACCTCCGCTCTCACAGCACCTCTCCCCCTCCCGCCACCCTCACAGCTCTGGCACCAACCCTCCTCCCACTCTCCTGCTCACAGCACTGGCAGCACCCCTCCCCCCACCTCCGCTCTCACAGCTCTGGCAGCACCCCTCCCCCTCCCGCCACGCTCACATCTCTGGCCGCACCGATCCCCCCACCAAAACTCTCTCAGCTCTGGCAGCACCCCACCCTCCGGCTCACAGCACTGGTAGCACACCTTGCCCCACCCTCACACCTCTGGCAGCAGCCCTACCCCCACCCTCCTGCTCACATCTATGTCAGCTCCCCTCCCCACACCTTACTGCTCACAACTCTGGCAGCTCCCCTCCCCACACCCATGCTCTCACAGCTCTTGCAGCAGCATTCCCCCCATCCTCCTGCTCACAGCTCTGGCAGCACACCTCCCCCCACCTCCGCTCTCACAGCTCTGGCAGCACACCTCCCCCCACCTCCGCTCTCACAGCTCTGTCAGCACACCTCCCCCTACGCCTGCTCTGACAGCACTTACAGCAACCTTCCCCCCATCCTCCTGCTCACAACTCTGGCAGCACACCTCACCCCACCTCCGCTCTGACAGCTCTGACAGCACCCCTCCCCCCACCCATGCTCTCACAGCTCTTGCCGCACCTCTCTCCCCACCCTCACAGCTCTGGCAGCAGCCCTCCTCTCACCCTCACAGCTTTGGCAGCATCCCTGCCCCCACCCACCTGCTCACAGCTCTGGCAGCACCCCTCCCCACACCCTCCTGTTCACAGCCCTGGCAGCTCCGCTCCCCACACCCCTGCTCTCACAGTTCTTGCAGCACCCTTCCCCCCACCCTCCTGCTCACAACTCTGGCAGCACACCTCCCCTCACCTCCGCTCTCTCAGCTCTGGCAGCACCCCTCCTCCCACTCACACAGCTCTGGCAGCAACCCTCCTCCCACCCTCACAGCTCTGGCAGCAGCCCTCGTCCCACCCCTGCTCTCACAGCTCTGGCAGCACCCCTCCCCCAACCCTCACAACTTTGGCAGCATCCCTCCCACACCCTCCTGCTCACAGCTCTGGCAGCACCCCTCCCCGCAACCCGGCTCTCACAGCTCAGGCAGCTCCGCTCCCCACATCCCTGCTCTCTCAGCTCTTGCCGCACCCCTCCCACCACCCTCACAGCTCTGGCAGCAACCCTCCCCCGAACCTGGCTCTCTCAACTCTGGCAGCACAGCACCCCCCAACCCGGCTCTCGCGGCTCTGGCATCACCCGTCCCCCCCAACTCGGCTCTCACTGCTCTGGCATCACCCCAACCCCCACCCCTGCTCTCACAGCGCTGGCAGTACACCTCCCCAACCCTCCTGCTCAGAGCTCTGGCAGCACATCTCCCCCCAACCCGGCTCTCAAAGCTCTGGCAGCAACCCTCCCCCATCCTTGTTCTCACAGCTCTGGCAGCACCCCTCCCCACACCCCTGCGCTCACAACTCTTGCAGCACCCCTCCCCCAACCCTCCTGCTCACATCTCTTGCAGGACCCCTACCCCCCCAGCTCCTGCTCACAGCTCTGGCAGCTCCCATCCCCCCACGCTGCTGCTCACAGCTCTGGCAGCACCCCTCCCCACACCACAGCTCTCTCAGCTCTTGCCGCACCCCTCCCCCCACCCTCACAGCTCTGGCAGCAACCCTCCTCCGAGCCTCACAGTTCTGGCAGCACTCCTCCCCCCACCCTCCTAGTCACAGCTCTGGCAGGACCCCTTCCCGCAACCCAGCTCTCACAGCTCAGGCAGCTCCGCTCCCCACATCCCTGCTCTCTCAGCTCTTGCCGCACCCCTCCCCCCACCCTCACAGCTCTGGCAGCAGCCCTCGTCCCACCCCTGCTCTCACAGCTCTGGCAGCAGCCCTCCTCCCACCCTCACAGCTTCGGCAGCACCCCTCACCCCACCCTCCTGCTCTCACAGCTCTGGCAGCACCTCTCCCCCCACCTCCGCTCTCACAGCTCTGGCAGCACCTCTCCCCATCCCGCCACACTCACAGCTCTGGCACCACCCCTCCTCCCACTCTCCTGCTCACAGCACTGGCAGCACCCCTCCCCCCACCTCCGCTCTCACAGCACCTCTCCCCCTCCCGCCACCCTCACAGCTCTGGCACCACCCCTCCTCCCACTCTCCTGCTCACATCACTGGCAGCACTCCTCCCCCCACCTCCGCTCTCACAGCTCTGGCAGCACCCCTCCCCCTCCCGCCACGCTCACATCTCTGGCCGCACCGATCCCCCCACCAAAACTCTCTCAGCTCTGGCAGCACCCCACCCTCCGGCTCACAGCACTGGTAGCACACCTTGCCCCACCCTCACACCTCTGGCAGCAGCCCTACCCCCACCCTCCTGCTCACAGCTATGTCAGCTCCCCTCCCCACACCTTACTGCTCACAACTCTGGCAGCTCCCCTCCCCACACCCATGCTCTCACAGCTCTTGCAGCACCATTCCCGCCATCCTCCTGCTCACAGCTCTGGCAGCACACCTCCCCCCACCTCCGCTCTCACAGCTCTGGCAGCACCCCTCCCCCCACGTCTGCTCGCACAGCACTTACAGCAACCTTCCCCCCACCCTCCTGCTCACAATTCTGGCAGCACACCACCCCCCACCTCCGCTCTCACAGCTCTGGCAGCACCCCTCCCCCCACCCCTGCTCTCACAGCTCTTACCGCACCCCTCCCCCCACCCTCACAGCTCTGGCAGCAGCCCTCCTCCCACACTCACAGCTTTGGCAGCATCCCTCCCCCCACCCAACTGCTCACAGCTCTGGCAGCACAGCTCTCCGCAACCAGCTCTCACAGCTCTGGCAGCATTCCTCCCCCCACCATTGCTCTCACAGCTCTGGCAGGACCACTCCCCCCACCCTCCTGCTCAGAGCTCTGGCAGCACATCTCCCCTCAACCTCGCCCTCACAGCTCTGGCAGCAACCCTCCCCCATCCTTGTTCTCACAGCTCTTGCAGCAACCCTCCCCCCACCCTTGCTCTCACAACTCTGGCAGCACCCCTCCCCCACTCTCCTGCTCAGGGCTCTGGCAGCACCCCTCCCCCCACCCCTGCTCTCACAGCTCTGGCAGCACCACTCCCCCGCCACCCCTGCTCTCACAGCTCTGGCAGCACCCCTCCCCCAACCCTCACAGCTTTGGCAGCATCCCTCCACCCACCCACCTGCTCACAGCTCTGGCAGCACACCTCCCTCTACCCTCCTGCTCACAACTCTGGCTGCACACCTCCCCGCACCTCTGCTCTCTCAGCTCTGGCAGCAACCCTCCCCCAACCGTCACAGATTTGGCAGCATCCCTCCACCCACCCACCTGCTCACAGCTCTGGCAGCACACCTCCCCCCACCCTCCTGCTCACAACGCTGGCAGCACACCTCCCCCCACCTCTGCTCTGGCAGCACCCCTCCCCCCACCCTCACAGCTCTGGCAGCACCTCTCCCCCTCACCATCCTGCTCAAAGCTATGGCAGCACCCCTCCCCACACCCCTGCTCTCACAGCTCTGGCAGCTCCCCTCCCCCCACCCTCCTGCTGACAGCTCTGGCAGCTCCACTCCCCCCTCCCTCCTGCTGACAGCTCGGGGAGCACCCCTCCCCAACCCTCCTGCTCAGAGCTCTGGCAGCTCCCCTCTCCCCACCCTCCTGCTCACAACTCTGGCAACTGACCTCCCCATACCCCCGCTCTCACAGCTTTGGCAGCACCCCTACCCCCACCCTCCTACTCAACTCTGCCAGCACACCTCCCCCCACCTCCGCTTTCACAGCTCTGGCAGCACCCCTCCTCCCACCCCGGCTGTCACAGATCAGGCAGCACCGCTCCTCCCACCCTCACAGCTTTGGCAGCATCCCTCCCCCCACCCTCCTGCTCACAGCTCTGGCAGCACAGCTCCCCCCAACCCGGCTCTCACAGCTCTGGCATCACCGGTGCCCCCAACCCGGCTCTCATACCTCTGGCATCACCCCTCCCCCCACCCCTGCTCTCACAGCTCTGGCAGTACACCTCCGCAACCCTCCTGCTCAGAGCTCTGGCAGCACATCTCCCCCCAACCCGGCTCTCACAGCTCTGGCAGCACCCCTCCCCACACCTCTGCTCTCACAGCTCTGGCAGCACCCCTCCCCCATCCTTGTTCTCTCAGCTCTGGCAGCACCCCTCCACCCACCTCTGCTCTCACAGCTCTGGAATTACCTCTTCCCCTCCCGCCACCCTCACAGCTCTGGCAGCACCCCTCCTCCCACCCTCCTGCTCACAGCACTGGCAGCACCCCTCCCCGCAACCATGCTCTCACAGCTCTGGCAGCACCCCTCCCCACCAACCCAGCTCTCACATCTCTGGCAGCGCCACTCCCCCTCCCTCACAGCTCTGGCAGCACCCCTCCTCACACCCTCCTGCTCACAACGCTGGCCGCACCCCTCCACACACCTCTGCTCTCACAGCTCTGGCAGCACCCCTCCCCCATCCTTGTTCTCTCAGCTCTGGCAGCACCCCTCCACCCACCTCTGCTCTCACAGCTCTGGAATTACCTCTTCCCCTCCCGCCACCCTCACAGCTCTGGCAGCACCCCTCCTCCCACCCTCCTGCTCACAGCACTGGCAGTACCCCTCCCCACAACCATGCTCTCACAGCTCTGGCAGCACCCCTCCCCCCCAACCCAGCTCTCACATCTCTGGCAGCACCACTCCCCCTCCCTCACAGCTCTGGCAGCACCCCTCCTCACACCCTCCTGCTCACAACGCTGGCCGCACCCCTCCACACACCTCTGCTCTCACAGCTCTGGCAGCATCCCTACCCCCATCCTCCTGCTCACAGCGCTGGCAGCACCCCTCCACACACCCCTGCTCTCACAGCGCTGGCAGCACTCCTCCACACACCCCTGCTCTCACAGCTCTGGCAGCACCCCTCCCCCCACCCTCCTGCTCACAGCTCTGGCAGCTCCCCTCCCCATACCCTCCTGCTCACAGCTCTGGCAGCTCCCCTCCCCACACCCTCCTGCTCACAGCTCTGGCAGCACACCTCCGCACACCCCTGCTCTCACAGCTCTGGCAGCACCCCTCCCCCTCCCTCACAGCTCTGGCAGCACCCCTCCTCACACCCTCCTGCTCACAACGCTGGCCGCACCCCTCCACACACCTCTGCTCTCACAGCTCTGGCAGCATGCCTACCCCCATCCTCCTGCTCACAGCGCTGGCAGCACCCCTCCACACACCCCTGCTCTCACAGCTCTGGCATCACCCCTCCCCCCACCCTCCTGCTCACAGCTCTGGCAGCTCCCCTCCCCACACCCTCCTGCTCACAGCTCTGGCAGCTCCCCTCCCCACACCCTCCTGCTCACAGCTCTGGCAGCACACCTCCGCACACCCCAGCTCGCACAGCTCTTGCAGGACCCCTCCCCACCGCTCTGGCAGCTCCCATTCTCCACCCTGCTGCTCACAGCCCTGGCAGCACCCCTCCCCACACCCCAGCTCTCACAGCTCTGGCAGCACCCCTCCCCACACCCCAGCTCTCACAGCTCTGGCAGCATCCCTCCCACCACCTTCCTGCTCACAGCTCTGGCAGCACCCCTCCCCACACCACTGCTCTCACAGCTCTTGCAGCGCCCCTCCCCCAATCTCCTGCTCACAGCACTGGCAGCACCCATCCCCCACTCTCCTGCTCACAGCTCTGGCAGCAGCCCTCCCCCCACCCCTGCTCTCTCAGCTCTGGCAGCACCCCTCCCCCCACCCTCCTGCTCACAGCTCTTGCAGCAGCCCTCCACCCACTCTCCTGCTCACAGCTCTGGCAGCACAACTCCCGCACCCCGGCTCTCACAGCTCTGGCAGCAGACCTCTCCCACCCTCCTACTCACAGCTCTGGTAGCACCCCTCCCCCCAACCCAGCTCTCACAGCTCTGGCAGCACCGCTCCCCCCACCCCTGCTCTCACAGCTCTGGCAGCACCCCTACACCCACCCCTGCTCTCACAGCTCTGGCAGCACCCATCCCCCACCCTCCTACTCACAGCTCAGCCAGCACCCCTCCCCCCCAACCCAGCTCTCACATCTCTGGCAGCACCACTCCCCCTCCCTCACAGCTCTGGCAGCACCCCTCCACACACCCTCCTGCTCACAACGCTGGCCGCACCCCTCCACACACTTCTGCTCTCACAGCTCTGGCAGCACCCCTCCCCCCACCCTCCTGCTCACAGCTCTGGCAGCTCCCCTCCCCACACCCTCCTGCTCACAGCTCTGGCAGCTCCCCTCCGCACACCCTCCTGCTCACAGCTCTGGCAGCTCCCCTCCCCACACCCTCCTGCTCACAGCTCTGGCAGCTCCCCTCCCCACACCCTCCTGCTCACAGCTCTGGCAGCTCCCCTCCCCACACCCTCCTGCTCACAGCTCTGGCAGCTCCCCACCCCACACCCTCCTGCTCACAGCTCTGGCAGCTCCCCTCCCCACACCCTCCTGCTCACAGCTCTGGCAGCACACCTCCGCACACCCCAGCTCGCACAGCTCTTGCAGGACCCCTCCCCACCGCTCTGGCAGCTCCCATTCCGCACCCTGCTGCTCACAGCCCTGGCAGCACCCCTCCCCACACCCCAGCGCTGGCAGCACCTCTCCCCACACCCCGGCTCTCACAGCTCTGGCAGCATCCCTCTCCCCACAATCCTGCTCACAGCTCTGGCAGCATCCCTCCCCACACCCCTGCTCTCACAGCTCTCACAGCACCCCTCCCCCATCCTTGTTCTCACAGCTCTGGCAGCACCCCTCCACCCACCTCCGTTCTCACATTTCTGGAATTACCTCTTCCCCTCCCGCCACCCTCACAGCTCTGGCAGCACCCCTCCTCCCACCCTCCTGCTCACAGCGCTGGCAGCACCCCTCCCCACAACCATGCTCTCACAGCTCTGGTTGCACCTCTCCCCCTCCCTCACAGCTCTGGCAGCACCCCTCCTCACACCCTCCTGCTCACAACGCTGGCAGCACCCCTCCACACACGTCTGCTGTCACAGCTTTCGCAGAAACCCTCCCCCCACCATCCTGCTCACAGCTCTGGCAGCACAACTCCCCGCAACCCGGCTCTCACAGCTCTGGCAGCACCCCTCCCCCCACCCTTCTGCTCTCACAGCTTTGGCAGCACCCCTCCCCCCAACCCAGCTCTCACAGCTCTGGCAGCACCCCTACCGCCACCCCTCCTCTCACAGCTCTGGCAGCACCCATCCCCCACCCTCCTACTCACAGCTCTGGCAGCACCCCACCCCCCCAATCCAGCTCTCACATCTCTGGCAGCACCACACCCCCTCCCTCACAGCTCTGGCAGCATGCCTACACCCATCCTCCTGCTCACAACGCTGGCAGCACCCCTCCACACACCTCTGCTCTCACAGCTCTGGCAGCACTCCTCCCCCCACCCTCCTGCTCACAGCTCAGGCAGCTCCCTTCCCCACACCCTCCTGCTCACAGCTCAGGCAGCTCCCATCCCCCCACCCTGCTGCTCACAGCTCTGGCAGCACCCCTCCCCACACCCCAGCTCTCACAGCTCTGGCAGCACCCCTCCCCACACCCCAGCTCTCACAGCTCTGGCAGCACCCCACCCCTCAGCCCTGCTCTCACAGATCTTGCAGCACCCCTGCCCCCAAACCCTGCTCACAGCTCTTGCAGCAACCCTCCACCCACCATTGCTCTCACAGCTCTGGCAGCACCCCTCCCCAACTCTCCTGCTCAGAGCTCTGGCAGCACCCCTCCCCCCACCCCTGCTCTCACAGCTCTGGCAGCACCCCTCCCCCCACCATCCTGCTCACAGCTCTTGCAGCACACCTCCCCCTAACCCGGCTGTCACAGCTCTGGCAGCACCCCTCCCCCGACGCCTGCTCTCACAGCTCTGGCAGCTCCCCTCCCCCCACCCTCCAGCTCAGAGCTCTGGCAGCTCACCTCCCCACACCCCTGCTTTCACAGCTTTGGCAGCACCCTGCCCCCCACCCTCCTACTCACAACACTGGCAGCACTCCTCCCCCGACCTCCGCTCTCAAAGCTCTGGCAGCACCCCTCCCCCCACCCTCACTGCTCTGGCAGAAACCCTCCCCACACCCTCACAGCTCTAGCAGCACCCCTCACCTCACCCTCCTGCTCACAGCTCTGGCAGCACCCCTCCCCCCACCTCCGGCTCACAACTCTGGGAGCACCCCTCCACCCACTCTTGCTCTCACAGCTCTGGCAGCACCTCTCCCCCTCTCTCCTGCTCAGAGCTCTGGCTGCCCCCTCCCCCCAAATTCCAGCTCACAGCACTGGCAGCACCCCTCCCCCGCTCTCCTGCTCAGAGCTCTTGCAGCACCCCTCCCCCCACTCTCCTGCTCACAGCGCTTGCAGCACCCCTCCCCCCACCCTCCTGCGCACAGCTCTGGCAGCACGCCGCCCCCCACCCTACTGCTCTCACAGCTCTGGCAGCTCCCCTCCCCCCACCCGCACAGCTTTGGCAGCATCCCTCCCCCCAGCGTCCTGCTCAGAGCTCTGGCAGCACCCCCCCCCCCCCAACTCTCAGCTCTGGCAGCACCCCTCCGCACACCCTCCTGCTCACAGCTCTGGCAGCACACCTCCCTCCCCCCATCCACACAGCTCTGGCAGCACCTCTCAACCCCACCCTCCTGCTCAAAGCTATGGCAGCACCCCTCCCCACACCCCTGCTCTCACAGCTCTTGCAGCACCCTTCACCCCACCCTCCTGCTCACAGCTCTTACAGAACCCTTCACCCCACCCTCCTATTCACAGGTTTGGCAGCACCCCTCCCCCCACCCTCCTGCTCACAGCTCTGGCAGCACCCCTCCTCCCACCCTCACAGCTTTGGCAGCAACCCTCCCCACACCCTCCTGCTCACTGCTCTGGCAGCTCCCCTCCCCACACCCTCCTGCTCACAGCTCTGGCAGCTCCCCTCCCCACACCCTCCAACTCACAACTCTGGCAGCACCCCTCCCCTCAGCCCTGCTCTCACAGCTCTTGCAGCATCACTCCCCCCACCCCCCTGCTCACAGCTCTGCCAGCATCCCTCCCCACACCCCTGCTCTCACAGCTCTTGCAGCAACCCTCCCCCCACCCTTGCTCTCACAGCTCTGGCAGCACCCCTCCCCCACTCTCCTGCTCAGAGCTCTGGCAGCACCCCTCCCCCCACCCCTGCTCTCACAGCTCTGGCAGCACCCTTCCCTCCCACCCTCACAGCTCTGGCACCACCTCTCCCCCCCACCCTCCTGCTCAAAGCTATGGCAGCACCCCTCCCCACACCCCTGCTCTCACAGCTCTTACAGCACCCTTCCCCCACTCTCCTGCTCACAGCTCTGGCAGCACCCCTCCCCCCAACCCTGCTCTCACAGCTCTGGCAGCACCCCACCCCCCACCCTCCTGCTCACAGCACTGGCAGCACCCCTCCCTCCACCCTCCTGCTCACAGCACAGGCAGCACCCTTCCCTCCACCCTCCTGCTCACAGCACTGGCAGCACCCCTCACTCCACCCTCCTGCTCACAGCACTGGCAGCACCCCTCCCTCCACCCTCCTGCTCACAGCACTGGCAGCACAGCTCCCCCCAACCCTGCTCTCACAGCTCTGGCAGCACCCCACCCCCCACCCTCCTGCTCACAGCACTGGCAGCACCCCTCCCTCCACCCTCCTGCTCACAGCACAGGCAGCACCCTTCCCTCCACCCTCCTGCTCACAGCACTGGCAGCACACCTCCCTCCCCCCATCCACACCGCTCTGGCAGCACCTCTCCCCCCCGCCCTCCTGCTCAAAGCTATGGCAGCACCTCTCCCCATACCCCTGCTCTCACAGCTCTTGCAGCACCCTTCACCCCACCCTCCTGCTCACAGCTCTGGCAGAACCCCTGCCCCCACCCTCACAGCTCTGGCACCATCCCTCCTCCCACCCTCCTGCTCACAGCACTGGCAGCACCCCTCCCTCCACCTCCGCTCTCACTGCTCTGGCAGCACCCCTACCCCTCCTGCTACCCTCACATCTCTGGCAGCACCCCAGCCCCCACCCTCCTGCTCACAGCATTGGCAGCACCCTTCCCTCCACCCTCCTTCTCACAGCACTGCCAGCACCCCACCCCCCACCCTCCTGCTCACAGCACTGGCAGCACCCCTCCCTCCACCCTCCTGCTCACAGCACAGGCAGCACCCTTCCCTCCAGCCTCCTGCTCACAGCACTGGCAGCACCCCTCCCTCCACCCTCCTGCTCACAGTTCTGGTTGCACAACTCCCCACACCCTCACACCTCTGGCAGCAGCTCTCCTCCCACCCCTGCTCTCACATCTTTGGCAGCACCCCTCCACCCACCCTCACAGCTTTGGCAGCAACCCTCCCCACACCCTCCTGCTCACAGCTCTGGCAGCTCCCCTCCCCACACCCCTGCTCTCACAGCTCTTGCAGGACCCTTCCCCACCGCTCTGGCAGCTCCCATCCCCCCAACCTGCTGCTCACAGCTCTGGCAGCATCCCTCTCCCCACCCTTCTACTCACAACTCTGGCAGCACCTCTCCCCCCCACCCTCCTGCTCAAAGCTATGGCAGCACCCCTCCCCACACCCCTGCTCTCACAGCTCTTGCAGCACCCTTCCACCCACCCTCCTGCTCACAGCTCTTAAAGCACCCTTCCCCCACCCTCCTGCTCACAGCTCTTAAAGCACCCCTCCCCACACCCCTGCTCTCACAGCTCTGGCAGCACCCCTCCCCCACTCTCCTGCTCAGAGCTCTGGCAGCACCCCTCCCCCCACCCTGCTCTCACAGCACTGCCAGCACCCCACCCCCCACCCTCCTGCTCACAGCACTGGCAGCACCCCTCCCTCCACCCTCCTGCTCACAGCACAGGCAGCACCCTTCCCTCCAGCCTCCTGCTCACAGCACTGGCAGCACCCCTCCCTCCACCCTCCTGCTCACAGTTCTGGTTGCACAACTCCCCCCACCCTCACACCTCTGGCAGCAGCTCTCCTCCCACCCCTGCTCTCACATCTTTGGCAGCACCCCTCCACCCACCCTCACAGCTTTGGCAGCAACCCTCCCCACACCCTCCTGCTCACAGCTCTGGCAGCTCCCCTCCCCACACCCTCCTACTCCCAGCTCTGGCAGCACCCCTCCACCCACCCTCACAGCTTTGGCAGCAACCCTCCCCACACCCTCCTGCTCACAGCTCTGGCAGCTCCCCTCCCCACACCCCTGCTCTCACAGCTCTTGCAGGACCCTTCCCCACCGCTCTGGCAGCTCTCATCCCCCCAACCTGCTGCTCACAGCTCTGGCAGCATCCCTCTCCCCACCCTTCTACTCACAGCTCTGGCAGCATCCCTCCCCCCACCCTTCTACTCACAACTCTGGCAGCACCCCTCCCCTCAGCCCTGCTCTCACAGCTCTTGCAGCAACCCTCCCCCCACCCTTGCTCTCACAGCTCTTGCAGCACCACTCCCCCCACGCCCCTGCTCACAGCTCTGCCAGCATCCCTCCCCACACCCCTGCTCTCACAGCTCTTGCAGCAACCCTCCCCCCACCCTTGCTCTCACAGCTCTGGCAGCACCCCTCCCCCACTCTCCTGCTCAGGGCTCTGGCAGCACCCCTCCCCCCACCCCTGCTCTCACAGCTCTTGCAGCAACCCTCCCCCCACCCTTGCTCTCACAGCTCTGGCAGCACCCCTCCCCCACTCTCCTGCTCAGGGCTCTGGCAGCACCCCTCCCCCCACCCCTGCTCTCACAGCTCTGGCAGCACCCCTCCCCCCACCCTCACAGCTCTGGCAGCACCTCTCCCCCCCACCCTCCTGCTCAAAGCTATGCCAGCACCCCTCCCCACACCCCTGCTCTCACAGCTCTTGCAGCACCCTTCCACCCACCCTCCTGCTCACAGCTCTTAAAGCACCCTTCCCCCACCCTCCTGCTCACACCTCTGGCAGCACCCCTCCCCCACTCTCCTGCTCAGAGCTCTGGCAGCACCCCTCCCCCCAGCCCTGCTCTCACAGCTCTGGCAGCACCCCTCCCCCCACCCTCACAGCTCTGGCACCACCCCTCCTCCCACCCTCCTGCTCACAGCACTGGCAGGACCCTCCCTCCACCTCCGCTCTCACAGCTCTGGCAGCACCCCTCCCCCTACCAACACTCTCATATCTCTGGCAGCACCCATCACCCCAGCCCCACTCTCACAGCTCTGGCAGCACCCCTACCCCTCCTGCTACCCTCACATCTCTGGCAGCACCCCACCCCCCACCCTCCTGCTCACAGCACTGGCAGCACCCCTCCCTCCACCCTCCTGCTCACAGCACTGGCAGCACCCTTCCCTCCACCCTCCTGCTCACAGCACTGCTAGCACCCCTCCCTCCACCCTCCTGCTCACAGCACTGGCAGCACCCCTCCCTCCACCCTCCTGCTCACAGCTCTGGCAGCACAGCTCCCCCCAGCCCGGCTCTCACAGCTCTGGCATCACCCGTGCTCCCAACCCGGCTCTCACACCTCTGACATCACCCCTCCCCCCACCCCTGCTCTCACAGCACTGGCAGCACCCTTCCCTCCACCCTCCTGCTCACAGCACTGCCAACACCCCTCCCTCCACCCTCCTGCTCACAGCACTGACAGCACCCCTCGCTCCACCCTCCTGCTCACAGTTCTGGTTGCACAACTCCCCCCACCCTCACACCTCTGGCAGCTCCTCCCACCCCTGCTCTCACATCTTTGGCAGCACCCCTCCCCACACCCTCCTACTCACAGGTTTGGCAGCACCCGTCCCCCCACCCTCCTGCTCACAGCTCTGGCAGCACCCCTCCTCCCACCCTCACAGCTTTGGCAGCAACCCTCCCCACACCCACCTGCTCACAGCTCTGGCAGCTCCCCTCCCCACACCCCTGCTCTCACAGCTCTGGCAGCATCCCTCCTCCCACCCTCACAGCTCTGGCAGCACCCATCCCCCCACCCTCCTGCTCACAGCTCTGGCAGCACCCCTCCCCCCACCCTCACAGCTCTGGCAGCACCCGTCCCCCCAACCCGGCTCTCACACCTCTGGCATCACCGCTCCCCCTACCTCTGCTCTCACAGCTCTGGCAGCACCCCTACCCACACCTCTGCTCTCATACATCTTGCAGCAACCCTCCCCCCACCCTTGCTCTCACAGCACTGGCAGCACCCCTCCCTTCCACCCTCACAGCTCTGGCAGCACCTCTCCCCCCCACCCTCCTGCTCAAAGCTATGGCAGCACCCCTCCCCACACCCCTGCTCTCACAGCTCTTGCAGCACCCTTCCACCCACCCTCCTGCTCACAGCTCTTACAGCACCCTTCCCCCACTCTCCTGCTCACAGCTCTGGCAGCACCCCTCCCCCCAACCCTGCTCTCACAGCTCTGGCAGCACCCCACCCCCCACCCTCCTGCTCACAGCACTGGCAGCACCCCTCACTCCACCCTCCTGCTCACAGCACTGGCAGCACCCCTCCCTCCACCCTCCTGCTCACAGCACTGGCAGCACCCCTCCCTCCACCCTCCTGCTCACAGCTCTGGCAGCACAGCTCCCCCCAGCCCGGCTCTCACAGCTCTGGCATCACCCGTGCTCCCAACCCGGCTCTCACACCTCTGACATCACCCCTCCCCCCACCCCTGCTCTCACAGCACTGGCAGCACCCTTCCCTCCACCCTCCTGCTCACAGCACTGCCAACACCCCTCCCTCCACCCTCCTGCTCACAGCACTGACAGCACCCCTCGCTCCACCCTCCTGCTCACAGCACTGACAGCACCCCTCGCTCCACCCTCCTGCTCACAGTTCTGGTTGCACAACTCCCCCCACCCTCACACCTCTGGCAGCAGCTCTCCTCCCACCCCTGCTCTCACATCTTTGGCAGCACCCCTCCCCACACCCTCCTACTCACAGGTTTGGCAGCACCCGTCCCCCCACCCTCCTGCTCACAGCTCTGGCAGCACCCCTCCTCCCACCCTCACAGCTTTGGCAGCAACCCTCCCCACACCCACCTGCTCACAGCTCTGGCAGCTCCCCTCCCCACACCCCTGCTCTCACAGCTCTGGCAGCATCCCTCCTCCCACCCTCACAGCTCTGGCAGCACCCATCCCCCCACCCTCCTGCTCACAGCTCTGGCAGCACCCCTCCCCCCACCCTCACAGCTCTGGCAGCACCCGTCCCCCCAACCCGGCTCTCACACCTCTGGCATCACCGCTCCCCCTACCTCTGCTCTCACAGCTCTGGCAGCACCCCTACCCACACCTCTGCTCTCATACATCTTGCAGCAACCCTCCCCCCACCCTTGCTCTCACAGCACTGGCAGCACCCCTCCCTTCCACCCTCACAGCTCTGGCAGCACCTCTCCCCCCCACCCTCCTGCTCAAAGCTATGGCAGCACCCCTCCCCACACCCCTGCTCTCACAGCTCTTGCAGCACCCTTCCACCCACCCTCCTGCTCACAGCTCTTACAGCACCCTTCCCCCACTCTCCTGCTCACAGCTCTGGCAGCACCCCTCCCCCCAACCCTGCTCTCACAGCTCTGGCAGCACCCCACCCCCCACCCTCCTGCTCACAGCACTGGCAGCACCCCTCACTCCACCCTCCTGCTCACAGCACTGGCAGCACCCCTCCCTCCACCCTCCTGCTCACAGTTCTGGTTGCACAACTCCCCACACCCTCACACCTCTGGCAGCAGCTCTCCTCCCACCCCTGCTCTCACATCTTTGGCAGCACCCCTCCACCCACCCTCACAGCTTTGGCAGCAACCCTCCCTACACCCTCCTGCTCACAGCTCTGGCAGCTCCCCTCCCCACACCCCTGCTCTCACAGCTCTTGCAGGACCCTTCCCCACCGCTCTGGCAGCACCCCTCCCCCCACCCCTGCTCTCACAGCACTGGCAGCACACCTCACCCCAACCCGGCTCTCACAGCACTGGCAGCACCCTTCCCTCCACCCTCCTGCTCACAGCACTGGCAGCACCCCTCCCTCCACCCTCCTGCTCACAGTTCTGGTTGCACAACTCCCCCCACCCCCACCTCTGGCAGCAGCTCTCCTCCCACCCCTGCTCTCACATCTTTGGCAGCACCCCTCCCCACACCCTCCTACTCACAGGTTTGGCAGCACCCGTCTCCCTACCCTCCTGCTCACAGCTCTAGCAGCACCCCTCCTCCCACCCTCACAGCTTTGGCAGCAACCCTCCCCAAACCCACCTGCTCACATCTCTGGCAGCTCCCCTCCCCACACCCTCACAGCTCCGGCAGCATCCCTCCTCCCACCCTCACAGCTCAGGCAGCACCCATCCCCCCACCCTCCTGCTCACAGCTCTGGCAGCACCCCTCCCCCCAACCCGGCTCTCACACCTCTGGCATCACCGCTCCCCCTACCTCTGCTCTCACAGCTCTGGCAGCACCCCTCCCCACACCCCTGCTCTCACACCTCTTGCAGCACCCCTCCCCCCACCCTCACAGCTCTGGCAGCACCCCTCCCCCACCTCTCTTGCTCACAGCTCTGGCAGCACCCCTCCCCACACCCCTGCTCTCACAGCTCTTGCAGCACCCTTCCCCCCACCCTCCTGCTCACAGCACTGGCAGCACACCTCCCCCTCACGCCACCCTCACAGCTCTGGCAGCACCCCTCCCCCACCCTCCTGCTCACAGCTCTGGCAGCACCCCTCCCCCCATCCTTGTTCTCACAGCTCTGGCAGCACCTCTCCCCCTCCCGCTGCCCTCACATCTCTGGCAGCACCCATCCCCCCACCCCCACTCTCTCAGCTCTGGCAGCATCCCTCCCCGCACCCTCTTGCTCACAGCATTGGCAGCACCCCTCCCCGTCACGCTACCCTCACAGCTCTGGCAGCAGCGCTCGTCCCACCCCTGCTCTCCTCGTCCCACTCCTGCTCTCACAGCTCTGGCAGCAGCCCTCGTCCCACCCTCCTGCTCACAGCTCTGGCAGCCCCCCTCCCCCCACACTCCTGCTCACAGCTCTGGCAGCACCCTTCTCCCCCACCCCAGCTCTCACAGCTCTGGCAGCACCCCTCCCCCCACACCTGCTCTCACAGCTCTGGCAGTACTCCTCCCCCGCCCTCCTGCTCATAGCTCTGGCAGCACCCCTCCCCCAGCCCGGCTCTCACAGCTCTGGCAGTACCCCTCCCCCGCCCTCCTGCTCATAGCTCTGGCAGCACACCACGCCCACCCCTGCTCTCACAGCTCTGGCAGCACCCCTCCTCCCACCCTCACAGCACTGGCAGCACCCTTCCCCCCATCTTGGCTCTCACAGCCTTGGCAGCACCCATCCCCCCACCACCCTTACAGCTCTGGCAGCACCCCTCCTCCCACCCTCCTGCTCATGACTCTGGCAGCACCCCTCCCCCCACCCTCACAGCTCTGGCAGCATCCCTCCCCCCAGCCCTGCTCTCTCAGCTCTGTCAGCACCCCTCCCCCTACCCTCCTGCTCACAGCTCTGGCAGCAGCCTTCCCCCCACCCCTGCTCTCACAGCTCTGACAGCACCCCTCCCCCCACCCTCCTGCTCACAAATCTGGCAGCACCCCTCCCCCCAACCCCCTGCTCACAAATCTGGCAGCACTCCTCCCCACACCCTCCTCTGCTCACAACTCTGGCAGCATATCTCCCCCCACCTCCGCTCTCACAGCTTTGGCCGCTCCCCTCCCCCCTCCCTCCTGCGCACAGCACTGGCAGCACACCTCCCCCCACCCTCACAGCTTTGGCACCAACCCTCCCCCCACCCTCCTGCTCACAGCTCTGGCAGCACCCCTTCTCCCACCCTCACAGCTCTGGCAGTAGACCTCCTCCCAACCTCACAGCTCTGGCAGCAGACCTCCTCCCACCCCTGCTCTCACAGCCTTGGCAGCACCCCTCCCCCCACCCTCACAGCTTTGGCAGCACCCCTCCCCCCACCCTCCTGCTCACAGATCTGGCAGCACCCCTTCCCCCACCCTCCTGCTCACAGCTCTGGCAGCACCCCTCCCCCCACCCTCCTGCTCACAGATCTGGCAGCACCCCTGCCCCCACCCTCCTGCTCACAGCTCTGGCAGCACCCCTCCCCACACCTCTGCTCTCACAGCACTGGCAGTATCCCTCCCCCCATCCCCCTCCCACAGCTCTGGCAATTCCTCTACTCCCCCTCCCGCACCCCCACTCTCACAGCTCTGGCAGCAACATCCCCAGCTCCCCACTTGCAGAGACCCACATTGCTTTGCCTCTAATTTTCTCTGAGAGAGTTCGTCATCTAGATTATAACTGCTTCCTCCTTGAGTGTAAGTTTTGCGGTGGCTTGTGCATTGAAATTAGACTGTGTAGAAACTCCGGATGGTACAGACAGTTATCATAATCATCCAGAGAATTAACACCAACGCATTCTTTAACTTCATCAGAAAGATTTTAGAACCATAGAACACTACAGCACAGAAAAACAGGTCATTCGGCCCTTCTAGTCTGTGCCGAAATATTATTCCGCTGGTCCCATTGACCTGCACACAGTCCATAACCCTCCAGACCTCTCCCATCCATGTATCTATCCAATTTATTCTTAAAACTTAGGAGTGAGCCTGCATTCACCACGTCAGATGGCAGCTCGTTCCACACTCTCACCACTCTCTGAGTGAAGTTCCCCCTAATGTTCCCCCTAAACATTTCCCCTTTCACTCTAAAGCCATGTCCTCTCGTGTTTATCTCTCCTTATTTAAGTGGAAAGAGCCTATTCGCATTTACTCTGTCTATACCCCTCATAATTTTGTAAACTTCTATCAAATCTCCCCTCATTCATCTACACTCCAAGGAATAAAGTCCTAACCTGTTTAATCTTTCCCTGTAACTCAACTCCTGAAGACCTGGCAACATCCTAGTAAATCTTCTCTGCACTCCTTCAATCTTATGATATCCTTCCTATAGTTAGGCGACCAGAACAACACACAATACTCCAAAGTTGGCCTCACCAATGTCTTATACAACCTCACCATAACATCCCAACTCCTATACTCAATACTTTGATTTATGAGGGCCAGTATGCCAAAAGCTTTCTTTACAACCATGTCTACCTGTGACGCCACTTTCAGGGAATTATGTATCTGAACTCCCAGATCCCTTTGTTCCTCCGCACTCCTCAGTGCCCTACCATTTACTGTGTATGTCCTACCTTGATTGGTCCTTCCAAAATGCAACACCTCACACTTTTCTGCATTAAATTCCATCTGCTATTTTCTGGCCCATTTTTCCAGTTGGTCCAGATCCCTCTGCAAGCTTTGAAAGCCTTCCTCGCTGTCCACAATGCCTCCAATCTTAGTGTCATCAGCAAACTTGCTGATCCAATTTTCCACATTATCACCCAGATCATTGATATAGACAACAAACAACAATGGTCCCAGCACAGATCCCTGAGGCACACCACTAGTCACAGGCCTCCAGTCTGAGAAGCAATCATCCACTACCACTCTCTGTCTTCTCCCACACAGCCAATTTCAAATCCAGTTTACAACCTCTCCATGGATACCAAGTGTCTGAACCTTCTGAACTAACCTCCTATGTGGGACCTTGTCAAAGGCCTTACTAAAGTCCATGCAGACAACATCCACAGCCTTTCCTTCATCTACTTTCTTGGTAACCTCCTCGAAAAACTCTACTAGGTTCGTTAAACACGACCTACCACACACAAAGCCATGCTGACTATCCTTATTCAGCCCTTGGCTGCCCAAATAATTGTATATCCGATCTCTCAGAACACCTTCCAATAATTTACCTACTACTGACGTCAGGCTCACTGGCCTGTAATTACCTGGTTTACTTTTGGAGCCTTTTTTAAACAACGGAACAACATGAGCTACCCTCCAATCCTCCGGCCCCTCACCCGTGGCTAAGGACATTTTAAATATTTCTGCCAGGGCCCCTGCAATTTCTACACTAGTCTCCCTCAAGGTCCAAATGAGTAAAATGTCTGGCCCAGGGTGATTTATCTACCTTTATTTGCTGTAAAGCAGCAAGCACCTCCTCCTCTTTAATCTCTATATGTTCCATGACACTACTGCTTGTTTCCCTTCTTTCCTTTTACACTATGCCAGTTTCCTGAGTAAATACTGATGCAAAAAAACTGTTTAATATCTCCCTCATCTCGTGAGGCTCCACACATAGACAACCACTCTGATCTTCAAGGGGACAAATTGTGTCCCTTACTATCCTTTTACTCTTAATATACTTGTAGAAATCCTTCGGGTTTACCTTCACATTATCTGCCAAAGCAACCTCATGTCTTCTTTTTGCCTTTCTGATTTCCTTCTTTAGTATTTTCTTAAATTTTCTATATGCTACAAGTACCTCATTTGCTCCTTGTTGCCTGTACCTGCTATACACCTCTCTCTTCTTCTTAACCAGATTGCCAATATCCCTTGAAAACAAAGGTTCCCTATGCCTGTTAACTTTGCCTTTAATCCTGACAGGAACATGCAAACTCTGCACTTTCAAAATTTCACCTTTGAATGCCTTCCACTTACTGAACACATCCTTGCCAGAAAACAACTTATCCCAATCCATTCTTCCTAAATCCTCTCTTATTTCCACAAAATTGGCCTTTCTCCAATTTAGAATCTCAACTCGAGGACCAGACCTATCCTTATCCATAATTAACTTAAAATTAATGACATTGTGGTCACAGGACCCAAAATGTTCGCCTACACATATTTCTGTCACCTGACCTGTCCGGTTCCCTAATAGGAGATCAAGTATTGCATCCTCTCTCGTTGGTACCTCTATATATTGATTTAGAAAACTTTCCTGAACACATTTGACAAACTCCAAGCCATCCAGCCCTTTTACAGTATGGGAGTCCCAGTCCCTGTGGAAAGTTAAAATCTCCTACTATCACAACTTTTTGTTTCTTACATCGGTCCCCAATCTCTACAAATTTGCTCCTCCAATTCTCTCTGACTATTGGGCGGTCTATAATACAACCCTATTAGTGTGGTCACATATTTCCCGTTCTTCAGCTCCACTCATATGGCCTCTGTAGACGAGCCCTCTGGGCTGTCCTGTCTACGCACAGCTATGATATTTTCCCTGACTAGTAATGCCACTCCGCCCCCTTTCATCCCTCCCCCTCTATCACGTCTGAAACGACGAAACCCCGGAACATTGAGCTGCCAGTCCTGCCCCTCCTGCAACCAAGTCTCACTAATAGCAATAATGTCGTAATCCCAGGTGCCAATCCATACCCTAAGCTCATCTGCCTTTCCGACAATACTCCTTGCATTGAAATAGATGCACCTGAGAACATTTCTATCATGTACAAACCTTTGATTTCTGTCTATACATGCATTCCTCGCTTGACCTTTATCCTCCTCCACCTCACTATCTGCTCTAACACTCTGGTTCCCCTCCTCCTGCAAATCTAGTTTAAACCCCCCGGACCAGCACTAGCAAACCTACCCGCAAGGATGTTAGTCCCCCTCCAGTTCAGGTGCAAACCGTCCCGTCGGAACAAGTCCCACCTTCCCTGCAACAGAGCCCAATTGTCCAGAAACATGAAGCCCTCCCTCCTACACCATCTCCTTAGCCATGTATTTAGCTGCATTATCTTCCTATTTCTAGTCTCACTAGCACGTGGCACAGGTAGCACTACTGAGATCACAACCCTGGAAAACATTTTCATTCAAATTTAGTGAATCTTTTTTAACATGTAAAATAGCTTTCAAATAATAAGTTGTATCGAATAATTGTCCCTGCCATTTTGTCACTCAATCAATTGCATCGTCTCATTCACCCATCCTGGCTCAACCCTCCGCATGACACTCTCTCGTTCCCATGCCATCAGTAATCCATCACTACCATCAACCCCGTCCCATCCCTCATGGAAACAATCTCTCCAACCAGACTAACTTTGTTACTGGGCTGCCCTTATCTTCTGCTGTTTTTGTTCTCTATCAAAGACTCCCCCTTCCCCACCCCGCCACCGCCACAGCCATAGGAGGCAGCAGATGTATCATGCACCAATAAAACCACGTGCCTCCACTTGTTCCAGGCACTGCACACCAAACAAACCCACCAAAAGATACACCCCTTGAACTGACCAATTAGAACAGTTCAGATAGAAAAAAATTCAGTATTTTTATTATAGATTTCCAACAACCGTAATTTTGCTCTTGTATGAAGAGGAAAAACACTGGCTGATTGCCTAACCCAGGCCAAAATGTTCCTCCACCTGAGCTCAGTGGACTCAGCACAAAGCAATGCTCGAGTGTGGGAGCTCCCTGGTCTGCAGAGCAGAGCCAGGCTCCAGAATCAAAACTAAAAGTATTTGTAGAATGCGATAACACATGAGTCTGCATGAACCCCTAGACAAAGACTTTCGGCCAATATTTTCAAAAGGGAACATTAACATTCAGACACACACAAATACAAATGGCAATTGGGAAACTGAAAGCTTTACTCCTTGCAAAGAGAGAGAGATTAATGTTAACATCGAGTCTTTAACATTTTAACAGTCTAAGGATGTCCCAAAGCATTCCACAGCCAATTAAGTACTTTTGAAGCATAGTCACAAATGGAATATCGGAAATGCAGCACATAGTTGGCACATAGCATGCTCCCATGAACAGCAATGAGATAGTAACCAGATGATCGATTTTAGTGACACTGATTAAAGTATAAATGTCGACCAAGGATACTGGGGAAATGGTGGCGTAGTGGTATTGTAGCTGGAATGATAATCTAGAGACCCAGAGTAATGCACTGGAGATGGTGGAATTTGAAATCTGGAATTAGAAGTCTAATGATGACCATGAAAACCCATCTGATTCATTAATGCCCTTTAGGGAAATCTGCTGACCTCACCTGTTCTCCAGATTTGCAGAAATGTGGTTGATTCTTAAAGTGCCCTCTGCAATGGCCGAGAAAGCTGTGTCAAATAGCTAAAAAGTCAATAAAAAGGAATGAAATCAGACGGACCACCCTAGGCACTGGAAATGACAACGGCAATCTCAGCCCTGTTGACCCTGCAAAGTCCTCCTTACTAACATCTGGGGACATATGCCAAAATTGGGAGAGCTGTCTCACAGACTGGTCAAGCAACAGCCTGACTCACAGGTCATAATCACAGAATCATACCTGACAGATAACGCCTCAGACACCATCACCATCCCTGGGTATGTCCTGTCCCACTGGCAGGACAGGCCCAGCAGAGGTGGCAGCATAGTGGTATACACTCAGGAGTGAGTTGCCCTGGGAGTCCTCCACATGGACTCCGGATCCCATGAAGTCTCACGGCATCAGGTCAAAAGGAAACCTCCTGATGACAACCACATGCCGTGCCACCACCTCCCCCAACCTTCAGCTGGTGAATCAGTGTGTGTGCTTGTGCTTGGGTGTGTGTAAATGATTTAATTAAGCTATGGAAAGGTTGGTAAAGACAGCTTGTCTGTGGGAATTGAGAGATGAAAGGTAAAAGTGCTACATGTATGCATTTGTAGGAAACCTCCTGCTGATTACTACATACTGCCCACCACCATGCTCCCCTCCACCCCATCCCCTGCTGATGAATCAGTGCTCCTCCATGTTGAACACCACTTGGAGGAAGCACTGAGGGTGGCAAGGACACAGAATGTGGGGGACTTCAATGCCCATTACCACATGCCAAGCTGGCTGAGTTCTAAGGATAAAGCTGCTAGACTGGGTCTGCGGCAGGCGGTGAGGGAACCAACAAGAGGGGAAAATATACTTGACTTCATCCTCACCAACCTTCCTGCCACAGACACATCCGTCCATGATGGTATCAGTAGGAGTGACCACCGCACAGTCGTTGTGAAGACAAAGTCCCATCTTCACACTGAGAATACCCTCCATTATGTTGTGTGGCATTACCACCATGCTAAATGGGCTGGATTTTGAACAGATCTAGTAACTCAAGACTGGGCATCCATGAGGCGCTGTGGGCCATCAGCAGCAGAATTGTACTTGAACACTACCTGCAACATCATGGCCTGGCATTTCCCCACTCTACCACTACCACCAAGCCAAGGCATCAACTTTGGTACAATGAAGAGTGCAGGAGGGCATGCCAGGAGCAGCACCAGGCTTACCTAAAAATGAGGTGTCAATCTGGTGAAGCTACAACACAGGACTACTAGTGCGCGAAACAGCATAAGCAGCAAGTGATAGACAGAGCTAAGCGATTCCACAACCAATGGTTCAGATCTGAGCTCTGCAGTCCTGCCACATCCATTTGTGAATGTTGGCAGACAATTAAACAACTCACTGGTGGAGGAGGAGACTGCACAAATATCCCCATCCTCAATGATGGAGGAGCCCAGCACATCAGTGCAAAAGATAAGGCTGAAGCATTCGCAACAATCTTCAGCCAGAAGGGCTGAGTGGATGATCCCTCTCAGCCTCCTCCTGAGGTCCCCAGCATCACAGATGGTCAATCTTCAGCCAATTCAATTCATTCCACATGGTATCAAGAAGGGGCTGAAGGCACTGGATACTGCAAAGGCTTTGGGCCCTGATAATATTGCGTCAATAGTACCAAAGACTTGTGCTCCAGAACTTGTTCCTGTACAGATACAGCACTGGCATCTACCTGGCAATGTGGAAAATTGCACAAGTATGTCTTGTTCACAAAAAGCACAAAAACACACAAATCCAACTCAGCCAATTACCGCCCCATCAGTCTACCACAGAATCACAGAATCGTAAAGGCATGGAAGGAGGCTATTCGGCCCATCATGTCTGCACCAGCTCTCATAATGAGCATTATGACCAAGTGCCAGTGCCTTGCCTTTTCCCTGTACCCTTGCACATTGTTTCTATTCAAATAATCAACTAATGCCCTCCTGAATGCCTTGATTGAACCTGCCTCCACCACACTTCCAGGCAGTGCATTCTAGACAAGAACCACTCGCTGTGTGAAAAAGTTTTTCCTCACCTCACATTTGCTTCTTTTGCAAATCACTTCAAATCTGTGCCCTCTTGTTCTTGATCATTTTATGAGAGGGAACAGCTTCACCCAACTACTTTGTCTAGCCCCCTCATGATATTGAAAATTTCTATCAAGTCTCCTCTCAGCCTTTTCCTCTTCAAGGAGAACAGTCCCAACCACTCCAATCTATTTTCATAACTGAAGTTTCTCATCCCTGGGACCATTCTTGTAAACCTCTTCTGCACTCTCTCCAATGTGTTCAGATCCTTCCTATAGTATGGTGCCCAGAACTGTACACAATACTCCAGCTGAGATCTAATGAGTGCCTTATACAAATTCAGCATAACCTCCTTGCTCTTGTACTCTATGCTCCTATTAATAAAGCCCAGGGTACTATATGCTTTATTAACTGCTCTCTCCGTCTGTCGTGCCACCTTCAATGATCTATGCACATATACACCCAAGACATTCTGCTCCTGCACCTCCTTCTAAATTTCAGCCCTTATTTTAGAATGTTTGTCCATGTTCATTCTATCAAAATGCATCACCTCACACTTCCCTGCATTGAACTTCTCTTGCCACCTATTTGCCCACTCCACCAACTTGTCCACTATCCTCCTCGCAGTTCACAACACTTCCAAGCTTCGTATCATCTGCAAACTTTGAAATTGTCTCCTGCACACCAATATCTAGAACAAAGAAAAGTACAACACAGGAACAGGCCCGTCAGCCCTCCAAGCCTGCGCCGATCATATTGCCGATCAAACTAAAACATTTTGCACTTCCAGGGTCTGTATCCCTCTATTCCCATCCTATTCATGTATTTGTCAAGTTGCCTCTTAAACACCACTTATCGTACCTGCTTCCACCACCTCCTCTGGCAGCGAATTCCAGACACTCACTACCTTCTGCGTAAAAAAATTGCCCCGCACATCTCCTCTAAAGTTTTCTCGTCTCACCTTAAATCTATGTCCCCTAGTAATTGACTCTTCCACCCTGGGAAAAAGCTTCTATCTATTCTGTACATGCCACTCATAATTTTGTAAACGTCTATCAAGTCGCCCCTCAATCTCCATCACTCTAGTGAGAACAATCCGAGTTTCTCCAACCTCTCCTCATAGCTAATAACCTCCAGACCAGGCGCATCCTGGTAAACCTCCTGTGCACCCTCTCCAACGCCTCCATATCCTTCTGGTAATGTGGTGACCAGAACTGCATGCAATATTCCAAGTGTGGCGTAACCAAGGTTCTATACAGCTGCAGCATGACTTCCCAGCTTTTATACTCAATACTCCTGCCGATGAAGGCAAGCATGCCATATGCCTTCCTGACTACCTTATCCACCCACGTTGCTACTTTCAGTGAACTGTGCACCCAGATCCCTCTGCCCATCTAGATCATTAATATATATCAGGAAAAACAAGGGCCCCAATGCCGACCCCTGGCGAACTTCACTACAAACCTTCCTCCGGCCCGAAAAACATCCACTGACCATTACTCTCTACTTCTTATTTTTCAGTAAATTTTGTATCCACATTGCTACTGTCCCTTTTACTCCATGAGCAATAACTTTTCTCACAAGTCAGTTGTGTGGCACTGTGTCAAATGCCTTTTCAAAGTCCATGTACACCACATCAACAGCATTACCCTCATCGACCTTTTCTGTTACCTCTTCAAAAAACTCCAGCAAGTTAGTTAAACATAATTTCTCCTATAGAAATCCTTGCTGGATCTTCCTTATCAACCCATATTTTTCCATGTGACTACTAATTCTATCCCAAATAATTGTTTCTACAATCTTGCCCACCACTGATGTTAAACTGACTGGTCTGTAATTGCTGGACTTTCCTTGCAACCTTTTTTGAACAAGAGCATAACGTTTGCAATTCTCCAGTCCTCTGGCACCTTCCTAGAGTCTAGAGAAGACTGAAAGATTATGGCCAGTGCCCCTGCAATTTCTACTCTTATTTCCTTCAATATCCTTGGATGCATCTCATTCGATCCCGATGCCTCGTCAATTTTAAATACCAACAGTCTATTCAACACTTCCTCCTCATCAATTTGGGCACACTGTGCCCAAACCCATTCTTTCTTGAGGGTGACCCATTGTTCGGCTACAGTTTTTCCTGCCAATCATTCGCTCCAGTCTATCTAGCCCAGCTCCGCTCTTGCCACATCGAAGTCAGTTCTCGTCCAGTTAACGATTTTTACTCTGGGTTGCCTATCACCTGTTCTATCACCAACCTAAAATGTACAATACAATGATCACTGGCTCCTAAATGTTCCCCAACTGACACTTGATCTACTTGGCCTGCCTCATTTCCAAGAATCAAGACCAACAGTGTGTCTTTTTTTGTTGGGTTGGACACATGCTGCTGTAGAACATTCTCCTGAACACAATCTAGGAACTTTTGCTCGTCACTGCCCTTTACATTACCACTGTCCCAGTCTACATTCGGGTAATTAAAGTCTCCCAATATAACTACTCTATAATGTTTGCATCCCTCTGTAATTTCCCTGCAGATTTGTTCTTCTACGTCCTTCTCACTAGTTGGCGGTCTATAGACTACACTGAGCAATGTAACTGCACACTTTTTGTTCCTTAGCTCTAGCCAAATTGAATCTGTCCTTGAACCCTCTGGGACCTCTTTCTCCAGCACTGCAATGCTCTCCTTAACCAATATCGCCACCTCTCCTCCTTTCCTATCTCTTCTGAGCACCTTGTACCCGGGAATATTTAACACCCAATTCTGCCCTTCCTTGAGCCAGGCCTCTGTTATCGCCACAACACCATATTTCCACATGGCAATCTGTGCCTGTAATACCCCAATCTTATTTACTATGCTCCGTGCGTTCACATACACACATAGTAATCCTGATTTAGGTTTTGTTACTTTCTCCCATGCCCCAAATTTATCTATTAACTTATTATCCTCTATACTAGTACTATATGTCCCTCCCAGTATTTTGTGCACCCTGGTATTCCTCTCTAATATTTTCTCTTGGCTCCCACACCCCTGCCAAGTTAGTTTAATGCCCTCCCAACACTAGCAAAACACCCCACATGGAACTCAGTCCCAGCTCTGCTCACGTGCAATCCATCCACTTGTCCAGGTTCCATCTCTCCTAGAGCCAGTCCCAGTGTCCCAGGATCTAAAGCGCTCCCTCTTGCACCATCCTACCAGCCACGCATTCATCTGCCTTATCTTCCTATTTCTGTACTCACTGGCACGTGGCACTGGGGACAATCCAGAGATTACTACACTGGAGGCCCTGCTTGTTAATTTTCCACCTAGCTCCCAAAATTCTGATTACAAGGCTTCATCCCCCTTCCTACCTAAGTCATTGGTCCCAATGTAGACCACAACCGTGGGCTGATCACCCTCCCCCTTGAAGAGTGCCCTGCAGCCGCTCTGTGACATCCTTGGCACCAGGGAGGCAACATACCATCCTGGTGTCATGCCACAGAAACACCTGTCTGCTCCCCTAACCAATGAATCCCCTATCACTATTGCTCTCTCTTTCTTCTCCTTCCCCTCCTGTACACCTCATGGTACCACAAACTTGGCTCTGACTGCACTCCTCTGGAACCAGTGTCCTCACCAGCTTCCAAAATGGAAAACTGATTTGTGAGCGGGACCCCAGGAGTCTCCTGCACTACCTACCAACTTCTCTTGGACTGTCAGGTGGTCACCTATTCCCTCTCTGTCACCAGGCCCTTAAGCTGCGGTGTGACCACCTCTCTGAACATTCTATCCACGTAGCCCTCAGCCTCACGGATGTGCCACAGTGACTCCAGCCGCAGCTCGAGCTTTGAAACCCAGAGATCAAGTTTCTGCTATTGACAGCACTTCCTGCACATGTGATTATCTGGGACACCGATAGCATCCATGACTTCACACATATTGCAGGACACGCATTCCACTTGACTGAGCTGCCCTTATATGCCTTGTCTCTACTTCCCGTACATTCACCTTAGTCTACTTTGGATTATTTATATTATTTTATTTATTGGCCTTAGATTTCCCTTATTCCTGGCGCTTCTCAGTTAAATCCAAGTATAGGAACCTTAAAAATATTACACTTTTCTCATTTACTCACCAGGTCCTACTTACCAAGGCTGCTGCTCTTCTTTCTGAGGAAAGGTAGGAAAAGAAAGGAGCACCTCCTCCCTCCTCACCGAACTCCAACTGAAGCTCCCTCCTGCAGCCAAAGTCAGCACTATAAGATATCCTGCCTTTATACACTCTGAACCTAGCCTCTAAAAACCTGATTATGCCAGTTATCTAATTAACTAGTTGCAGCTGCAAGCAGAGCCGGTATCAGCCCTGTTTTAAGGCTGGACTAAAACTCACCTCCACCCTAACAGCAGCTTTTAGTTTTAGTCTACTCTTGATCATCAGTAAAGTAATGGAAGGGTCATCAACAGTGCTATCAAGTGGCACTTGCTTAGCAATAGCCAGCTCACTGACGTTCAGCTTGGGTTCCGCCAGTGTAACTCAGCTTCAGATCTCTTTTTAGCCTTGGTTCAAACGTGGACAAAAGAGCTGAATTTCAGAGGTGAGGTGAGAGTGACAGCCCTTGATATCAAGGCAGCATTTGACCGAGTGTGGCATCAAGGAGCCCTAGCAAAACTGGAGCCGATGGGAACCAGGGGGAAAATTCTCCACTGGATGGTGTCATACCTAGCACAAAGGAAGATGGTTGTGGTTGTTGACGGTCAGCTATCTCAGCTCCAGAACATCACTGCAGGAGTTTCTCAGGGTAGTGTCCTCGGCCCAACCATCTTCAGCTGCTTCATCAACGACCTTCCTTCCATCATAAGGTTAGTAGTGGGGGTGTTCACTGATGATTGCACAATGTTCAGCACCACTCGCGACTCCCCAGGTACTGAAGCAGTCCATGTCCCAATACAGCAAGACTTGGACAATTTCCATGCTTGGGCTGACAAGTGGCAAGTGCCGCACAAGTACCAGGCAATGACCATCTCCAACAAGAGAGAATCTAACCATTACCCCTTGACGTTCAAAGGCATTACCATAGTTGAGTCCCCGACTATCAAATTCTGGGGGTTAGCATTGGCCAGTGACTGACCTGGACTAGCCATATATAAATACTGTGGCTATATGAGCAGGTCAGAGGCTAGGAATCCTGAGGCGGGTAACTTACCTCCTGACTCCCCAAAGCCTGTCCACCATCTACAAGGTCCAAGTCAGGGGTGTGATGGAATACTCTCCACTTGCCTGGATGAGTGCAGCCCCAATAACACTCAAAAAGCTTGACACCATTCAGGACAAAGCAACTCGCTTGATTGGCACCCCTTCTACAAACATTCACTCTCTCCACCACCAGTGAACAGTAGCAGCAGTGTGTACCATCTACAAGATACACTGCAGGAATTCACCGAGGCTCCTTAGGCAGCACCTTCCAAAACCAACAACCACTACCATCTAGAAAGACAAGGACAGCAGATAGATGGGAACACCACCTCCTGGAAGTTCCCCTCCAAGTCACTCACCAACCTGACTTGGAAATATATCGCCATTCCTTCACTGTCGCTGGATCAAAATCCTGGAACATCCTCCCTAACAGCACTCTGGGTGTACCTACACCACGTGAACTGCAGCGGTTCAAGAAGGCATCTCACCACCAAAGGCAATTAGCGATGGACAACAAATGCCGGCCCAGCCAGCGATGCCCAAATCCCGTAAATAAATAATTTTAAAAAAGGAATCTGGGAGAAGTTACCTACTCTTCTTTTGAACAGTGTCATGAGATTTTACAACTCCTCTTGATGATGTTAACCTCAGCAAGATCATAGTCAATGGAGATCTATTCACAGTATGCCCATAGAATCAGACTCATGGCAAGAGTGACAACTGCCCATGGAATCAGACTCATTGCAAGAGTGACGACTGCCCACAGAATGAATCATAGCAAGAGTGACGACTGCCCATAGAATCAGACTCATAGCAAGAGTGACAACTGCCCATAGAATCAGACTCATATCAAGAGTGATGACTGCTCATAGAATCTTACTTACAGTAAGGGAGAAGGAAAACCAAATGCAGGTAAAATGCCAAATGTAACTAAATAATGAGAGATTGTTCAGTTTTCACCAGAGACTCAGTCATCACATTAAACAACTTCATCAGCTGCAGGTTCGTGCACTGAACCAGGTCAAGGTCTACACTCTGCTTGTAACTGGGTTCCAAGCTCAATGGGCATATGTTCAAAAACACATGGGACAATAACAGCTGCTAAAATGCTGGAAAACTTGGAATGGAATTGAGGAACAATGGATTCCCTTGCAGCTTTACCGATTTGCCCCTTTTCTTACCAATGTTCTCTGGCATTTTTTTGATCTTCCTGAATGTGTCTTGCATTTAAGCTCTCCTATATTGGAACCCCAGCTAAGACATTCAGTGACCTGCAGTCGGACACTTAGCATTGGATGAATAATCGAAACGACCCAACTTGATGCATGAGAGTGACCAACACTTATTGACTCCCACAAGGGCAATCCATATTGAGGACAGCAGCCTGCTTTCAACCTTAATCTACACACTGCGATTTCATACCTGACTCATCTATAGCCAGAAGGGATCAAATTACATCCATACTCTCCCTTCACCCCCACTTCTCCTCTCTCATTCTCCCACCCCCTCACTCTCTCTCTCTTCCTCCTTTCCCCAAACCCTGTCCCCCCTCTCCCTTTCTCCCCTTCCACCCACCATTTTGACTTCCCCCAATCTTTCTCCCTTTGCCCCTCACCTTCCACCTCTCCCTTCCCCAACCCTCTCTCTGCTTTCTCCTTCATGCTCCTTGTCCCTCTCACCCTCTTTCACCTTCGCCACTCATCTCTGACCTTTCTCCCTCACCCTCCTTCCCCCTCTAGCCCCTCATTCCGGATCCTTCTTTCCCCCCCTCACTGTCTCCCTTCCCCCTCACCCTCTATTCTCTTCACTCCTGCTCACCCTTTTCTCCCTCACTCTCCCTCCCCCTTACCCTGTCTCCCCATTCCCATCCACTGACCTCTCCCTCCTCACCCTCTTCTTCCCTCTCACTTCCTTTCTGCCTTCCTCCCCTCTCTTTTGCCCTCAGAATCTCTCACCTTCCTCCACTCACTCCAAGCTCTGTCTCACCTCTGCAGCCTTCCTGTGATCATCTTCATTCGCCAGAATCTTCACATCCACTCCGAGACGGCGGAGGTATCGGCCCAGCCCCTGCAACATGTTGTCACAGATGACACTGAATTCTGAGGGTGATATTGGAGGGAAGGATGATATCTTTCTCAGTGCTGGCTGAGGAGTCTGCACACTCTGCATAAATAAAGAGCATCAAAATGTGGCTGAGAAGAAACTCAATATCAGCAGCGTATTTTAAAATTAAGCAAGGCAGAATTAACGGGAGATGGTAGGGTACTGGTAATGTCATTAGGCTAGTAATCCGGAGTCCCAGTCTCAAATCCTACCAAGGCAGTGGGTATAATTTAAATTCAGTTAATGAAATATAAAAAGCTAGTCTCAGTAATAGTGACCATGAAACTATCGTCAAGTGTTGTAAAAACCCATCTGGTTCACTAACTAATGTCCTTTAAGGGAGAAAATCTGCCATCCAGACCCAAAGCAATGTGGTTGGCTCTTAACTCTGGCCCTCTGAAATGGCCCAGCAATCCAAGGGCAATTAGGGATGGGCAACAAATGCTGGCTTTGCCAGCAATGCCCACATTGAGTGAAAGAATAAAAAAAGAGTTACTGATCCAAACCCTGCTCTTTGACCCTTGCTAGAACTACCTCTCTGAAAAACATGACAACACTCCCAATGCCCTGTTCAAGCCATAGCTAAGCATCAGAACCCATAACCTATCCAGCAGCAAAACCGTTTCTTTAAACACTGCAACATTAACTGCATCCAGACGCCATTTTTGAAATCTCAATCTGTTTCATTCTGTATCAAATCCATGTGGAACCAGCCCACCAAGGCTCCACACCACCCTGTCCATCATTGCATCTCTCCCTCTCCACTCCCCTCCCCCTCTGCCTCCTCCCTTTGCATCACTACAACTTCTCTGATACTTCACCCTCCCTCTCCCTTAAGGAATCCCAGACGTTCATTCTATCAATATTCACGTCCTCCAATGAAACACACATATTTAGTGATAGTTGATGAATTTTAAACAGCTGTTCTGTCTCCTACCTGAAATGGGAAGGTGGGACTGCTCTTGTTTCTCTTTGCTTTCTTTTCCCTTCCCCTCTTTTCCATTTTCAACACCATACACTCTTCAAGACTGCAGCTCAGTCCAAAACGTTGTGGGTCCTGTTGCAAGGCATCATAAACATCCAACAGGCAGTAGGCATCAGCCGCTGCAGAGAAAGCACACAGCAAAAGGCAACAATTTATTTACTCTTCCTCTCTCCATTTGTTTCCTGTCTCTTCATCTCTTGAAGGCACTGACTCTCACTGGGATACAGTTCCACATACACGCACTCTCACTCGGGTATTGTTCCACAGGCACTGACTCTCATTGGGATACAGTTCCACACACACACACACACTCTCCTCGGGTATGGTTCCACAGACACTGACTCTCACTGGGGTACAGTTCCACAGACACTGACTCTCACTGGGGTGCAGTTCCACAGACACTGACTCTCACTGGGGTACAGTTCCACAGACACTGACTCTCACTGGGGTACAGTTCCACAGACACTGACTCTCACTGGGGTACAGTTCCACACTGATTCTCATTGGGGTACAGATGCACAAGCACTGACTCTCACTGGGGTACAGTTCCACAGGCACTGACTCTCACTGGGGTGCAGTTCCACACACACTGACTCTCCACTGGGATACAGTTCTACATGCACTGACTCTCACTGGGGTACAGTTCCACACACACTGACCTTCACTGAGGTACAGTTCCACAGGCACTGACTCACTGGGGTACAGTTCCACAAGGACCAAGATCCCCTCTAATATCTCACCCAATACGGCTAGTTTCATGTGGGTACATGATGACAGGATTTTCATGCATGGCTATCACAGCTGAGCCCAAAACGCCACCTCCACATGTGCAATTTCCAGCAGACATCATGGGAAATGTTCCCTTTAAAATTTAGTTCTTGTGCATGGCTATATTTTTCAGTGCACAGTTCCTTCAGCATTCTTGGCACAGCCAAACTCCTGCTCAACTTAGCAGAGGTGTTGGTAATGGGTGGTAGTCAGGTGTGAGAAGCTGGAATGATTTCCCTCCCCACTGGCTAGTGCTGTGGCCTGTGACTTTCTGATCAGAACAACCAACACTATGCTGAGCCTTTTGGCTAGTCACAAGCTGCGAACTGCCAAACTGGGATACGGTTCCACACACATTGACTCTCACTGGGGTACAGTTCCACATGCTCTGACTCTCACTGGGATACAGTTCCACATGCTCTGACTCTCACTGGGATACTAAGTTCAGTCATAGAGGTCACAAGGTTATGGTTGCAGGGCAAGGAAATTTGAAGCTGGACAGCCATTTTGTGGCTCCCACCAGCAACAGTGTGAAAATAATGTTGGTTGAGGGATAAAGATTGGCCAGGGCATGGGGAGAAGTCCCCTGCTCTTCTTCAAATAGGACAGAGAAGGAATTCCAGGGAGACTCGGGGCTGAAAGCAGTGCAAGGGCAGAGCGAGGCTTCCAGGGAGACTCGGGGATGAAAGTGGAGTGAGGACAGAGCAAGAGTTCCAGGGAGACCCGGGGCTGACTGGAGAGGAGAGGCCACCAAGAGCGGTATAAAAGCGTACGAAAAACAGAGGCCGAGACTGGAGAGGAGAGCCATATCCTTGGGATTTTCAGGCAGTGGACCTTAAGGGACATCATGATTCAAAAAGGGACATCATGATTCAAAAAGTGACCCGACGCGGGGGAGGCAGCTGATTGGTGAGTAAGGTCAGGTGAGCACTTCCACTTCTACTTTTCCTACTAACTAAACTGCCGCAGTCCATTAGCTTAAACAAAATAAGGTGAGAACTTTGGACTGTAGTGGGAGTGTTTCGGGTGGAATAAGGCCCCTTGAGTAGTTAGTAGTCTTTAAAGGGAGTAACTAACGAGCTTATTTAATCTAAAGGGAAGTCATGGCCGCAGAGCTCGCGTCCATGATATGCTCTATGTGGGAAGTCATGGACAATTCCAGTGCCCTTGGTGACTATGTGTACAGGAAGTGTGTCCAGCTGCAGCTACTGGCTTACCGCATTCTGGAGCTGGAGCTGTGAGTAGATTCACTGTGGAACATCTGTGATGCTGAGATTGTTGTGGACAGCATGTTCAGTGAGGTGGTCACACCACAGATAAAGACTGAACAGGCAGAAAGGGGATGGGTGACCAACAGGTAGAGTAGCGGAAGGCAGTTAGTACAGGAGTCCCCTGTGGCCACCCCCTCTCTAACAGATATATTGTTTTGGATACTGTTGGGGAAGACGACTTCTCAGGGGAAAGCAGGAGCCAAGTCCATGGCACCATGGGTGGCTCAGTTGCACAAGAGTGGCAGGGTTATCGTGATAGGGGATTCAATAGTAAGGGGAACAGACAGGCATTTCTGCAGGTACAAAATAGACTCCAGGATGGTATGTTGCATCCCTGGTGCCAGGATCAAGGATGTCTCAGAGAGGCTGCAGGGCATTCTGAGGGGGGTGGGTGAATAGCCAGTGCTCGTGTACATATTGGTACCAGCGAGATAGGTGAAAAAAAGAGATGAGGTCCTACAAGCTGAATATAGGGTGTTAGGACGTGTATTAAAAAGAAGGACCTCAAAGGTAGTAAGGATTACTACCAGTGCCATGTCCTAGAGAGAGTAGAAATAACAGGGTACATCAGATAAACACATGACTGAAGAAATGGCGTAGAGGGGAGGAATTCAGGTTCCCGGGACATTGGGACTGTTTCTGGGAAGGTGAGACCAATGCAAACAGGACAGGTTGCATCTGGGCAGGACAGGATCCAATGTCCTCGGGGGGGTTTTTGCTAGTGAGGTTGGGGAGGGTTTAAACTAGAATGGGAGGGGGATGGGAACCTGAGCAGGGAGACAGGAGGGGGAAACAAGGATAGAAATGAAAGACAGAAAAGTAAGAAGCAAAAGTGGAAGGCAGAAAAAACAAGGGCGAGAAACAATTGGGGGTCATAGTGCAAAATAAAGCTAAGGTGACTAAGGAGGTTAAAAAGACAAGCCTAAAGGCATTGTGTCTTAATGCTTGGATCATTCGCAGGTAGGTGGATTAACAGCGCAAATAAATATAAACGGTTATGATATAGTTGCAATTACGGAGACATGGCTGCAGGGTGACCAAGGATGGGAACTGATCATCCATGGGTATTCAATATTTAGGAAGGGCAATCAGGTAGGAAAAGGAGGTGGGGTAACATTGTTAGTAAAGGAGGAAATCAACGCAATAGTGAGGAAGGATATTGGCTCAGAAAATCGTGATGCAGAATCTGTTTGGGTGAAGAAGCACCAAAGGGCAGAAAACGTTGGTGGCCCCCAAATAGTAATGAAGATGTAAGGGAAGGCATTAAGCAGGAAATTAGAGACGCAAGCAATAACGGTACAACTGTAATCATGGATGACTTTAATTGACAGATAGATTGGACAAACCAAATTAGCAATAATATTGTGGGAGGACGATTTCCGGGAGTGTGCACGTGATGGTATTTTAGACCAATACGCTGAGGAATCAATTAGAGAGTAGGCTATCCAAGACTGGGTATTATGTAATGAGAAAGGATTAATTAACAATCTTGTGCCTTGGGGAAAAGCTACCATAAAATGATAGAGTTGTTCATTAGAATGGAGAGTGAAGAATTTGAATCCAAAACTCGGGTACTGAATTTAAATAAAGGGAACAACGGGGCTATGAGGCGCGAGTTGGCAATGATGGATTGGGGAACCTTACTAAAAGGGTTGACAGTGGATAGACATTGGCTAATATTTAAGGAACATATGCATGAATTACAACAATTATTCATTCCTATCTGGCGCAAAAGTAATACAGGAAAGGTGGCTCAATCATGGATTACAAAAAAGTTAGGGATAGTATCAGATCCGAAGAGGCGACATATAAAATTGCCAGGAAAGCAGCAAGCCTGAGAATTGGGAGCAGTTTAGAATTCAGCAAAAATGGACAAAAAGGTTCACAGAATCACACAGTGCAGAAGAGGTCCTTCGGCCCATCAAGTCTGCACCGACATGTGAGGAACACCTGACCTATCTACCTCATCCCATTTACCAGCACTTGGCCATAGCCTTGAATGTTATGACATGCCAAGTGCTCATCCAGGTACTTTTTAAAGGATGTGAGGCAACCCTCCTCCACCACCCTCCCAGGCAGCGCATTCCAGACCGTCACCACCCTCTGAGTAAAAACGTTTTTCCTCACATCCCCCTAAACCTCCTGCCCCTCACCTTGAACTTGTGTTCCTTCGTCAACTAAGGGGAACAGCTGCTCCCTATACGCCCTGTCCATGCACCTCACAATCTTGTAAACCTCAATCTTGTCACCCCTCAGAATTCTCTGCTCCAACTAAAACAACCCAAGTCTATCCAACCTCTCTTCATAACTTAAATGTTTCATCCCATGCAAAATCCTGGTGAATTTCCTCTGCACCCCATCCAGTGCAATCACATCCTTCCTATAATGTGGCTACCAGAACTGCACACAGTACTCCAGCTGTGGCCTCACCAACGTTCTATACAACTCCAACATGACCTCCCTACTTTTGTAATATATGCCTCGATTGATAAAGGCAAGTGTCCCATATGCCTTTTTCACCAACCCACTAACATGCCCCTCTGCCTTCAGAGATCTATGGACACACACACCAAGATCCCTTTGTTCCTCAGAACTTCCTAGTGCCATGCTGTTCATTGAATACTTCCTTGTCAAATTACTCCTTCCAAAGTGTATCACCTCACACTTTTCAGGGTTAAATTCCATCTGCCACTTATCTGCCCATTTGACCATCCCGTCTATATCTTCACCTCACTGTTAACCACCTGGCCAATCTTTGTGTCATCCGCAAATTTACTAATCCTAACCCCCACATAGCCATCTATGTTGTTTATATAAATGACACATAATAGGGGACCCAGCACAGATCCCTGTGGTACGCCATTGGACACGGGCTTCCAGTCACTGAAGCAGCCTTCTGTCATAGGCCTCTGTCCTACAACTAAGCCAATTTTGAATCCACCTTATCAAATTACCCTGCATCCCATGTGCATTTGCCTTCTTTATAAGTCTCCCATGTGGGATCTTGTCAAAGGCTTTGCTGAAATCCAGATAAACTACATCAACTGCACTACCCTCATCTACACACCTGGTCACCTCCTCAAAAAATTCAATCAAATTTGTTAGGTATGACCTCCCTCTGACAAAGCCATGCTGACTATCCCTGATCAAACATTGCCTCTCCAAGTGGAGATAGATTCTCTCCTTCAGAATTTTCTCTGACGTGAGACTCGCTGGCCTATAGTTCCCTGGCTTATCTCTACAACCCTTCTTAAATAGCGGAACCACATTAGCTGTCCTCCAGTCCTCTGACACTTCCCCCGTGGCCAGAGAGGAACTAAAAATTTGGATCAGAGCCCCTGCGATCTCCTCCCTTGCCTCCCTCAGCAGTCTGGCACACAAATCATCTGGACCTGGAGATTTGTCCACTTTTAAGCCTGCCAACACCTCCAATACCTTGTCACTCCCTATATCAATTTGCTCAAGAACCTCACAGACTCTCTCCCCGAGTTCCATACCTTCATCCTCTTGGTTGAAGATTGATCAGGATTGGGAAAATGGAGTATGAGAGTAAGCTTGTAAGGAACATAGAAACTGACTGTAAAAGCTTCTATAAATATGTGAAGAGAAAAAGATTAGTGAAGACAAATGTAGGTCCCTGACAGTCAGAAACGGGGGAAATTCTAAAGGGGAACAAAGAAATGGCAGAAGAATTGAACACACATTTTGGTTCTGTCTTCACAAAAGAGGACACAAATAATTTCCCAGAAATGTTTGGGAACCAAGGGTCTAGTGAGGGAGGAATTGAAGAAAATCAGTATTAGTAAAATAATGGTGCTAGAGAAATTAATGGGGTTAAAGGCTGAAAAATCCCCTGGGCCTGATAACCTACATCCCAGAGTACTAAAGGAAGTGGGCCTGGAAATATTGGACACATTGGTGGTCATCTTCCAAAACTTCTATAGACTCTGGAGCAGTTCCTACAGATTGGAGCATGGCAAATGTAACCCCACTAGTTAAAAAAGGAGGGAGAGAAAAAACAGAGAATTACAGACCAGTTAGCCCAACATCAATAATGAGGAAAATGCTAGAGTCTATTATAAAAGATATGGTAATAGAACACTTGGAAAGCATTAACAGGATTAGACAAAGTCAGCGTGGGTTTATGAAAGGGGAAATCATGCTTAACTAATGTACTGGAGTTTTTTGAGGATGTAACTAGTAGAATAGTTAAGGGAGAACCAGTGGATGTGGTGTATTTGGATTTCAAGAAGGCTTTTGATAAGGTCCCACATAAGAGGCTAAAGGGCAAAATTTAAGCAAATGGGATCGGGGGTAATATACTGGCATTAAGATTAAGAAATGGTTGACAGACCGGTAACAGAGAGTGGGAATAAATGGGTCTTTTTCCGGGTGGCAGGCGGTGGGTGACTAGTGGCATACCGCAGGGATCAGTGCTTGGACCCCAGCTATTCATGATATATATAATGACTTGGATGAAGGGACCAAATGTAATATTTCCAAGTTTGCAGACAACACAAAACCGGGCGGGTTTGTGAGTGAGAAGGATGCAAGGAGACTTCAGGGTGATTTAGACAAGTTGTGTGTGTGGGCAAACACATGGCAGATGCAGTATAATGTGGATAAATGTGAAGTTATACCTTTCAGTGTGAAAAACAGAAAGGCAGGGTATTATTTAAATGGTGATATATTGGGAAATGTGGATGTACAAAGGGATCTGGGTGTCCTTGTACACCAGTCAATGAAAGTAAACAGGCAGGTGCAGCAAGCAATTAGGAAGGCAAATGGTAGGTTGGCCTTCATTGCAAGAGGATTTGAGAAGTAGGGATGTCTTACTGCAGTTATATAGGGTTTTGGTGGGACCACACCCAGAGTATTGTGTGCAATTTTGGTTTTCTTACCTAAGAAAGGATATACTTGCCATAGAGGGAGTGCAACAAAGGTTCACTAGGCTGAAACTGGGGATGGTAGGACTGGCGTGAAGAGAAACTGGTTCGACTGGGCCTGTATTCACTAGAGTTTTCAAGAATGAGAAGGATCTGATTGAAATGTATAAAATTCTAACAGGGCTAGACAGACTGAATGCAGGGAGGACGTTTCCCCTGGTTAGGGAGTCTGGAACCAGGGGCCAGTCTCAGGATATGGGGCAGGCCATTTAGGATTGAGACAGGGAAAGATTTCTTCACTTAGAGGGTGGAATTCTCTACCACAGAAGGCTGTGGGAGCCGGGTCACTGATATTCAAAAAAGAAATTGATACATCTTTGGATATTAAGGGCATCAAGGGGTATGGAGAGAAAGCGGGAATATGGCGTTGAAATAGGGGATCAGCCATGATCATATTGAATGGTCGAGCAGGCTTGAAGGGCCAAATGGCCTATTCATACTCCTCGTTTCTATGTGTCTAGTGCCATGGAGTCTCTTACAGCCACCTAAATTAGATGTTTGCTATCTCATTTGTACCTCTGACAGTGCAGAACTCCTTCAGTTTTGCATTCATGCGTTTGCCTACATTATGTGCTAAAGTCTCTGGATGGGGATTGGAACTCTTCTAATTCAGAGGTGAGCGGGACCACCCAGCCACAGCTGACACCACAGGTTGTGTATCCCAGCATCAGGCACTAGGCTCCCCTCAGGAAGCTCAGTCTCACATTCGGGACATAACCAGACAATGGACAGACCTGGACTTCTGTTTCTATTAGTCTCTAATTTCTAAAGGTTCAAAAATATTTCTTGTGTCAAATCATCACAATCCTCTTGTCTGACTTGTAAAGAGGTACAAGGGGTTTCTGGGCACAAACGCATGCCAGTGCGGGTATTTTCCACAAGGAGCGGGTAACAAGCTTACAGGAGCTGCTCACCTGCGTAAAGGATCTGTTGAAGTCGGAGAGGCCGTTTCTCCCAGTTAGATAACTGTTCTGTTTTATCCAGCGGTTGCCCCAGCACGCACTGCACAAGGAGACTGAGCCCCTTTTCACACTGTCTGTTTCCCAAGTTTGCATCATCCTCTGCTGACAGCAGCACATCCAAGCCTCTTCTTTTGTCTTCTCTTTGAACTGGCACTCTCTGCAGCTGAACACAGAATTCATACATTTCAATTATTCAGTAAGGGTGGCTTCTGTATAAACTCTCACTTCAGAGCTGGGTGCAGGCTCCTTGCGCTCACTCACTAATTCAGCATCAAATGACAATCTCACTCAGATTGAGCAAGGGCACCCCCGACAGGGGAAATGCAGAAAGCTTGGGGCTGTTCCACTTATTGTACCTTTTCCTATTTTTCTGTTTCTTTCCATTTTGTGGTTGTTTCCACGTACTGGAGGAATATCAAGTTTACAGAATCACAGAATAGTTACAGCACTGGAGGCCATTCAGCCCATCATATCTGCACCAGCTATCCAAACGAGAAAGGCACCTAGTGCCATTTCACTGCCTTCTCCCTGAATCCCTACACATTCTTCCTTTTCAGATAATAATCCAATTCTCTCTTGAATGCCTTGAATGAACCTGCCTTTATCACACTCACAGGCAGTGCATTCCAGATCTTAAACACTCGCTGTGTGAAAAAGTTTCTCACGTCTCCATTGCTTCTTTTGCCAATCACCTTAAATCTGTGCCCTTTTGTTCTTGATCCATTCACCAGTAGGAACATTTTTCCCTATCTACTCTGTCCAGACCCCTCATGATATTGAACTCCTCTATCAAATCTCCTCTCAGCCTTCTCTTCGCCAGGGAAAGTAGCCCCAGCTTTTTCAATTTATCTACGTAACTGAAGTCCCTCATCCCTGGAACCATTCGTGTGAATCTTTTCTGCAATCTCCCCAATGTCTTCACATCTTTTCTAAAGTGTGGCACTCAAAATTGGATGCAGTTGAGGCCGAAGCAGTGTTTTCTACAAGATTAACATAGCTTCCTTGCTCTTTAACTCCATGCCCCTATTAATAAAGCCCAGGATACTGTATACTTTATTAACTGCTCTCTCAACTTGTCCTACCACCTCAATAACTTACGTACATTTTTTTTATATTACTTGTTCATAGGATATGGGCATTGCTGGCTAGGCCAGCATTTATTGCCCATCCCTAATTGCCCTTGTTCAGAGGGCACTTAAGAGTCAACCACATTGCTATGGGTCTGGAGCCACATGTAGACCAGACCAGGTAAGGACGGCAGATTACCTTCCCTAAAGGGCATTAGTGAATTAGATAAGTTTTTTCGATAATTGCCAATGGTTTCGTGGTCATCCTTAGATTTTTAATTCCAGATTTTTTTATTGAATTCAAATTCCATCTGCCGAACCCAGGTCCCTAGAACATTAGCCTGAGTCCTTGGATTACCACTACACCACAGCCTCTCCAGGTCCCTCTGCTCTTGCACTCCCTTATTTTATATTGTCTCTCTGTGTTCTTCCTACTGAAATGAATCACTTCACACTTCTCTGAATTGAATTTCATCTACCACTTGTCCACCTATTCCACCAATCTGTGTTCTTTTGAAATTCTTCACTATCCTCTTCACAGTTCACAATACTTCAAAGTTTCATATCATCACCAAATTTTGAAATTGTGCCCTGTACACCAAAGTCTTGGTCATTAATATATATCAGGAAGAGCAAAGTTCCCAACATCGCCCCTTGGGCAACTCCACTACAAACCATGCTCCATCCGAAAAACATCCATTAAGCACTACTCTGTTTCCTGTCGCTCAGTCAATTTTGTATCTATGTTGCTGCTGTCCCGTTTATTCCATGAACTCTAACTTTGCTCACAAATCTGTTGTGAGGCATTTTATGAAGTACCTTTTGGAGGTCCATGTAAATCAGAACAACAGCATTGCCCTCATCAACCGTCTCCGTTACCTCTTCAAAAAACTCTAGCAGGTTGGGAATACACGATTTGCCCTTAACAAATCTGTGCTGGCTTTCTTAACCTAAATATGCCCAAGTGATGATTAATTTTGTCGCGAATTATTGTTCCTAGAAGCTTCCCCGCCACTAAAATTAAACTTAATATACAAACTACAGAGGAAATCTTAAAAAATGGAATAAGAACAGTAATGAAGCAATATGCAAATAGATAAGTGGTTAACATAAAATGGAATCCAAAAGTCTTTAATAAACATGGAAATAGTAAAATAGTAGTCAAAGGAAGAGTGGGGCTGTTTTGGGACCAAAAAGGTCTTCTCATGAAGGCAGGGGGCATGGGCTGTGGTATTAAATAAATACTTTGCATCCGTCTTCACCATAGAAGAGGATACTGTCAATATAGCATTAAAATAGAGGGCAATAGAGGTATTGCATAGGATAAAAATAAAGAGAAGGTTGGCAGAACTCAAAATAGAAAACTCACCCTGGTCTGGATGAGATGCATCCTGGGTTACTGAAGAAAGTAAGGGTAGAAATTGCAGAGGTGCTGGCCATAATTTCCCAGTCTTCCTTGGATATGGGAACAATGCTGGAGGACTGATTGATTGTAAATGTTACACCCTTGTCTAAAAAAGGTAGAGGATTAAATCCAGCTAGTGCAGACCAGTCAGCTGGTGGGAAAACTTTGAGAGACAATTACTTGGGACAAAATGAACTGGCAATTGCAAAAGTGAGAGTTCGTAAACTAAAGTCAGCACAGGTTTGAAAGGCAAATCATATTCGACTAACTTAATTGAGCTCTCTGAAGTAAAGTAGAGTTGATGAAAGTTGCGTGATAAATGTTGTACATATGGACTTACAAAAGGTATTTGACAAAATACCAAATAAAAGATTTGTCAACAAAATTAAAAACCTTGGAATTAAAGGGAAAGGGACAGCATGGATACAAAACTGTCTAAGGGACAGAAAGCAGAGACTTTTGGTGAATAGTTTTTCAGACTGGAGGGATGTATTCAGTAGTGGTCTCTGCTATTAGGATCGCTGCTCTTTTCATATAAATCAATGACTTGGACTTGGGTATACAAGACATCATTCCAAAGTATGCAGATGGTATGAAACCTGGAAATGTAGTAAAAAATATGGCAGACAGTAACAGGCTTCAGGGGGGCACAAACATGAAATTTAACACAGAGCAATGTGAAGTGACACACTTTAATAGAAAGAAAAAGAAGAGGCTATGGACTAAATGGTACAATTTTATAGGGAGAGAAGAGAGACCTGAAGGTTTATGTACACAATTTTCTGAAAGTGGCAGGACAAGTTGAAAAGCATGTTAAAAAGCATAAGGGATGCTTGATTTTATTACTAGAGGATTACAGTATGAAAGTAGGAAAGTTATGTTAAACCTTTATAAAGCACTGGTTAGGCCTTAGTTGGAACATTGTGTTCAATTCTGGGCACCAAACTTTAGAAAGGATGTTAAGGCCTGAGAGAGGGTGCAGGGGAGATTTACTAGAATGCTATCAGCGATGAGGGACTTCAATTATGTCGAGACACTAGAGAAACTGAAGTTGTTCTCCTAAGAACAGAGAAGGTTAAGAGGACCTTAGTTCTGATGAAAGGACATCAGTGTGAAACATTTACTGTTTCTCTCTCAACAAATGCTGCCTGACCAGCTCAGTACTTCTAGCATTTTCTGTTTTTCTCTAAGATTAAGAGGAGATTTGATGGCCAAGGAGTAAATAAGGAGAAACTCTTTCCAGTGACGGAAGGGTTAATAACCAGAGGACACAAATGTAAGTTGATTGGCAAAAGAACCAGAGATGAAATGACAAAACATTTTTCTTTTACAGTGAGGTGTTGTGACCTGAAATGCACTGGCTGAAAGGATAGTCGAAGCAGATTCAATAATAACATTCAAAAAAGAATAGGAAAATACTTGAAGGGAAAGGAAAAAAATACAGGGCTTTGGCAAAAGGGCGATGAGTGGGAGTAATTGAATCACTCTACCAAAGAGAAAGCACAGGCGCAAAAGGCTGAATGGCTTTCCTCTGTGCTGTATCTCTCTATGATTCGATGAAAGAATTTGCATTTCTAGAGCCTCTTACACAACCTCAGGACAACCCGAAGTGCTTCACAGCCAATGGAATACTCCTGAAGTGTAGTTACTGCCGTAATGTAGGAAACATGACAACCAGTTTGTGCATAGCAAAACCACACAAATAGCAATGCAATAATCATCAGATGGTCTGTTTTCATAATGTTGGTTGAGGAATAAATATTTTACAGGACAGTGAGGAGAACTTACCACATGTTACAATTGTGAGGTTTATAATGTTCTAGGACTATATCTTTTAGTTTATAAGAATGTTATAGTTTGGGACTGTACCTTTAAATTTAGGGCAAAAGAAAGGGGTCATGTGTTAAGAGTCTGTCTGACAGTAAGCCTGGTTGGTTTAATTGTTAGAGATCAGAGGGAAAACTCCAATTATTTTGTTCAGAGGGAGGTGTAAGGTATTTACATTTAGAGATAATGCAAGCAGTTATTGATTATACTTTAAAGTCTCCAAAGTTCCTGAAAGGTGTCATAGCTATTAAGCTGTAAACAGCGGTGTTGTAAACTATTGCTTTGCTTCTAAGATGAAAGGAAAACTGGGATTAGAGGTAATTGATTAGTATTTCTACTGAGATACAAAGGCAATAAGAAAGGTAGCAGAGAAAGCCATTTTGAGTTCAGATTACAGGCTTCCCTATAAATCCAGAAATACCACAGACAGAAAGGGTTGCAGCTTTGATCTCGTATGTAGGATGATCAGACTTTCAAAAGTCAAAACCAGGACACATTGAAAAGCTTTGGGAAGGCAGGACTCCATGATGATGACATGTTGGACAACTAATGGCAGGAGGTGAGATGTGATGACATGTCCTGGAACATGTCCAGCCAGAGTTGGCAACCCTATTAAGACACCCAATTATTGAAGACAGTAGTCACAAACCACATTCTTTTGTTTCAATTATATTCCTGTCTCGTTTTCTTAAAAAAAGCAGAACCAAGGTTCAGTTGTCACAAGATACCAGCCAGAATCCTCTATCCCACTGTAACTTTACTGTGTAAATGCACAGTAAGGCCAATCTCCATTCAAAAGCCTAATTTATTTTCACACTTGATGGGTCCGAACAATAAAATAAACATTTTGTGGGTTTTTTGAAGAAGGCTGTGATGATGGTCTGACAACACTGAGGCATTGAAGGGGGGTCAGGCTGGGTATTGTGAGCATATATGCTGTAAACTCACTGTCTTCCAACAGGCAGTATTGTTAGAATCGTATCTCACAAGACTGAAGTTTTCCTTTACAAAATGGAAGGACCTGGCATTTGAATGCTAACCTGGGATTTTTTTTAAGTGAAGGTCATAAATTCACTTTGGAACTATGAACAAGCAGTTCTCTTCACCTGGCCTTTCTGGTAGTTGAGGAGTTGTTTGTTTGAACTGCAAAGCACTTAATGAAAAGCTAGGAGACAAAAAAGTACAGTCACATGGGAGAGAGGGAAAAATGTTGTGAACCTGCTTGTTTTGAAGGCAGTTTTGTTGGAGAAAATGCTAAGGAAAGAAGGCTACCTTGACTGGCTCACTCTCTCTCTCTACCTTGCCTAAAATTGCATATGGCTATCAATCTGTAGCCAGAGAACCCTCATCTGAGTGTAACCAGCCTGTATTTTGACCTGCAAAGTTAAGACCAGTGGTGAGAATGTCCAGGTCTTCACACAAGAGAACTCCAGGTCGACAGTGTTGAGACCCTGCGGACTTTATCCTTTGTTTCATAATGCCCATCCTCCAAAGACCCTCTCTGCAGCGAGGTTCTAGGAAGACTTCTTTAGGAAAAGATAGATAGTTATACTTCCCGGTTACAATTGTAAGTTAACCAGAAGCCTGGTCAGAGTCTCTTTTCTTCTCGGTACTACAGGTATAGGTACACAATTGGCCTTTTTGGTAAGAAAATTAAACATATAAATTAATGGTAAAGCCTGCGGAGTAGTGGGGCTTGACAATTCATTCACTCCTCTCATCCTGGTCGTAACAGTATGAAGATGCAAAATATTGTTACACATGAGAACTGCTTGTTAGCTCATCCAAATTCATCCATGTTAGTTAATCTGTTATTTGATGGTGCTGTTTAGGAAGGAATGTTGGCTTAGACAAGGGAATGTATAAGACTAAAAAAGACCATCAATATCCAGCCAGACTCGTTGTCTCGGAATGATCATCCCCTTCCCCCTTATGCATCTTTGAACAATATTATGTGATCTTTTACCTCCACCCAGAAGAACAGGTAGGACCTTGATTTAATATCTTATCTGCAAAATGGCACACAAAGTGCTTACACTCACAAAGAAAATGTACTTTTACTTATGGACCAGCTAAAGGAAAGGAATGTGAACAGATATACTTATGCAGCTGCCCAATGGCCAGAAATAAAAGGGAGCTTTTCTTTAAAAGCTACTCACTTGGAAAGTAAAAAGATAAAAGCCAAAACCTTCTTTATACGAAAACCTGCCTTGTATTGAAGTGTCTACCCAGATTGAATGCTAAAACCTGGGTTCAAAACATAACTTCCTGACGTAGGCAAATGTCACTATATATATATAATATATATATATATATATATATATATGTGTGTGTGTGTATATACATATAAGGCATAGTATTAATCAGGAGATTAGGGAAGCAAGTAGCATGGGTAACAGTATTCAAGGGGGACTTCAATCTGCACATAGACTGAGTAAATCTAATGAGCACTAATACTGTGGAGGACAAGTTTCTGGAGCATGTTAGGGATAGTTTTCTAGAGCAGTGTGTTGAGGAACCAGCTAGAGAGCAGTTTATTTTAGATCTAGTATTATGTAACGAGAAAGGGCCAATCAATAATCTTGTTGTGAAAGAAACTTTAGAGGTGATAGAATTTTACATTATGTTTGAAAGTGAGATTGTTCAATCTAAAGCCAGGGTGTTAAGTTTGAACAAAGGAAATTATGAAGGTATGAGGGGTAAATTGGCGAGGTGGGTTGGGAAAATACATTAAAAAGGTATGATGATACACAGGCAATGGAAAGTCTTTAAGAATTAACATAGTTAACAGCAATAACAAGGCACAAAAAGCCAAAAAGAAAAGCCAGTCAATGTGGCTAACAAAGGAAATTAAAGATAGTATAAAATTAAAAGAAAAGTTACCAGATATAGTAGCAAACCTGAGGATTGGGAGGATTTCAGAATATAGCAAAGGAGGACCAAGAAACTGATAAAGAAAGGGAGAATAGAATATGAATGTAAACTAGCAAAAAAACATGAAACAGGCTGTAAAAGCTTCTATAAGTATGTAAAAAGGAAACATTTAGCTAAGACAAATGTGGGTCCATGTGGGCAGTCAGGAGAATTTATAATAGGGAATAGAGAAATGGCAGAGAGGCTAAATGATTACTTTGTGTCTGTCTTCACTGAGGAAGATACAAGAAATCTCCCAGAATTAGAGATCCAAGGGACTAGGGAGAATGAGGAACTGAAGGAAATAAATATTAGTAAGAAAGTTGCACTGGAGAAATTAATAAATCTCTGGGACCTGATATTCTACATCCCAGAGTGCTGAAAGAGGTAGCTATGGAGTTGGTGGATGCATTGGTGATTATCTTCCAAAATTCTACAGATTCTAGAATGGTTCCTGAAGATTGGAAGGTAGCAAATGTCACCCCACTATTTAAGAAGGGAGGGAGAGAGAAACAGGGAACTATAGGCCTGTTGGCCTCATATCAGTAGTTGGGAAAATGCTAGAATCTATTAAAAAGGATGCGATTAATGGACACCGAGAAAAAATGATCTGATTGGGCATAGTCAACATGGATTTATGAATGGGAAATCATGTTTGATGAACCTGCTGGAGTTTTTTGAGGATGTTACTAACAGAATTGATAAAGGAGAGTTGGTGGACTTGGATTTACAGAAGGCTTTTGACAAAGTCCCCCAGAGGAGGTTGGCCAGCAAAATTAAGGCACATGGATAGGAGCTAATATACTAGCATGGATTAAGGATTGGTTAACAGGCAGAAAACAGACAGTAGGAATAAATGGGTCATTCTCGCATTGGCAGGATGTGACTAGTGGGGTATCACAAGGATCAGTGCTTGGGTCCCAGCTATTCACAACATATATCAATGACTTGGATGTGGGGACCAAATGTAATATTTCCAAGTTCGCGGGTGACACAAAGCTAAATGGGAATGTGTGTTATGAGGAAGATGTAAAGTGGCTTCAAGGGAGTTGGACAGGCTTAGTGGGCTGAATTTTTCCGTTGGCAAGAAGCAGGCGAGAACCGCTCGCCAACACGAAAATGACACGGGATGACGTCGGGGGCAATCACTGATGTCATCCTGTCCCATTTAAATCTTCAGGAAGGTGGGGGCACAGCATGATCAGTTGTCCACCTGCCGACCTGGCACTGGCCAATTGAAGCCATTGACAGGATAATTAAAACAATTAAAGGACCTGCCCATCCAACCTTAAGGTTGGCGGGCAGGCCAGGAGCCCCAGCGGGCTTCTGAAAAAAAATAAAACCTCATCCACCGGCGGGATGGGGTTTCATGTCACTTTTTAAAAAGTTTGTTAAAGTTTTTGTGCAATTTATTAACATGTCCCATCTCGTGTGACATTGTCACATGAGGGGGACATGTTAATGATTATTTTATTTTTCTATTTTTAAAGTTTGAAAACCTTTCAGCGATCTCCCTGAGGCAGCACTTTGCCTCAGGGAGATGTGCGCTCTTTCATGCGCATGCACGAAAAGGCGCACTCTCGCATTTGGGGAATCCCCCCCCCCCCGCCCGCACAGGAAGCATATAGCTTAAAATGGCAGCGGGGCCCGCTTCTCCGGGGGGGATCTGCTCCCCGCCTGCCAGAGATTGGGTCGGACCCGCCCACCCAACAGGCAAAAAATTCAGCCCAGTGAGTGGGCAAGAACATGGCAGATGGAATTTAATGTGAAAAAATGTGAAGTTATCCACTTTGGTAGGAGGAACGGATGTGCAGAGTATTTCTTAAATGGTAAGAGATTAGAAAGTGTAGATATACAAAGAGACCTGTGTGTCCTCATCAACAAGTCACTGAAGGCTAGCATGCAGGTGCAGCACGCAATTAGGAAGGCTAATGCAATGTTAGCCTTTATCGCAAGAGGATTTGAGTACAGGAGTAGTGAAGTCTTGCTTCAATTGTATAAACATTGGTTAGATCACACCTGGAGTACTGTGTGCAGTTTTGGTCCCCTTACCTTAGGAAGGATATTGTTGCCATAGAGAGAGTGCAACGAAGGTTCACCAGACTTGTTCCCAGGATGGCAGGACAGTCCTATGAAGAGAGATTGGGGAAACGGGGCCTGTATTCTCTAGAGTTTCGAAGAATGAGAGGTGATCTCATTGAAACCTACAAAATACTTAAAGGAATTGACAGGGTAGATGCAGGTAAGATGTTTCCCCTGGCTGGGGAGTCTAGAACCAGGGGACACAATTTCAAAGTAAGGAGGAAGCCACTTAGGACCGAGATGAGGAGAAAGTTATTTACTTGGAGGGTTGTGATTTTTGGAATTCTCTACCCCAGAGGACTGTGAAAGCTCAGTCATTGAGTATGTTTAAAGCAGGGATTGACAGATTCCTAAATATCAATGACGTAAATGGACGTTGGGATAGGGTGGGGAAAAAAGCATTCAAGTGGATGATCAGCCATAATCGTACTGAATGGCAAAGCAGGCTCAATGGGCTGAATGGCCTACTCCTGCTTCGATGTTACATAACCCTACAAGCATTAAACCATGCTAGAAATTAAGCTGGAATGTTTTTAAGGCCATGCTGCTGTGGTTCCTCAGCTGACATCTACAATATAGGCAACTGCATTTGGTCTCTCCAAAGTAGAGGAAAATGCAGACTGGGTGACCGCTTTGCAGAACACCTTCGGTCTGTTCGCAAGCATGACCCAGATCTCCCTGTCGCTTGCCATTTCAACACTCCACCCTCTCTCATGCCCACATGTCTGTCCTTGACCTCCTGCATTGCTCCAGTGAAGCTCAACGCAAACTGGAGGAACAGCACCTCATCTTCCGACTAGGTACTTTATAGCCTTCCAGACTGAATATTGAGTTCAAAAATTCGAGATCATGAACTATCTCCTCCATCCCCACCCCCTTTCCGATCCCCTGCTTTTTTTTCCAATAATTTATATAGATTTTTCTTTTCCCACTTATTTCCATTATTTTAAAATGTATTTCCATCCATTGTTTTATCTCTACCTTTTAGCCCATTTCGATTCCTTCACCCCACCCCCACTAGGGCTATCTGTACCTTGTTTGTCCTGCTTTCTACCCTTAATTAGCACATTCCTTAGATAATATCACCACCTTCAACACCTCTTTGTCCTTTTGTCTATGACATCATCTTGCCATCTCCACCTATCACTGGCCCTCTATCCAGCTCTACTTGTCCCACCCCCCCCTTATACCAGCTTATATTTCCCCTCTCTTCTACTTTTACTTAGTTCTGTTGAAGAGTCATACAGACTCGAAACGTTAACTGTGTTCCTCTCCGCAGATGCTGCCAGACCTGCTGAGTTTTTCCAGGTATTTTTATTTTTATTTTGGATTTCCAGCATCTGTAGTTTTTTGCTTTTATTTTTGCTCACTCCACCAATTTGTCTATGTCCTTTTGAAGTTCTATACTGTCCTCCTCGCAGTTTACAAAACTCCCAAGCTTCGTGTCATCCTTTGAAATTGTCCACTGCACACCAAGATCTAGATCATTAATATATATCAGGAAAAGCAAGGGTCCCAATACCGCTGGGGAACTCCACGACAAATCTTCCTCCAGCCCGAAAAGCATTCACTGACCATTACTCTCCGCTTTCTATTCTTCAGCCAATTTTGTATCCACGTTGCTACTCTCCCTTTTATTCCATGAGCAATAACTTTTCTCAAGTCTGTTGTGTAGCACTGTATCAAATGCTTTTTAAAAGTCCACGTATGCCACATCGTTTTTTGCGGCCTTCTGGAGTCCATGGAGCACGCATATGTAGGATGATATAGGCTGCAATCCCTTTATAGATTCTTGAAAAATCTTTTGCCGTTGTTTTGTTTGCACTTCAGTCCCATGCTCCTGATCTATGGGGGCTAGGAGGGAACAGGGCCTCCTCGTGAACCTGCTCCTGGGCCTGGCCAAGTTGGCATTCAACAGCTCCAGGCAGCGGGTGATCGAGGGGGTCACCCGACCCAAATGTATGCGCCTCTTTTGTAGCCGGGTGTCCCTGGAGATGGAGTGTGTGGTGTCGGCTGGCACCATTGGGACCTCCTTTGCTCGGTGGGTGCCATGGGGACTGGGGTGCTTTATTGACTCTTTTGATCACATTTTGGTTTAATGTTTGTAAATTTCCTTTAAATTGTCTTTTGTTTTTGCAGTTTCCCTTTAAGGGTCTGCCTTCTACTTGTCCCTGATTTTGATAATTTAGTTTATTTGTTTGTAACCTGAAAGAGTTACAGCACATCAACAGCATTACCCTCATTGACCATTTTTGTTACCTTTTCAAAAAACTCCAGCAAGTTTGTTAAACACAATTTCCCTTTTAGAAATCCATGCTGGCTCTTCTTTATCAACCAATATTCTTCCACGTCATTACTAATTCCATCCCAAATAATTGTTTCTAGAATTTTGCCCACTACTAAAGTTAAACTGACCGGTCTGTAATTGCTGGGCTTATTCTTACAACCTTTTTTGAACAAGGGTGTAATGTTTGCAATTCTCCAGTCCTCTGGCACCTCCCCTGAGTCTAGGGAAGACTGAAAAATTATGGCCAGTGCCCCTGCAATTTCCGCTCTCACTTCCTTCAATATCATTGGATGCATCTCATCTGGTCCCGGTGTCTAGTCAACTTTAAGTACCTACAGTCTTTTCAAAACTTCCTACTTATTAATGTTGAGCCCTTCCAGTGTAAGAGTTTCCTCATCTGTCACAAAACAAAAACAGAATTACCTGGAAAAACTCAGCAGGTCTGGCAGCATCGGCGGAGAAGAAAAGAGTTGACGTTTCGAGTCCTCATGACCCTTCGACCGAAGTTTTTCCAGGTAATTCTGTTTTTCTTTTGGATTTCCAGCATCCACAGTTTTTTTGTTTTTATCTCATCTGTCACCCTGGCCTGGGTTGTACCTACTTCCTTGGTAAAGACTGATGCAAAGTATTCATTTAATACCTCAGCCATGGCCCCTTCGTCCATGTGTAAATTCTCTTTTAGGCTCCTAATCAGCCCTACTCCTCCAATTACCACCCTTTTACTATTTATATGCCTATAGAAGACTTTGGAATTCCCCTTTATGTTGGCTGCCAGTCTTTTCTCAATCCCTCTTCTCTTCTCTAATATGCTTTCTCACCTCGCCTCTGAATCGTCTGTATTCCTTTTGTTTCTCAATTGTATTTTCGACTTGACACCTGTCATAAGCAAATTTTTTCTTCTTTATCTTAATTTCAATCTCCTTTGACATCCAGGGAGCTTTGGATTTGTTTGCCCTACTCTTCCCTTTCGATGGAATATACCTTGACTGTGCTCTAATTCATTTTTGAGGGTAACCTAGTTTTTCGGCTAGTTTTTCCTGCCAACTTTTCATTCCAGTCTATCTGGCCCAGCTCCGATCTTGCCCCATCGAAGTTGGCTCTCATCCAGTTAATTATTCTCACTCTGGATTGCCTATCATCCTTTTCTATCATCATCCTAAAACGTACAATACAATGATCATTGTCCCCAAAATGTTCCCCCACTGACACTTAATCTACTTGGCTCGCCTCATTTCCAGGAACCAGGTCCAACAATGCATCTCTTCTAACCTGTCTCTCTCTGAACTTACTGCACTCCGTTCTCTCAGGTCCAACCCCAACATTGTCATCAAACCCGCTGACAAGGGTGGTGTTGTTGTTGTCTGGCGCACTGACCTCTACCTTGCAGAGGCTGAGCGTCAGCTCGCAGACACTTCTTCCTACCTCCCCCTGGACCATGACCCCACCACTGAACATCAAGCCATTGTTTCCAGGACTGTCACTGACTTCATCTCCTCTGGAGATCTTCCTCCCACAGCTTCCAACCTGATAGTCACCCAACCTCCTACCCAAAATCCACAAACAGAACTGTCCTGGTAGACCGATCGTGTCAGCTTGCTCCTGCCCCACGGAACTCATTTCTCGTTATCTTGACTCCCTTCTCTCTCCCCTTGTCCAGTCCCTTCCCACCTACAACCGTGATTCCTCTGACACCTTACGCCACATCAACAATTTCCAGTTCCCTGGCCCCAACTGCTTCCTCTTCACCATGGACGTCTAATCCCTCTACACTTCCATCCCCCACCAGGATGGTCTGAGGGCCCTTAGCTTCTTCCTTGAACAGAGGCCCGAACAATCCCCATCCACCACTACTCTCCTCTGTCTGGCTGAACTTGTTCTCACACTGAACAATTTCTCCTTCAACTCCTCTCAATTCCTCCAAATAAAAGGTGTGGCTATGGGTACCCGCTTGGGCCCCAGCTATGCCTGTCTCTTTATGGGGTATGTGGAACATTCCTTGTTCCAGTCCTACTCCAGCCCCCTTCCACAAATCTTTCTCCGGTACATCGATGATTACTTCGGTGCTGCTTCATGCTCTCGTCGGGACTTGGAAAAACTTATTAATTTTGCTTCCAATCTCCACCCCTCCATCATTTTCACATGGTCCATCTCTGACACTTCCCTTCCCTTCCTTGACCTCTCTGTCTCAATCTCGGTGATAGACTGTCCACCAATATCCATTACAAGCCTACCGACTCCCACAGCTACCTCGACTACAGCTCCTCACACCCCGCTTCCTGTAAGGACTCCATTCCATTCTCTCAGTTCCTTCGCCTCCGTCGCATCTGTTCTGATGATGTTACCTTCAAAAACAGTTCCTCTGACATGTCCTCCTTCTTCCTTAACCGAGGTTTTCCACCCACGTTAGTTGACAGAGCCCTCAACCGTGTCCGGCCCATCTCCCGCGCATCCGCCCTCACGCCTTCTCCTCCCTCCCAGAAACATGATAGGGACCCCTTGTCCTCACTTACCACCCCACCAGCCTCCACATTCAAAGGATTATCCTCCGACATTTCCGCCAACTCCAGCATGATGCCACCACCAAACACATCTTCTCTTCACCTCCCCTGGCGGCATTCCGTAGGGATCGTTCCCTCCGGGACACCCTGGTCCACTCCTCCATCACTCCCTACTCCTCAACCCCCACCTATGGCACCTCCCCATGCCCACGCAAAAGATGCAATAGCTGCCCCTTCACTTCCTCTCTCCTCACCGTCCAAGGGCCCAAACACTACTTTCAAGTGAAGCAGCATTTCACTTGCATTTCCCCCAGCTTAGTCTACTTCATTCGTTGCTCCCAGTGCAGTCTCCTCTATGTTGGAGAGACCAAACGTAAACTGCGGTCTGTCCGCAAGAATGACCCAAACCTCCCTGCCGCTTGCCATTTTAACACTCCACCCTGCTCTCTTGCCCACATGTCTGTCCTTGGCTTGCTGCATTGCTCCAGTGAAGCCCAATGCAAACTGGAGGAACAGCACCTCATCTTCCGACCAGGCACTTTACAGCCTTCCGGATTGAATATTGAATTCAACAACTTTAGATCTTGAACTCCCTCCTCCATCCCCACCCCCTTTCTGTTTCTTCCCCCTTCCTTTTGATTTTTCCAATAATTTATATAGATTTTTCTTTTCCCACCTATTTCCATTATTTTTAAATCTTGTATACCAGGCTAGTCTTTCCACCCCACCCCCACTAGATCTGTACCTTGAATGCCCTACCATACATTCTTAATTAGCACATTCGTTTAGATAATATCACCAACTTCAACACCTCTGTGTTCTTTTGTTCTTTTGTCTGTGACATCTTTTGATTATCTGCTCCTATCACTGCTTGCTTGTCCCTACAACCACACCACCCCCCTCCACTTCTCTCCACACCCCCCACGCTACCCCCCCCCCCCGCCAACCTTAAACCAGCTTATATTTCATCCCTCTCCTTGGATTCACCCAGTTCTGCTGAAGGGTCATGAGGACTCGAAACGTCAACTCTTTTCTTCTCCGCCGATGCTGCCAGACCTGCTGAGTTTTTCCAGGTTTTTCTGTTTTTGTTTTGGATTTCCAGCATCCGCAGTTTTTAGTTTTTTGTTTTCATCTCTTCTTGTTGGATTGGACCCATACTGCTGTAGAAAATTTTTCTGAACACAATCTAGGAACTTTTGCCCCTCTCCACTCGTTACACCACCATTGTCCCAGTCTACATTTGGGTAATTAAAATCTCCCACACACTATAATGCTTGCATCGCTCTGCAATTTCCCTACAGATTTGTTCTCCTACGTCCTTCTCACTAGTTGGCGGTCTATAGACTACACTGAGCAATATAATTGCACCCTTTCATTGCTTAGCTATAGCCAAACTGGTTTTGTCCTTGAACCCTCTGGGACATCCTCTTTCTCCAGCACTGCAATGCTCTCCTTAACCAATACCACCACCCCTCCTCCTTTCCTATCTTTTCTGAACACCTTGTACCCAGGAATATTTAACAACCAGCTCTGCCCTTCCTTGAGCCAGGTCTCTGTTATCGCCACAACATCATATTTCCACATGGCAATCTGTGCCTGTAATACCCCAATCTTATTTACTATACTCGGTACATTTATATACATACATACATAGTAATCCTGACTTAGATTTTATTACTTTCTCCCTCACCCTGACTTCATCTATTAACTTACTATTCTCCGCCTGAGCTCTGAAACCCAGAGCACAAGTTTCTGCAGCTGGCAGCACTTCCTGCACATGTGGTCGTCTAGGACACCGGTAGCGTCCAAGACTTTGCACATATTACAGGACGTGCATTCCACTTGACTGAGCTGCCCTGCCATGTCTTAACTCTACTTCCCTTACGTTAACTTTATTCTACTTTGGATTATTTATATCACTTTATTATATTGGCCATAAATTTCCTTTATTCCTGGCGCTTCTCAGATAAATCCAAGTATAACTACTTGTTTAAAAATATTACACTTTTCTAATTTACTCAGCGCTATCTGTCCCTCCCAGTTTTTTGTGCACCCTGGTATTCCTTTCTAATATTTTCTCTTGGCTCCCACACCCCTGCTGAGTTAATTTAAAGCCCTCGCAACAGCACTAGCAAAATGCTCCGCAAGGAAATCAGTTCCAGTTCTGTTCAGGTGCAACTGTCTGGCTTGTATAGGTGCCATCTCCTCCAAAGCCAGTCCCAGTGTCCCAGGAATCGAAAGCCCTCCCTCCTGCACCATTCTTCCAGCCACGCATTCATCTGCCTTATCCTCCTATTTCTGTACTCACTGGCATGTGGCACTGGGAGTAGTCCGAAGATTACTACATTAGAAGTTCTGCTTGCTAATTTTCTACCTAGCTCCCTAAATTCTGATTACAGGATCACATCCCCCTTCCTATCTAAGTCATTGGTCCCAATGTGGACCATGACTTCTGGCTGTCCACCCTCCCCCAGAAGAGTGCCCTGCAGCCGCTCTGTGACATCCTTGGCCCTGGCACCAGGGAGGCAACATACCTGGAGTCACGTACAACATCCTGGAGTCACAACTACAGCCACAGAAATACCTGTCTACTCCCCTAACCAATGAATCCCCTATCACTATTGCTCTTCCTTTCTTCTTCGTCTCCACCTGTGCAGCCAAGCCGCTCGTGGAGCCACAAAACTGGCTCTGACTGCACTCCTCTGAAGAGACAATTTCCAAATCGGAAAACCAATTTGTGAACGGGATCCTAGGGGACTCCTGCACTACCTGCCTTCTTCTCTATTCCCTCTCTGTCTCTAGGCCCTTAAGCTGTGGTGTGACCACCTCTCTGAACATGCTATCCACGAGGCTCTCAGCCTCACGGATGCACCACAGTGAATCAGCCGCCGCCTGAGCTCTGAAACCCGGAGCACAAGTTTCTGCAGCTGGCAACACTTCCTGCACATGTGGTCGTCTAGGACACCGGTAGCGTCCATGACTTCGCACATATTACAGGACACGCATTCCACGTGACTGAGCTGCCCTGCCATGTCTTAACTCTACTTCCCTTACGTTAACTTTATTCTACTTCGGATTATTTATATTACTTTATTATATTGGCCATAAATTTCCTTTATTCCTGGTGCTTCTCAGATAAATACAAGTATAACTACTTGTTTAAAAATATTACACTTTTCTAATTTACTCACCAGGTCCTACTTACCAAGACTGCTACTTTTCTTTCTGAGGTAAGGTAGAAAAGGAAAGGAGTACCTGCTCACCTCATAGGATCGTTTACATCCACCTGAGAGAGCAGACAGCGCCTCAGATTAACGAAATACTGCCTCCTAATGGTGCAGTGCCCCCTCAATACTGCACTGGAGTGTCAGCCCAGATTATCTGCTCAAGTATCTGATGTGGGCCATGAACTCATGTGTCCATTCTTCACGTGAGCTTAGGCTTTGAAAGACAATGGGGTGCGTTACCAAAGCTCAATCCCCTCCCCATCAATGTTCCCACGCACCCACTTTCCAGAAAGAGTTAGGAACCCTGACCATGAAATGCTGTGGTCAAATGCCAGCCCTGGGCTGAAACCAACCATCAATGCAGGATTTGCTGTGCATGCCTCAGTCCTTTAAATACCGTGTAGTTATGCAACAAGCCCAAGGTTCCCAGTCTGACCTGGAATGTCAATGACATAAGGCTGGATTTTTACTACCAAAGCAAGTAGCTCAAGGGGGCAATTTCCCAACTCAGCAAACCCACCTCACTATAAAGGGCCCCATCACACTTATTTTTCGCTTTGGGAGGACAAGGGTACGATTGAATCAGGCCTGCAAACGTTAGAGGCAGTTCAGAGGTGGGCAAGTGCCAAGCTGAGCTAGTTAGAAAGCCTGCGCTCTGTTCTCTGAGACTTCAGCCCAGTTTAATAATAGGCTATTAGGCCCTCTAGCCCTCACCCATCCCCATGCTACCTCATACCTTCAATTCCACATCATACCACAGATGCCAACTCCATGCCACTTCATACTCCCCAGTGGGACTTCCATAGTGATTCATGCAGTATGCGCCATGGTCAGACCTCAGGGGCCATTTGGAGATGAAAAATAAACATCTAACAATCTAATAGAGTTCTCACTCATACACAATTGATTCTGAGAAAAAAAACTCTCATTCATTAAACCCATTCAAAGATTTTAAATCCCCTCAAGTGGGGAATCTGCTATAAAGACGAGTAAACTTTTATTCACAAACTACATCAGAGACAGCTAATCCTTTAGTAGCCTCTTAAAACTGTCAAACAAAATGCGAACTTAGCCCCTGCCCGGCTAAGTGCTTTTGGAATGCAACCAAGCATTCTTAATGGGCTCAGCTGTAATAACAGCCCTTGGGAAAGGTTAACAATGAAGTCCACTGAAACTTGTGGAATAAATGCCTAATGGTTTTTTCTAAGCTACACCAGATGGCCTATCGACCAATGCATTACAGCAATGTGTTCTTTTAACTCTAACTTACAGCTGCAGCCTTGATTTTTTTTGTTTTTAAAGGGCTAAGGATTTAAATAACTTCAGATCATAACATTTAAACAGACCTTATCTGCCCATCAAGAGCATTTGTGTTTCCCACATGGTGGGTTAAGACTCTTGGAACAGCGTAAAAGGAGTCTGTTCAAACTCAGCGCTAAATTAAAATGGCCCAGATGAGTTTGGGTTTCCCACCTGTAAGATTTACCTCCTACCCCCTTTCCCCACCAGCAAAAGAGAATCTGCCAGAAATGAGGGTGGGACTTCCACATCCAGCCAACCACCATTTCTGAAGGCCTCTGGAATTGACCCAACTCCCTGAAAATCCAGCCCATAGTATCAGGCCAAATGGAAGGCAAGAATAGTGAGCAGACTGCTCTCAAGCTCCCAAGTATAGAACAACATGGCCATAATCAGGGGCAGCCAGATGTGTCTCAGCCAAGGGCCATGTGAGCTGTAGGGGCTAAAAGGAAGAATATGATCAAAATCAAACTAATCTAGACAAGAAGTCTGACCAGCAGACCATAAACAAACCTCTCTGTGCACATTTAAAAGATCCAAAACTCCTGCTGTGAACTGCACCACATTCTTTAACATGGGGTAGGCTGTAGATAGAGTCCGCAGATCCCCAGCTGTAGCATAACCTGTAAAAACAAACAGGTAGTCAAAACAAGATTACAAACCATTCCAAATCAACTGGCTAAGCCTCAACTAGAAAGGTGAGGTCTTTCTGAGCTGTCTGTCTGTAGCTGGTTCTGGAATGAAGGAGCATTGGGATTTGTGTCCCAGACCTGTTGTGTAAAGTGTCTGCTCTGGAACCACTCTGGGTTACGAGTTCAGCTCACTATCTGGAATCTGCACCTATCAAAAGGGCAGATAATAGGGCCAGACAAAGTGTCTGAGCAAGCCAAGTTCACTGGTGGTACTTCCTCTAAATACTACAATGGATTGGGGGGACACTCACAGCTACACACAGCAACATTACTCCAGCTGGGAGTGTAATGAAGCTGGACTCCAGAAAGGAACATAATGAAGACTACGGACAACTGAAATTCCAGCAGGGAGTGTAATAGGAACTGGATGCCAACCTGAGCCTCAGAGAATAAAATCATTGTACACATCCTCAGGCAGTATTTCTGTTTAATATTTACCTAGTTTAGTTATGGTTTGGTCAGTGAATAAAGTCTGAATGAAGTGGATAAGTTCAGCTTGCCGGCTCTGAGACTCTGACTCTTTTACAAGTTGAGGCAAGTCCAGGAGGTACACACAGTCTTTCATCGCAACTTGTATGACAGACACCCGTGTATTGGTCAGCACTCCAAACGTGGGCCTCCATTCCATGTCGATTCCTACAACATGACCAGCCTGCAACGGAGACACAGAATTCACTCGTGTCATAGCATCAATTACCCATGGGTGCAGGCAGCATTATTTATTCACAGGTACAAGCAGCATTATTCATTCATTGACTACAGGTTCTGTGTCGAGTTCAATGATCTCATTCAAGGCATTAACAGGTTGCTTTTATTGCCTTCAGTGTATCTGGGTTAGATGGAGGCAATAAAGTAGTATTTCCATTCCTGATCGTCAAATGGTGATTCCTATTTGACCCTGCTAGGCTGGGGTCTCTGGGTAATGACAGATTTTGGATTATTGGGATTCAATAACCCTTTGATTCCCTCTGTCTGAGATTTACTGGGATTCAGTAAGAGTTGGGGGCGGGAATAGAGAGGAGGTCAAAGAGAGTGTAACAGAGGTGGGGAAGAGAGTGAGTGGGATTGGGTAGATTCTGAGGGGCACGGGAGGAGGATGGGGAGAGGAGAAGTTAAGGGAAGCAGGGGGGTTGGTTGGGAGGGGTGTTGTGGACAGAGAAGAGGATAGATTATGGGGAGGAGAGCACACAGAAAAGAGGCAAGGGGATATTGTCCCGACTCACGGGTCAGCGCGCTATAATATCAAGCCCAACTGTTCCCTGAGCCGTGACAAATGTGAAAAGGTTTGATCAAACCACCAGAATGCCCCAATTCTATCTAACTGTTTAATTTAAGTTAAATTAGAGCACCAGATTTGTAAACTTAATAAGTAAATAATTGTTTTCTGAACAAATTGCCTTTAACTGGTGGGAAAAAAAAGAAATATGAACTGCTAATTTCGAACACTATCACTTAAACTCTACCCCCCAATGGGTTGATTTTGATCAATGTCTTCCAAATTCCTTTCAGTTCTTGTTGATGACACAAGGTGGTCTTCCAGCACTTTCAATATTTAGTTCACTGGTTGAGAACATGCTTTTCAATGTCTCTAACAGTGGGTTTCCCCTTTGCCTCTTGACGGGGGGTTTTCAGAGACAGCAGGTTATAAAGATATGCGGAGAGATTTCAGATGTTTTCTCTTTGCAGGCCAGGAGCTTTCTGCTACACTGCTACCACACAAAACCCTGGTCACCTGGTCAGGATCCAATTAAAATGCTGTTGTCAGGCAGCTCTCTTGGTCCAGGGCTCCTTCCAGCACCATCCTGTCTTTCATGACACACCCTGTTCCAGGACTGCAACATTGCATATATCTCTCATCCTGTTCCAGTGGACATGTCTTTCAAATTGTAGCTATTGCAATCCCAATCTGCAGTTCAACAGCAAATATATGCTCTTTACAACAGTCCAACAGAAATAAAAAGATATGTTCCTTGCAATATAAAAATAAAATCTGGATCTGGAAAAAATGTTTACATGAGATGTCTCTTCAAAAGGTTGATCCGAAACTCTACTAATTTTTGAACTTCTTCCAATGCACAGCATTATGGAGGGCAGTGGGGAGGGGGGGATAGGGTGGTCAATGGGACAGGGTCAGATAGTCGAGGGGGGCGGGGGTCGGGTGGTCAGTGGAGGAGGTCGGATTGTTGGGGAGCAGGAAAAAAAAATCAGAAGGGGGGTTGAAGGGAGTGGTTGGTGAGGTTACTCAGGGGGATGGGAGTGTGGTTGGGAGATCGGGAGGCAGTCGGGGATCCCTTGGTGGGGGAGGGTGATCGAGGAAGTGGTCAGGAAAGCAGTTGGAGGGTGTGGGGGGTGGTCGAGCGTCCCTTGTGAAGGTCGGGGGGAGGGGGTGGGGGGGGGTCAGTATTACAGTTACCCAGGCATTAGAAGTGGTTTTGATTCTTCTAACTTTTCCTGGTAACTATTCTTGTAAGACAGTTGGAACCATCCAAGGGCTGCGATTTAAATCAGTATCGGATGGTTCCCATTGCGGGGCAATTGCCCAAAGGAAGTTTAAACTTCCCGGGTAATTGCTGTGCAATCCCTTACATGGGGACTTCCGGGCAGGGTCCACCAGCACATCTTTGGGGTATCCCCAGATACAATGCCCCTGAGATTCGATGTTATGGGCTATGATGTTATATTTAGCAGCTTTGTCAAAAGTAATAGCATTTCAAACGTGGAATAGAATATTCATTCTGCTTCTGCAGGTTGAAGTAGGTGGACACACACAGAACCCATTGGATCCATCAATGACATCATAACTGAACTGTGATTTAGCACTACTGTTTTGTTCTATTGCTTGAGCACCATCACAATGTGGATGAGAGAGGACAGACTGTAGAGAAGAGTGAAAAAGGGAAGGGGGAGACAAGAGAGGGTCTGGCAGACACTGACACACTACCAGAACATCTCTAAGTCCTCCTCTGTTCCTTGCTACACCAAGTTGTTCATCATGGCATTTTGTGCTGCTGACCTGTAATACACGAGTTGCACAGCTCTTTAATTGATCCAGGTGGTCCAGGAAGTGAATACTCTCTGTTGGAATCGGTAGCTGATAGTAGAACTTCCTCTTGCTCTCTCTCTCTTCTAGATTCTCCTCTGCACAACTGCTCTTTAAACCTATCCTGTAACATTGAGCGGCTTCTTTTAAAACCTGGGACATAGACACCAGAACAACATAATCCAAAGCAAAATACTGCAGATGCTTGAAATCTGATATAAAAACAGGAAACCCTGGGAAAACTCAGCAGGTTTGGCAGCATCTGTGGAGAAAGAAATAGAGTTAATGTTTCGAGTCTGTACAACTCTTTCAAAAGAGTCTTACAGACTCAAAACACTAACTCTATTTCTCTCTCAACATAACAACATGACTGGCTCACACAAAGCATGTGCACAGAGGAAAATTACTCTTCAGTGTAACTCATTGCATACTTGTAGTGGAAGCAGGGTCCTTCCTTTACCCAAAAGAACACCGTTAGTTTTCGCATGTAGACTCTCCCTCACCACCACCTTTCTTGACTCATCCACTATTGCTAAATTATCAGACTGCTTATCCAACATCCAGTACTGGATGAGCAGAAATGCTGTCGTCTTGGGTCCTCGCTCCAAACTGCATTCCCTAGCTACCAACTCCAACCCTCTCCCTGGCAACTGTCGAGACTAAACCAGACCGTTCACAACCTTGGCGTCATATTTGAACCAGAGATGAGCTTCCGACCACATAGCCATGCCATTACTAAGCTCGGCTATTTCCATCTCAATAATATTTTTGCCCCTGCCTCGGCTTATGTGTTGCAGAAATCCTCATTTGTGTCTTTGTTACCTTTAGGCATGACCATTCCAATGCTGTCCATGCCAGCCTCCCCTAGTCTAACCTCTGTAAACTCAAAGTCATCTAATCTTTGATATCCATGTTCTTACTCGCACCAAGTCTCATTCACCTATCACCCCAGTGTTCGCTGAGCTTTGTCAATACTCCAGAAAACCATTTGATGGAGGATATAACCAGAGCTAATCTTTACATACTTCTATCTCACTGAACTAGTATTCCAGAGACCCAGGGTAATGCTCTGGGAACCCAGGTTTGAATCCTACCACGGCAGATGGTGAAAACTGAATTCAATAAAAATCTGAACACAAAAATCCACGAAACATTACTGATTGTCATTAAAACCCATCTGGTTCACTAACGTCTTTTAGGGAAGGAAATCTGCCCTCCTCATCTGGTCTGCCTACATGTGACTCCAGACCCTCGGCAATGTAGCTGATTCTTAAATGCCCTCTGAACAAGGGCAATTAGGGATGGGCAATAAATGCTGGCCTAGCCAATGACACCCACATCACATGAACGAATAAAAAAAATTACAAGCATGCACCTAGCCCAACAACCAGTCTATTTATAGGGGCACAAGTGAATTCCCAATTATTGCATACAATTAAACACAATTAATATACAATTAACAGATTTCCTTCTTTCTTTAAATAAAAATTAAAGTTTATATGTACAATCGAAATTTCAAAACAAATTGAATCAAAAACCTCCCTATTCGTAGAAGGCATTACACTGAGACACCTGGCCTCTACGATACCCCCCTATGAATTCTTGGTATATCCATTTCTTTTTATAAAAGAATCAGTCAGTTGATGATTTGCATCAACCTATTTATTTTTAGAGATTTCCGAGGAAGAGGAAGAGGAAGAGGAGATAGAACTACTACCACTACTCCTCCTCCTCCTCCTCAGCAGGTCTGGCAGCATCTGTGGAGAGCAGCACAGTTAACGTTTCGAGTCTGAATGACCCTTCAACAGAACTAAGTAAAAATAGAAAAGAGGTGAAATATAAGTTGGTTTAGGGGGCGGGGGTGGGTAGGAAAAGAGGAGCTGGATAGAGGGCCAGTGATAGGTGGAGATAACCAAAAGATGTCACAGACAAAAGGACAAAGAGATGTTGAAGGTGGTGATATTATCTAAAGGAATGTGCTAATTAAGGGTAGAAAGCAAGACCAGCAAGGTACAGATAACCCTAGTGGGGGTGGGGTGGGGGAATGGGATCGAAATGGGCTAAAAGGTAGAGATAAAACAACGGATGGAAATACACTTAAAAATAATGCAAGTAGGTGGGAAAAGAAAAATCTATATAAATTATTGGAAAAAACAAAAAGGAGGGGGAAAATCGGAAAAGGGGTGGGGATGGAGGAGAGAGTTCATGATCTACTTCCATTATTTTTAAGTGTTATCTCTACCTTTTAGCCGATTTCGATCCCTTCCCCCACCCCACCCCCACTAGGGCTATCTGTACCTTGCTCGTCCTGCTTTCCAACCTTAATTACCTCATTCCTTTAGATAATATCACCACCTTCAACATCTTTTTGTCCTTGTGTCTGTGACATCTTTTGGTTATCTCCACCTATCACTGGCCCTCTATCCAGCTCTTCTTGTCCCACCCCCCTTAAACCAACTTATATTTCACCTCTTTTCTATTTTTACTTAGTTCTGTTGAAGGGTCATTCGGACTCGAAACGTTAACTGTGCTCCTCTCCACAGATGCTGCCAGACCTGCTGAGTTTTCCCAGGTATTTTTGTTTTGGATTTCCTGCAAACGCAGTTTTTTGCTTTTATCCATCTGAACAGCCATCAGCAAGATTAGCATGTGAAGCTTCACTAAAAATGACTAGTTTCATGTTCTTTGGGTTACCTAAGGATGGGAATTTAAGTGTGCATTTCTGCAGATATAATTTTTTTTAATGCTTTATTTCCCTTAAAGCATTCTTAATTTTCGGGTGTTTCATCACAGTACTAAACTCTAACATATCAAAATGAGCGTCTAATCTTTTCTGAGTGCACAACCAGTTTAACTGATCAGTCAAGTTTTACAATTGCTGTGTCTCTTCTGTGGATTGTCACAAGGCTACGTCCCTTTAATTTTGAAAATATGATTTTCAAACCTTCAACTGATGAGGAGTTTATAATTTGAAATGAGACAGAACAAAGTACTTAAAAATGCAAGGCCACCTCCCAAGGTGAGGGTGAAAAACAAAACTCATCCTCAGGGGAGTGCAAAGAAGGAGACATTGCCTATAATTCTGAGACCAATCAAACCTCATCACTGTCCAAGGAAGAGACATTAAGATGCAAAGTGCTGGATATTGAAACAATGGCTGCCACAAACAGACCCACCCAAAATCCCTTGGAAATATACAATGGGTTGAAGTATAACAAGTCAGGCTGCATTCACTGCAAAGAGATTGCAAGAAAGACTTCAGCAGAAGAGACAGGCTGAAAGCTCTCTCTCTCTTTTAGAACAAGTGTATTAACCGGTTCAGAAGGCAACTTTACTAAAAATCTACCAGTGAACCGAGATCTTGTAATAGTTGCAACATCTACATCTGACCACATCCAAAACACCAGTTAATCCAAATCGGCCGCAACGTTTTAAAAAATCTATGCTTCAAGGACAATCAGAGGACACTCAACAGCATATTCTTTTATTTGGACTCTAAATTCCCTTATTTATGATACCACTGTGTACGGTGTCGCATTTTTATTATTTTTTCTCTCAGGTTTAGTGGTTAATAAATTTGCTCTTTCTTTAATTCAAGAAAACCTTGTTGGATTAGCTCCTTACTGCTCACAGCTTCAATAGTTGAACACATTTGAATTCGGAAAAGGCATGTTATTGTGAAAAAGAAACCCAACCTTTGTTGTGACCAACCAAGGAGGCTGAATAGAGGGAAGCCAGTTCACCCCTTTTCACCCGGTCATAACAGATGTATCAAATTTTCATGATGATTTAGTAAAATTAGCTGGGGTGGGTGTAACACTCTCTCACTAGAATTGTTCATTTCAAGTTTTACCAGGCCTACTTTCCTAATATCTTAAACAATATATTTAAAGGCCTCAATGGCCTGACACCCAATTGCAAACTTCATTCGAATCTTCTTCATAATATACTTATCAAATTCCACTATACCATCCCTTAAGCGATCATCAACATGCATCATGAAGGTGCTTAAAAATTTACCCTTATAACAATAATGCTTGTAGGATCTGCTTTCAGTGAAAAACAGCCTACTTCCAGCAAAACAGATTTCACTGAAAAATATCTATCCTAGAAGCATCATTCAGGCCACAGATGCATTTGTTTAGTTCCATAGTTTCCTTCTATAAGTACTGCCTCTTTGGGCAGTTCAGAAACATCTCTCTGAACAGTGGAAGCCCGCAGAAAGTGTATTTTCTGTTGATTGATCTACACTACCATGAATATGCAGCCAAATGAGCTAAAAGGATTTTCAACATTACTTTTCCCACCATGAGAGAGCTCAGTCTGACATCTGTTTCAGCCAATTGCTCTTCAAAAGCAGAAACAACTTCAGCCTTAAAAGTCCCATCTGCCAGGACTCTTTCAGTACAAATCCACCTATGTGACACAGATAGTTACCCCTTATTTGGAACCTCAGAATAAACTCCAAGCTCTCTAAAACTATCTAATTCCCTCTTCTTTGTTTCTCTTATTAATTTTTATCAGCCACCAAAACTTCATAATAATGAGGACTTCTGTTCAGACACTGTTCTCTGGCCTTTATTTCATTGTTTATGTATTCAAGTTATGGCCTCCACTTGCACTTTTTTTTAAGTCTGTTCGGAACTACTGCTGCTAGGTCTTCCTCTTGCACTTTGAGGGTCTTTCTCCGAGAAGTGATCATTTCCTGGTGCAAGAGTCACTTCCAGATCCACTATCATTATTTGCACTGCGTTTCTTACTCTCCAGTCTTTCACCCCATTCTGCCAGTCCATGGAGTTTGCTGCTTCAGGAATCATCCTGAAAATTCAATATTTAAACTTAGTAGCTTTTCCTGCATCTCCCATGTCCCTCTGTTCATTGGACCACTCTAGAATATGTGTCAGAGTATCCACACTGAGCAACTGGCCTGTGAATGTGATAGCTCTGTCCTGTGTGTCATGATTGCTCACATTACCACTGTAAAGCCCTTGATCCACAGGAACTTCATCACAAAACTAAGCCTTTGAAGTACAAAGTGCCTCTTTTACTTTGATCAGCTCCTCAGAGTGCGAGGTTTTGTGTATAATTCTGATTAATCATGAGGAATGAACTGTAACAGTTTGATTGCCATGTTTGATAAGTACAGTGTTATCATCATGGCCCAATACCTTACCAGGGCCTTTCAGTCCTTATGATCCTTTCTTTTATAATACACCAATATCCCAAATTAGAATCTTATCCAATGCCTTTGTGGTCTTGTACAATGTCTCAGAGCTCTCCAAATTTTCTCTAAGGCCTCAGCCTTATCTCATTGCATGCAAAGCATTCAAAAATGCAGAAAAAAATGGAGCTGACTGTAGTACCTTCTAGAGTAGGAGGGCAATTACAGAGCACAGAAGGCAGTTTGGGATTTTGCCCATAGACTAATTGATAGGAATTATATCTTCCAATCATCTGGAGTGTATATTTTGCATGAACCACCCATGCCAGCGTGATTGTCAACTTGCAGTCTGATTGATCAGCTAAAATTTTATACAGCACTTATTCCTTTCATAGAGTCTACTGCATACTTTCAGCTGTGGTATTCATGGCCATAATGTTAATCTTGTCACACCTCTCTAAATTCGTCATTGGCAAATTTAACTCCATTATCAGTCAGAAATTTTGTCTTAGTCCCAAGTCCAGCTCCAAGTCCAGTTTCTCCATGATTTTGTCTATAATTATCCAAAAGTCCTTATCAAGTATTATTGTACAAAGACTAAATCTAGTTGCCAGGTCTACAAAATGTAGAATGTAAATATTTTTGTCTTTGTCCATACCTTTAGATCCATGGCAACCACCATGTTTAAGTGGAAGGTTAATGGAAGGTTGACAACAGCTATGACAGTGTCTTCCTGTGTCCTGGTATGCTCTTCATTAACCCTTTAGCAGGTTTTTTAACTTTTGACACAGAGGGTAAGCAAATTGTCCGTGTAATTTAAAGACAATTTGCTTTTTTCTCGGATTCTGATCACCTGATGCAATTAATATTTGTCTAACACTCTGATGAGAAATATCAGGATTTGATAAGGAGAAACGATAATGTCCCATCTGGATAAACTGCAGATCCACTGACTTTCCAAAAATAATTGTCCTATCATGCTCCATGTCAAGTCTCATTTGTGCCATTTTCATAGAATTTACTCAATAGCATAGGTAGCTCGCCACAGATTACATCAATATCTATAAAATGGCTCATCACAGCTATTTTACATGAAATTACAACTCCCTTTAGTCACCTCAATGTGTTGTCATCACCAAACCTAAAGCGTGGCACTTTTGTATCGATCCTCACTGAGTGAATCAAGCTAACATTTTAACCATTTTGTTCCACATACACAGTCAAAGTGCAAGCACTACCTATGAGTAATACATTCATTACAGGACTATGACTCCTTGTGATCAGTATAACCTGTTTGGATTCATCATTATCTTCATGCTATTGCATGAAGTCTGAAGGAAATGCCTGTTTCCCCAGAAAACAAGTTATGGCATTGCCGTGAGATGGATTCCCATTAGTTAAATTCCCATTGGTTGAATAGTGAGTAAGGTTTGGACCTTCTATTAGAGTTTTTAGGTGAACTGTACAAGAAACATAATCTGTTACATGTCTATGAATTTTGATCAAAATTTGATCAATTTCAGAAAACAGATGGTCAGTCCATGGAAGAATAAACCATGGGCTTTAAGAAGTTATAATAAAAGACTGACCAAATTCAATTAGGGGATCCCTGGACCAGTACTAGTATTTACATGGCTAGATTTTGGCCAAGGGTTCTTGCATACTCTGAATATTTACATGTTCATTCCACCATTTTCCACAATGGCATCTAGGATTTTAATTTTCTATCTGAAAAAAATCTTTTGGGTCACAAACTGCATTTTTAGGCAAAAATCTTCTGGTACCGTGTTAATGCTCCAGAAAATCAGTTAGTGAAGGATAGAACTGGAACCAATCTTTACATACAGTTAGCAGCATTTATTTATATTGCTGAACATTACAAGCATACATCTTCTAACCCAACAACCACAGTCTCAGTTTGTGTCCATTCATCGGATCACAAGTGAATCTCCAGTTAATGCCCACAATCTGCATATAGTTAACATATAACTAACAATGAACGTTAGCCTCCAGTCGAGGAACAACTCGATTTTAAAATCCTCAACCTTGTTTTCCAATCACCCTTTGCGATATCTATAATCACCTCAAGCCCTAAGGCCCCTGGAGTTATCTGTGCTCATCTAACTCTGACCTCTTAAGCACTCCAACTTTTACCACTGGTAGCTGCGCTTTCAGCTGCCTAGGCCTTAAGCTCCAGAATTCCCTCTCTCAACCTTTCTAACTCTCTACCACTCTTTCTTCCTTTAAGACATTACTTAAAAGCTAGACTTTATCCAAGCTGTTAGCTATCTGCTCTAATATCATCTCACTTGATTTGGTGTCTAATGTCGCTTTATAATGGTCCTGTGAAGTTCCTTGGGCATCTTATGTTAAAGGCACTATATAGGAACAGATAGGAACATAGGAAATCGGAGCGGAAGTGGTCCACTTGGCCCCTTGAGCCTGCTCCACCATTCAATTAGATTATGGCTAATCTTTACCTCAGTGCGAGAAAATGGTATTATTCCCAGAAATCTTTAATATCTAGAAATCTATCGATCTCAGTATTAAATATGGCCTCCACAGTGCTCTGGGTCACAGAATTCCAATGATTCACTACCATCTGAAGAAATTCCTCCTCATCTCAGTCTTAAATGTCTAACCTCTTATTCTGAGACGATGTGCGCTGGCTCTAGACCTTCCCAAGCCGGGGGAAGCATCCTGTGCATCTACCTTGTCAAGCCTTGTAAGAATTGTGTATGCTTCAGTGAGATAACCTCTCATTCTTCTAAATTATAGGGAATATAGGCTCGGTCTCCTCAATCTCTCCTCATAGGACAATCCTGCCAATCCTAGAATCATTCTGGTGATCCTGCATTGCACTCCTTCATTGGCAAGCATATCCCTCTTTAGGTAAGGAGACCAAAACTGCACACAACACTCCAGGTGCGGTCTCAGCAAGGGTCTATACAATTGCAGCAAGACATCTTTACTCCTACACTTAGATCCTCTTGCAATAGAGGCCAACATACCATTTGCCTCCCTAATTGTTTACTGCACCTGCATGTTGGCTTTCAGTGACTTATAAGTAAGGACACCCAGGTACCTTTGGACATCAACATTTCCTAATGTCTCTGTTTACTCTGTTTCTCTCTCTACAGATGCTGCCAGGCCTGCATTTTCTGTTTTTATTGCAGATTCTCAGCGTCTGCAGTATTTTGCTTTTATCTTACTAATGACCCATTTAAGAAATACTCTGCATTTCTGTTTTTTCTACCAAAGTGGATAACTTCATATTTTTCCACATCATATTCCATCTGCCATGTTCTTGCCCACCCATTTAGCCTGTCTAAATCCCCTTGAAACCTCTTTGCATCTTCCTCAATATTCACGTTCCCACCTAGTTTTGTGTCATCAGCAAACTAAATAATAAGTTGTTGCTATTGTTCCTAATGTGAAAGCATCACAGCCATGAGGTAGTGGAGTGCATCAAGCAAAGGAGCGCATGTTACCATTTACCTAGTGTGTGTCATGTGTTCCTTGATGGTACACAAGGATGAAATTAAGTGACATTCAATACTTTTAAGCAGTTATAGTTCATTAGAACAGCAATAATTACAACTAAATTAAATTTTCATTGAATGCAAGACAGGAAATTCTTGGTAATTTTTGAGGAGTGCTAATGCTTGTTTTGTTTTGGGCTCCTATTGTCCTGTCAAAACCCCTGGGCAAATGAAGTTCTCGCTACACTGTGCCATCAAACATGCCCACAAGAGATAAAAGTACCAGCTAGATACAGGGAAAAGCTGTCCCTTGTGTCTCAAACAGATCTCTAGAAGAGTACTGGGATGAAATTCGCCCTATTCAATACTAGTTTCTGTGTTCTCTCTCTGATTCTTATTTTACTGGCAGTAAGTGGTAATTTGAAGGAATTCTGTGATATGGCTCTGAGACTAGGAGATTTGGAATACAATTCCATAACCATATTTGTTTAACACAGCATTCATTCATCCTATATAGTTGGTGTGGATTGAGGGCTGGGCCAACAGCAGATAATCCTTTTAACATAAGAAAAAGGAGCTGGAGTAGACCACACAGCTTGTCGAGCCTGCTCACTATCCAACATCATGAAGGATGGCATGCTTCAGTTATACAGGGCATGAGTGGGACCGCATCTTGAATAGTGTGTGCTGTTTTGGTTTCCTTGTTTAAGGGAGGATGTAAATGCATTGGAGGCAGTTCAGCGGAGCTTTATTAGGTTGATACCTGGAATGAGTGGGTTGTCTTATGAGGAAAGGTTGGACAGACTGGGCTTATTTCCACTGGAGTTTAGAAGAGTGAGGGGTGATTTGTTTGAAGTATATAAGATCCTGAATGGTCTTAACAAGGTGGACGTGGAAAGGATGTTTCCTCTTGTGGGTGAGTCCAGAATTAGGGGGCACCATTTTAAAATTAGTAACCACCCTTATAGGACAGAGATGAGGAAATTATTTTCTCTCAGAAGGTTGTGTGAATTGGGAACACTGTCTCAGAAAGTGGTGGAGGCGGGGTCACTGAATATTTTTAAGGCAGAGGTAAAAAGATTCTTGTTAGGCAAGGGAATCAAAGATTATCAGGGGCAGATGGGAATGTAGAACTCAAAACGCAAACAGATCAGCCATAGATTTTATCGAATGGCAGAGCGGGCTGGAGGGGCCAAAAGGCCTACTTCTGCTCCTATTTCATAAGTTTGTAAAGCTCATCTTGAGCTTCAACTCCACTTTCCCAACTGCTTCCCATATCCCTCGAATCCCTGAGGCATGAAAATTCTGTCTATCTCAGCCTTAAATATATTCAATTATGGTGCTTCCACAATCCTCTGGGGTAGAGAATTCCAAAAATTCACAGCCCTTCGAATGAAAAAATGTTTCAGTCCTAAACAATTAGCTGTTTATCCTGAAACTATGCCCCCATGCTCTAGGTTTCCCAGCCAGGGGAAACAATGTTTCAGTATCTATCCTATCAAACTCCTTCAGCATCTTGAATGTTTCAATGAAATTGCCTCTGATTCTTATAAACTCCAGAGAATATAGACCCAATTTACTTAGCCTTTCATCACAGGCTAACCCTCTCATCCCAGGGATCAATTTAGTGAACTTTCACTGTATTGCCTCCAATGCCACTATATCCTTCCTTAAATATGTAAACCAAATTTGCACTCAGTATTCCAAGTGTGGTCTCACCCAAGTCCCCTACAATTGTAGCAAGACCTCTTTGCAATAAAAACCAACTCATTTAAGTTTCATGCCTTTAAAAAGATACTGCTTTTCCATTCTTATCATCAAAGTGAATAATATCACACTTGCTCATATTATATTCCACCTGCCACCTTGTTACCCACCCACTTAACCTGTCGGCAACTTTGTGTCCTCCTCACAGCTTATGTTCCCACTTTGCTTTGTATTGTCAGCAAGCTTAGATACATTACTCAATCTACTTGTCTGTCACTAATATAGATTGTAAATAGCTGAGGCCCCAACAGTGATCCTCAAGGCACTCCACTAGTCACAGCTCGCCAACTTGAAAATACTCCAATTATCCCGACTCTCTGCTTCTTGTCCATTAACCAATCCTCTATCCTTGCTAATATACCTCCCACAACTCCATGAGCCCTGATCTGTGTAGTAACCTTTTCCGTGGCGCCTTACCAAATGCCTTTTGGAAATCTAAGTCCACTGAATCTGAATGAGTCCACTGGCTTCCTTTTCTCCACCCTATTAGATATATCCTTAAAAAAATCAAAACATGTTTTTTTTTAAATGCTCAGCCAGCATTTATTGCCCATCCCTAACTGCCCTTGTTCAGAGAGCATTTAAGAGTCAGCCACATTGCTGTGGGTCTGGAGTCACATGTAGGACAGACCAGGTAAGGACAGCAGATTTCCTTCCCTAATGGACATAAATGAACCAAATGGGTTTTCATGACAATTGGCAATGGCTTCACAATCATCATGAAACTTTTAATTCCAGATTTTTATTGGATTCAAATTCCACCATCTGCTGTGGTGGGATTCGAAACCAGGTTCCCAGGCTATTACACCTGCGTTCCAGATTGCTGATCCAGTGGCAATACCACTACACCACCGCCTCTACTTTTGGAAAACCATGTTGGTCTGCTCTAATCATACTATGCTTTTCTAAGTGCAGTAAGACCTTCTTAGTAATAGGCTTCAGAACTTTCCTGATGACTGATGTCCTGGCCAGAAGCCAGGAAGGAAAAATATATATACAAATATATTTATGCTAGCCTAGCTACTTTATGAATTTTTTTTATGTTTTCCAAAGTGGACAATTGCTGGACTGATAAAATGGCCGCAGGTGACCACATGGTGGAGGTTCTGGAAGCTCCTGAGCAGTTTAAACATGGACAAAAGCTAACACATCATAGCCCTGGAATGTAACATGCCTTGCGTCACATAAACAATCCAGTTAACCCAACACAAAGGATTTGCAGGTGATACGTCTGTACTATCCAGCTCTGGGCAGAGTTGTCTGGGACTCGTCATCTTCAATGTTGTATTAATGGTTCTTCAGTTAGCTGCTCAAAACACAATGGGTTTAACAAGGGTGCCTCGTAAGCTTAATAGTTCGACCCGAAACCACCCTGTCACATGACTGAGAATTGAGCTTTTGAATTTTACCTTCTGTTGAGGTTTAACTTCCGAAGAGAACTGGATTCCAGGCGAGCAGCCTGCCTTTGACCTCCATCTCTCTGCATCTGATTTCCAGAAAGAACCCAGTATTTTTCCTTCAGAGTGAACTAATACCCAGGATATAAGAATGCTTTGCTGCATCTTCAACGGATTCAACCTGCAACCGAGTTCCTAGGACCAAGGCCAGCAATTCTGCCAGACAAAGCCATCTAAAAGATGCCACTGGACTTTTGATTCCAGAGTCAGGCCCCATGTGAAACCATAACTGTTATTTTTAAAATGCTCTTTGCCCTGAACCCCTTTCTTTCCCTTTTCCGTCTTTTATTATATGAATGCAAAAAGGGGCTAATGTTGTGAAACCCCTTCCCGCATTTTTTTTGTGTGTAAATAAACCAATCCTCTTATTTTACCTTATCTCAAGTTTGCTGTGGGGTTATTAATAGAGGATTGGATCATTCCAAAACTGAAGGGTTGGGGAAAATACAACACCACTAATAAAGGGGGAAATCAAAAATCAAAAATATCTTTCTATTTACGGACAGGTAGTGTGTGGAAAAATCGGGGCTATTTAAATTAACCCCCCTCTGATCCGTAACAGAAATTTGGAGTTCACATCTGGGATTTGATCCAATTTGAATTTGACCAGAGTCCAAGTTGAGAGACGAGCCAACTTAGATATAAAGGAGTCAATTGGAAGCCAAAAGAGGGAAACTTCAGTGGCTGAAATTATCTGTAAAATAAATACGCATATCGCAGCAAACTCTTTCATCTCACATTAGAGCAACGTGGTAAATTATACCACAAAGATGAGTATGGAAAAGGAAGTACTGACAAGCGAAACTTTAGCCTCCCTAAGTCTGGGTACAGGGCAAGACCACGATTAAAAAAAAGAATTATGGTTTCACGTGAGTCCAGAGTCCAGAAACAAAAGTCTAGTGGCGTCTTTTAGGCAGGATTGCTGGTCTTGATCCTAGAAACTCAGTTGCAGGTTGAGACCCGAAAGATGAAACAAAGTATTCTTGTATCCTGGGTATTAGTTCACTCTGAAGGTGAAATACAGGATTCTTTCTAGAAGTCAGACTCAGAGATGGAGGTCAAAGGCAGGCTGCTAGCTTGAAGTCCGGTTTTCTCTTCTGAGATTACATCTTTCCTTAAATAAGGAAATCAAAACTGCACACAATATTCAAGATGTGGTTTCACCAATGCCCTGTATAACTGAAGCATAACATCCTTACTTTTAATGTTCAATTTCTCTTGTAATAAAGGATAGCATTTCATTAGCCTTCTTAATTACTTGCTGTACCTACATACTAACTTTTTGTGACTCATGTACTAGAACACCTAGATCCCTCTGCACCTCAGAATTCTGCAGCCGTTCTCCGATCAAGTAATATTCTGCTTTATTATTCTTCCTGCCAAAGTGAACAATTTCACATTTGCCTACATTATGCCAGATTTTTGCCCACTCACTCAACCTATCTATATCCGTCTGCAACCTCCTCATCTCCTCTTCACAACATACTTTCCTACCTATGTGTCATCTGTAAATTTAGCTACCATACCTTCACTACCCTCATCTAAGTCATTGATGTAAATTGTAAAAAGTTGAGGCCCCAGCACAGACCCCTGCAGGGCTACACTTGTCACATCCTGCCAATCAGACAAAGACCCATACTGTTTTCTGCCAGCCAGCCAATCTTCTATCTATGCTAATACATTATCCCCTACACCCATGCACTTTTATTTTCCTCAATAATCTTTGATGTGGCTTCTTAACAAATGTCTTCCGGAAATCCAGGTACAGCGTCCCCTTTATCCACAGCCCATGTTACTCCTTCAAAAACTCCAATTGATTAAACATGGTTTCCCTTTCACAAAACCATGCTGACCCTTCCTGACTACCATGAGTTCTCTAAGTGCACAGCTATAACCTCCTTAATTATTGATTCACCCACAACAGAGCTAACTGGCCTATAGTTTCTTGTTTTCTGCCTCCCACCCTTCTTGCTACTTTCCAGTCTGATGGAACTTTTCCAGAATCTCACTAATTTTGGAAAATCAACACCACCTCATTATCCATCTCCTATAAGACGTTAGGATGAAGTCCACCAGGACGCGGAGACTTGTCTGCCCGCAGCTCTATCAGTTTGCTCAGTAGTGCTTCCCTTGTGATTGTAATTTCATCAAGCTCCCCTCTGCCTTCCACCTCCTGATTTACAACTATTACCAGAATGTTTTTGTATCCTTTATAGTGAAAACAGAAGCAAAATATTTATTTCATCCGCCATTTCCTTATTATCCTGGGCGCAATCTTCAACTGCTTCATCATAAAGTCAGAAGTGGGGATGTTCAATGACGACTGTACAAAGTTGAGCACCATTCGCAAGTCAACAGATACTGAAGCAGTCCATGTCTAAATGCAGCAAGACTTGGATAATATCCAGGCTTGGGCTGACAAGTGGCAATTAACATTTGTGCCATACAAATGCCAGGCAATGACCATCTTCAAGAAGAGAGAATCCAATCATTGCCCCTTGACATTACTATCACTGAATCCGCCACTATCAACAGCCTGGGGGCTTAACATTGGTCAGAAATTGAACTGGACCAGCCATATAAAAACTATGGCGACAAGAGCAGGTCAGGGGCTAGGAATCTTGTTGTGAGTAACTCACCTCCTGACTCCCCAAAGCCTGTTCATCATCTACAAGGCACAAGTCAGGAGTGTGATGGAATACTCTCCACTTGCCTGGGTGAGGTCAGCTCCAACAACACTCAAGAAGCTCGACACCAACCAGGACAAAGCATTCCATTTGATTGGCACCCCATCCACAAACATTGACTCCCTCCATCACAACAGTGGCAGCAGTGTGTATCATTGACAGGATGTACTGCAGGGATTCACCATAGCCCCTTTAAAAAGCACCTTCCAAACCCACGACTGCTACCATCTAGAAGGACAAGGGCAGCAGACACAGGGAACACCACCACCTGGCAGTTCCCTCCAAGCCACATGCCATCCTGAATTGGAAATATACTGCCATTCCTTCACTGTCGCTGGGTCAAAATCATGGGACTCCCTCCCTAACAGCACTGTGGGTGTACCTATACCTCAGGGACTGCAGCAGCTCAAGAAGGCAGCTCACCAACGGCTACTCAAGGACAATTAGGGATGGACAATAAATGTTGGCGTGGCCACGAACGAATAGAGGGCCAACACTACTCTACTTACTCTTTTTCTTTTTAAATACCTGTAGAAACTCTTGCTATCTGTTTTTACATTTCTAGCTAGCTTCCTCTCATACTCTAATTTCTTTCTCCTGATTAACTTTTCAGTTATTCTCTGCCATTCTTTACATTCTGACTGATCATCTGACCTGCCATTCATCTTTGCACAGTTATATGCTTTTCCTTAAGTTGGATTCTTTAGTTAAGCACAAATGGTGGGTCCTAGCCTTAGAATTCTTCTTTATATTAGGAATATACTTATTCTGAGTATTCTGAAATATCCCCTTAAATATCTGCTACTGCTTCTCTATTGATCTATCCCCTAGCCTAGTATCCCAGTTCACTTCAGCTAGCTCAGCTTTCACGCCCACATAGTTAACCTTATTTAAGTTTAAAATACTAGTCTTAGTCCCATTAACTTCACACTTATCTACGTTATACTGCATCTGCCATGTATTTGCCCATTCATTCAACTTGTCTAAATTGCCTTGAAACCTCTTAACATCCTCCTCACCATTCACATTCCCACCTAGTTTTGTGTCGTCAGCAAACTTGGAAATATTACATTTGGTTCCCTCATCCAAATCATTGATATATATTGTGAATAGATGGGCCCCAAGCACTGATCCCTGCGGTACCCCACTCGTCACCGCCTGCCATTCCAAAAAATACCCATTTATTCCTCCTCGCTGTTTCCTGTCTGCTCACCAATTCTCAATCCATGCCAATATATTGCTTTTGCACCTCTTATGTGGGGCTTTATCAAAAGCTTTCTGAAAATCCAAATACAGCACAACCATTGGTTCTCCCTTGTCTATTTTGCTAGTTACGTCCTCAAAAAATTCCAGTAGGTTTGTCAAACATGATTCCCTTTCATAAATCCATGTTGGCCTTGTCTAATCCCGTTGATATTTTCTAATTGTTCTGTTTTCACATGTTTGAGCATTTTCTCTGCCACTAATTTTAGGCTAACCGGTCTATAATTCCCTGTTTTTCCCCTCCCTCCTTTTTTAAATAGCGGGGTTACATTTGCCACCCTCCAATCTGCTGGGACTGTTCCAGAATCTACAGAATTTTAGAAGATGACAACCAACACATCCAATATTTCCATGACCACCTTTAGTACCCTGCGTGTAGATTATCAGGTTCTGGGGGGGTTTAGTGGCTTTCAGTCCCGTTAATTTCTCCAGCACTATTGTTTTAGTAATACTAATTTCCTTCGATTCCTCCTTCTCACTAAACCTTTGGTTCCCTAGTATTACAGGGAAGTTATTTGTGTCTTCCTCAGGGAAGCAGAACTAAAGTAGTTGTTTAATTGCTCTGCCATTTCCTTGTTCTCTATTATAAATTCTCTTGTTTCGGACTGTAAGGGACCTACATTTGTCTTCACTAATCTTTTTCTTCTTAGATACTTATAGAAGCTTTTACAGTCCACTTTTATGTTCCTTGCAAGTTTACTATCATACTCTATTTTTCCTCTCTTAATCAATCTCTTGGTCTTCCTTTGCTGAATTCTAAACTGCTCCCAATCCTCAGGCATACTACTTTTATTGCAACTTTATATGACTCCTCTTTGGGTCTAATACTATCATTAATTTCTTTTGTTAGCCATGGTTGGGTCACTTTTCCTGTCGTGTTTATGCGCCAGAAAGGAATATATAATGGTTGCAATGCATACATTAGTTCCTTAAATGTTAGCCATTGCCTATCCATTTCCTTTTAATGAAGTTCCCCAATCTATCTTAGCCAACTCAAGCCTCATACCTTTGTTGCTTCCTTTGTTCAGGTTTAAGATCCTATTTTCGGATCGGGCTATTTCACTTTCCAACCTAAGGAACAGTTCTATCATGTTATGGTCACTGTTCCCTTATGTACACCGTACATCAAGATTATTAATTAACCCCTTCTCATTGCATAATGCCAAATCCAGGATAGCCTGTTCCCTAGTTGGTTCCTCAATGTACTGGTCTAAAAAAAACCATCTCGAACACACTCCAGGAATTCATCTGCCACAGTATTATTGCTAATTTAGTTTGCCATGATTACTGAAGCATCTTTGTTACATGCATCTCTAATGTCCTGTTTAATACTATTCCCAACCTTACTACGACTGCTTGGAGGTCTACATACAAACCTCACTAATGTTTTCCGCCCCTTATTGCTTCTTAGCTCCATCCAGACTGATACTACATTTAGATTTTCTTAACCAATATCCTCTCTCACTATCGCACTGATTTCATCCTTAACTAACAACACAATGCCAGCTTCTTTTCCTTTTTGCCTGTCCGTCCTAAATATCGAATACCCTTGATATTCAGTTCCCATTCTTGGTCACCCTACAGCCATGTCTTTGTCATCGCAATCATATCATATCCGTTTACAACTATTTGCACTGTTAATTTGTTTACCTTATTGTGAAAGTTCCATGCATTCAGATAGTGCCTTTATACTTGTCTTTTTATACATCATTTTTTTTGTACTATGGCCCTATGCTAGCCCCGTTTCCTCTGCCTTCCACTTTTGCTTTGTACTTTTCTGTCTTTCATTCCTATCTTTGTTTCCTCTCTGTGTCTCCCCACTCAGGTTCCCATTCCCCTGCCACTCTAGTTTAATCCCTTCCCCACAGTACCAGCGAATACCCCTGTGAGGATATTCATCCCAGTCCAACTGGGGTGCAACCCCCCCGTTCAGCTGTACAGGTCCCATCTTCCCCAGAATCGGTCCCAATGCCTCAGGAATCTAAATGTCTCCTTCCTACACCATCTCTCCAGGCACGCATTCATTCGGTCTATTCTCCTATTCCTGATCTCACTAGAATGAGGGACTGGGAGTAATCCTGAGATTACTACCTTTGAAGTCCTTTTTAATTTATTTCCTAGCTCCCTATGCTCTGCTTGCAGGACCTCATCCCTCTTCTTACCTATGTCATTGGTATCAATATAGACAGGACCTCTGGCTGTTCACCCTGACTAACTTCAGAAAGTCCTGCAGCCGCTCACTGATATCCTTGGGAGGCACCAGGGAGGCAACATCCCATCCGGGTATCACTTCTGCAGCCGCAGAAACATCTGTCTGTTCCCCTTACCATAGAATCCCCTATCACTATTGTGCTCCCACTCTTTTTTCTCCTCATCTGTGCAGCTGAGCCACTCGTGGTGCCACGGACTTGGCTTTTGCTGTATTTCCCTGAGAAACCATCTCCCCCTGCAGTATCCAAAACGGAAAATCTGTTTGAGAGGGAGATGGACGCAATGGGCTCCTGAACTATCTGCCGAGTGCTTTTACTCTGTCTGGCAGTCACCCATTCCCTTTTTGTCTGTGCACTCTTTACTTGTGGTGTGACTACCTCACTGTATGTGCTATCCATCAAGATCTCAGCCCTGCAGATACTCCACAGTAACTCGAGCTGCTGCTCCAGATCCGAAACACGGATTTCAAGTAGCTGCAGCTGGAGACACTTCCTGTACACGTGGTCACCATGGGCACTGGAAGTGTCCCTGGCTGCCCACATTGCACAGGAGGGGCATTCCATGTGATCAAGCTGCCCTGCCATGGCTTACCCTTAAATTACTCCCTTTACTTTTACTTCCTCTACTTTAGAGGATATTAAGGACAGTAGAATTGCTCACTAAGTCCTACTTACCAAGGCCGCTGTTCTCCTTTCTGAGGAAAGATAGAAAGTGAAAGGATATCCTCCTTCCCTTGTCGCCAAACTCCCTCACTCACCAAACTCCAAATGTAGCACTCTAATGCAGCCCAAAGCAGCACTCCAATGAAGACAAAAGCAGCGCTGTAGATGGCTTGCTTTTACACTGTCTGAATCTAGCTTCTGAAAACCTGTTTAAACCAGTTAACTAGCTGCAAGCAATTGCAAAGTCTGAGGCTACTCCACTACTGTCTGCTCGTTCCCATTACCTGCCTCACTGATGGTCACATCCTCCTGTCCTTCACTGCTGACCAAAACAGACAACCCTATTCTAAGAGGTGTGACCTTCTTCTGGAACAAAGTGTCCATGTATTTCTCCCCCTCCCTTATGTTGCGCAGTGTCTGCACCTCAGCTTCCAGATTAATAATCCTGGTCCAGAATTCCTCTAGATGCTTACACTTTCTGCAGACCTGTTTGTCATGGATTGCCTTGACTTGCAAAAGCTCCCAAATTCCACAGCTGCAATATAACACCTGCTCTGCCATGTTACTTATGTTAATTAGTTAACTTAATTACTCAATTAACTTAGAATAATTCCCATGCATGCGACACCTCTTCCCCTGTGCACCCAATTCCCACGTGAACCTAATTCGCTACTCATTCAGTCGCCTATCTCCTCGCACGCCCCCTACTGACCGTGCGGTTTGAAAACCCGGTCTCTTTTATAGGCCTTCTGATGAGTCACTAGCTAGTTTAGATTCCTGCAACAGTAATTAATACCACTGCAACCAACTGTTTTCAGGTAATTGACAGATAACCGCCACTCCAGGCAGTTCTCCGCTTAACATGCTAACCCAACTTACTTGAAGGTTAGTACTATGTCAGATCTTAATTCTTAATCTATAGTTAAAACCTGAAAATGACATAGCAGAAACACATCCCCGCAGCTACTTAACGTTTCAACAAGCGTTAAGTGGCAGGAGGTGGGGTTTCCGTCCCTCACTTGTGAGGAAGTCCCACCTCTGAGAGCTGCCAGCCCACCTGCAGCAGCAGAAGCTGCAGTGGACAGGACTGGGACTGCAAACAATCCCCAGAGCAGAAATCTCGGGAGTCCAGGACCAAGTTAGTTTGGGAAACTCAGGTGAGGTGGGGAGGTGAGGCCCAGGGGTGTGGGCAGAATGGGTTGGTGGTGTTGGTGGAGAGGTCAGGGGGAAAGGAATGAGGGGGACAGGAGGACCTGCATGAGATCAGTCATTTTGAGGAGGGGGGGTGCATCTGGTGTTAAAAGGGGGCTGAGGCCTGAACAAGGTGACTTTTTGGGCTTAGCCTTGCCCCTGAACTCCTCCAGCCAGCCTGAAAATTGAGGCTGGATTTGAAATGGCCTTTAAATGGTCACTAATTGGCCACTTACAGGCCTCAATTGGGGCAAAGGCGGGCCAAGGCCTCAACTGTCCTAGTTAAAAATTGCGGTGAGGTTGGGGCAGGCGGGAACCCGATGGGAAGGCCATCTGAGAAATTTTATGGCCACCCTGCCTACAAACCCGCTGGTGGTGGGAAACATAAAATTCTGTCTCAAATCTCAAAGCAAGCAACAATTTATACTGCATAAATAGAAGATGCTAATTGGTTGGCAAGTAGACTCTGGTGCATTTTCCATGGCAACATCTTTAGCAGGGAACAGTTAACTACCAAACTTGGTTTAAATTCAAAACAGGTAGTTTGACTCTAGTTGGTAAAGGCATTGCCATGGATAATGAATCAGGGAATGGCTGTCCCCCACGCTTTTGTTTTGTCGAGAAAGGCGCAACGCATGCACTTGTCTGTTTGCACAAGACAAGGCCTTGTGTGTGAATATACGTAGTTTCTAGCAAGCGTGAATGAGCCACGCTGTGGGCCTGACTGATCATCTTCTCCTGGTTGGCACAATCAGGGGTGTTTGGCAAGTATTGTCCAATCGCAGAATCACATCTAATGCCACACATTATGTTCTAAATTTTGCAAGTAAGGGCTGGTTGAGTACAGTCAGTACTTTGCCTGTTGCAAACAGTTGAAGGGACATGCTGTTTGATATGATCCCTTAGTTGTTGGGACGTATGACCTACATACCTGCCGCATTGAAATTCATATACCATATTACTCATTTGTACGGTAGGCAGAAGGTGTTTCTGGCTTGAGAAACCACTCATGTTGCTACTGCATAGTAGCAGTGTGAAACAGCTAGCTTCACCTGTTGCTCAAATTTTTGAGACACCTTATCCTTCCAGGATAATCTGAGGTAGATTGGGCACTTTTCAGGACCAAAGATAGCAGCCTTAGGCTCATTCATGAGTTTGCACAATATACAGCAAGCAATGATCTGATTAGGGTAGCCATTATCCCGCAGGGTAGCTTTGATGCGCCTTATTTCAGTATCAAGCTTGCATGGTGAGCAAATGCTTGGGCCCTGTTTGAGGTTGTCGATAAGGCAAATCTTATAGCACATGGAACTGTAGGAATCCTAATGCATATATTGACCAGTGAAAGTTAGCTTGCAGTGGACAATAGTAGAGAATCTATTGGCATAATTTTGATCTTGCATGTCAAGGAAAGGGAGCTCATTTGACTGCTCCATTTCAAAGGTGAATTTGAGTGCAGGATGGAGCCCATTAAGGTGTGTAAGAAGTTCTTACATGCAGCTACGTATTCAAATATGGCAAATGGATCATCCAAATATCAAAAATATGCAACGGGTTGGTGATTAGGGGTCATTCTATTAAAGACTCGTTTCTCGTGTAAACCAACAAAGATATTGGCGTTAACTGGCCTAGAGAGCATCCCATGGCTATACTGTCTATTTGGGCATACACAGTTTCAAGAGTTGCTGAGTTCATATGTTCAATTAATACAGATTTAGACAATGACAGCGTATCTAGATCGCCATGATAAAGTGATACGGTGCAAATGTCTATGGCTTCCTTGAGCGAAATAGTAGTGAATAGGCTAGCAATGTCAAATGAGCACATGGAAAAGGCATTGCTTTCGATATGCAAATCTTGTATGGTCTTTGCAAAGTGAATGCTGAGAGGAGACTAAATAGAGGTATTAAGATCCTGAGTGGTATGGACAGGGTAAGCAGTGAGAAACTGTTCCCTCTCAAGAGCTACAGGGCAAAATAAAGGGCAAAAGGAGTGATGTGAGCAAAAGATTTTTCTCACTTTTGAGAGTCACAAAAATTTAGTATGCAGGTACAGCAAATAACTAAGGTGGCTAATGGAATGCTATCCTTTATTACAAGAGGGATTGAACATAAAAGTAAGGATAAAGGCAAAATACTGCGGCTGCTGGAAATCTGAAACAAAAACAAAAATTGCTGGAAAGACTCAGCAGGTTTGACAGTATCTGTGGAGAGAAAGGCAGAGTTAATGTTTCAAGTCGAATAAAAGTAAGGATGTTATGCTTCAGTTATACAGGGCATTGGTGAGACCGCACCTTGAATACTGTGTGTGGTTTTGGTCTCCTTATTTAAGGAAGGATATAAATACATTGGAGGCAGTTCAAAAGAGGTTTACTAGATTGATACCGGGAATAAGTGGGTTGTCTTATGAGGAAAGGCTGGACAGACCGGGCTTGTTTCCACTGGAGTTTAGAAGAGTGAGGGGTGACTTGATTCAAGTATACAAGATCCTGAACAGCCTTGACAAGGTGAACATCGAAAGGATATTTCCTCTTGTGGGTGAGTCCAGAACTAGGGGGCACTGTTTTAAAATTAGGACAGAGATGAGCAATTTTTTCTCTGAGGGTTTTGCAACTTTAGAATTCTCTGCTTCAGGTGGTGGAGACAGGGTCATTGAATACTTTTAAGGCAGAGGTAGATAGATTCTTATTAGGCAAGGGAATCAAAGATTATTGGGTTTAGATGGGAATGTGGAAATCAAAACACAAGATGATCAGCCATGATCTTACTGAATGGCGAAGCAGGCTCGAGGGTTCCAATGGTCTACTCACGTTCCTATTTCTTATGTTCTTTTTCACCCAGAAGATGCTTAGAATCTGGAACAAACTTCCTGAAAGGGTGGTGGAGGCAAGTTCAATCAAAGTTATTCAAAAGGGAATTGGATTGATATCTGAAAAATGAGAATGTGCAAGGTTAAGGGGATAAGGCAGGGAAGTGGGATTAGGTAGGATGCTCTTTAAGCAAGCCAGTGCAGACTTGATGGGCTGAATGGCCTCCTTCTGCACTGTAATAATTCTGTGATTTTGTGAAGGAATCCTTCATTGTGTTATGTGGAAAACTTGCTCAGAACTGGTTGTAGCAATTCATTGAACCATTTGGCCAATTCATGTTGTACAGAACCAGTCCTAGATAAAATAGGGTGTAAAGGGATATCACTTTTTTGTGTCCACATACGTATGGGCTGCTCAAGACACAATGAACTGTGCCATTTGCTCACCGTGCAAGCTTGATGCTGAACTAGGGCATAATAATAGCAACCCCAGTCAGATCACTGCTCGTTGTATATCACACAAACTCATGAATGGGCCAAAGGTGCCACTTTTGGACCTGAAAAGTGCCCAGTCTACCTCAGATTACCCTGGAAAGGAAAGGTGTCTCAGTTACGGACAGGAAAGAGACAGACAAACTGCATTGATTTCCTCTTAACAGCTACCTATCCGTAAAGCAGGTGTTTTGAAATAGATTTTAAAAATAGGCTGCGGCATGTTTACCCAATCCTTTCATTTTTCTGATCAAATTTACTAATAATCTGCAGTAAACTCGAGTTAGGAGTAAGTCAAGAAGGTTAGTTTATTTTCTACGGTCAAAACCAGGAGGAGTGTTCATAACATTCCACTATAAACACACGCACACAGCAAAAAGGGGATAGAGAAAAGGAGTTTTAAAGTTACAAAAATCACTGAAATGAATATTAGTTCACATGATTTCCAGAGTCCAAAATCAGAATTCAATGAGGAATTCTTTCAAGTAGGTACTTGAGTACAACTGACTTAACACCAAAGTTATAGTATTCACTTCAGTTGGTGCTGACTGCAAGATGAAGTAGGTACACAGCAACTGGGTCAGTAATGTAGGCAATGGTATGAAATATTCCAGCAGAGACAGGTTTCAAGGTACAGGCTGTTGTAGTGCGCCTCAGAGCGGGGGGGGGGGGGTGGTTGGGGATGCTGCTTCTTGGTGGCTCACCAGTTGGATGTTAAAACAGCAGACTGACTCGTTCTTAGTTCCCAGTTCCCAAAGGCATATAAGAGATTTCAAAATGGTCACTTGAGTCATGTGACCTTCCTTCTCCACCATGATTTCAAAAGCAATCTTTATCCAGCATCTGAAATTGACTTTATTTCAAGGTTGATAACATCCCAGTTATTAGTGGTGGAGTTATCATCTATGTTGAGGGTCCGGTGTTTGGGAAGCCATTGTCTAGGCAGACCCACTGACTCCACCGGCAAGGTGAGCTTATCAGACGCAAATGACATCCCTTTTCAGCTGGGCCTGGTAAGTCCCAAGTGTGATATGAATCGGTTAGCAGCTCTGTAGACATAATGAGTTCTGATGTGCAAATCTCCTGGCCTTTTGCGATTATAATGGTTCTGTACAATGAAGTGCGAGATTTCAGAAGCTGAGCAAAGAATTATTTTGTTCTTGAAATTCCTGGTGGTGGTTCTCAGACGAAGGGCCAACCCCGCGGTCAGGCAACTTGTCATCTTTTTGGTTCAGCAAAAAGTCCATTTTTAAAAATAGCTAAAAGGATAAAGTTTTGAACACAAGGTGTTGGAGTTCTTCTCATGTCATAGGAACTCACTCAAAAATCTGTGCAGCAGGTTTCATGCTACGACTATGTGCTAGCAGCACAAGTGTTTCTCCACTAACAGGATGTTGCTGTGAAACCAAAACCTACCACATAAATGAGTAATGTGGTTCAGGTATAGAACCCCTAATCCATCATCTCAAGAATCAGAAGAACCCAAAAACCAGCCATGCCTGGCGATGGCGCCATGAGTAGCAATTTGAAAATGGCGCACAGTATACTTCAAGCTCCTGCTTTATTTGGTGGTGCCACACAGTTTGAACAAGTGTCTCTTTGTAATTTAAGTCTTTACTGCATCATCATGTTGAAAAAGCCAACAGGCAGTCCTTTGGCTAGCAGGAATGCCAAAAGGAAACATTTGTCACGGAGTATTAAGCAGAAAGTGGAGTTTCTTATGTGTCTAGAGAAGGCACCTCAGTGAAATGATTAATGAAGAGTATGGTGTTGGTACATCAACTATGATTTGAAGAAACAACAGAAGTTACTTAAATAGTGACGTGCCCAAATTAACAGATAATAGGAAAACACTCCATCGGTCAAAGATTGTCTGTGTAAACAATGTTCCTCGAGTGAATCAGGCAGCATCGGAGTGAGAAATATCCATTGGATTGCTTCATTATTATAGCCCAAGCGAAAGTGTTCCATGAAGAGCTAGGCCTAACAATACATCCCAAATACGCCTCAGGATGGTATAACAAACTTAAAAAATACCATGGCGTTTGCTAAAGTATGTGGTGAAAAAGCTTCAGTTGACCATGAAGCTGCTGGGACATACTTGGATGAATTTTGCACAATAATATCAGAAAGCCTGCCACCAGAAGAGGTGTACAATGCTGATGAGATCTCATTACATTGGAGGTATGTTCCCAGGAAAACCTACAGAACTGCAGATGAGATAGCACCAATGGAATTCAAAGATTCTAAGTAACGGCTTACTGTACTCAGATGTTCAAATGCAACTGATACCTACAGGTGTAAATTGCCTGTCATTGGTAAAAGTCAGAATCCTAGGTCTTTCAAGGGGATCAGGGTTGTTCCAGCTGTTTATAAGGCTAATAAGCATGCATGGTTGACTAGACCAATTTTCCTTGATTGGTACAATAAACATTTGTCCCCGAGGCCAGGGCTTATTGTTGGTGTGTGGGTCTTCCAGAGGGATGCAAAATTATGTTACTCCTTGATAATTGTTTTGCATGCCCCCAAAGCAGAACTCCTCAACAGGGACAATGTTTTCTGAATTGATTTGCCCCCCAAACTGCATATCCCTCATTCAGCCCATGGATCAAGGCATTCTGTGGGCATTCAAGACCAAATTAAGGCTGAATTCATGTGTAAAATGCGTGCAATAGATGCTTGGGATTTAATGAATTCCAAAAAGAATTCAGTGTGAAAGAAGTACTCTGGAGTGCTGCAAAGGCCTAGGCCAATCTACCCAAGATAATTTGATAAATGGATGGCATAATGTGTAATCAGTTCCTAAATGGTGATGGTGCAAATGAGCCTGATTTTAGTGGCTTCCATGTGTCTGAGGAAGGAGTTGTTGTTGCAGAATTATTGGCATATGTGAAAGGCTTGCCATGCGTTGGAGCCAAGTTATTGGATGAAGAAGCTATCGAGGATTGTCTGAATATTGAAAATGATGCTCCGGTTCACCTCCAGCTCAGTGAAATATGCGACATGGTCATGAATAAGAAGAAAAAGAATAAAGAGAATGAGAGTGATAACGATGAAGATGAAAATAATGTGTTGGATAAATGGGGGGAAAAGTATCCATTGTCATGTGCATAAACATTAGGGGGGAATTGATTCACCCCTAATGGAGCAGAAAAGTCCAAGAGGTGTTTCTGAAAGAAAGGCTCACATGTTTGAAACAACTTAAGCTGCAGGACATGTCTGAAAGAGGCACAACAGGGCCTGAACCTTCAACTTCCACAGTCTGTTCCTGTGCAACAGCTGACTCTTCTTCGGTCAAGATATGAAATAATAAAATAATAAAAAATAATAAAACAGTAAAAATGAATAAAAGCCTTTTTAGTCTCTCATTTTTCAAAAATGTTTTATAAGTGCATCGTGCATGATGCAACATCTGTTAAATCCCCGAATCCAGAACATGTCAGGTCCCGAGCATCCCAGATACCGGTTTGGTACCTGTGTATGAATTTCAGGGCCGGTATGATGCCAGGTCATACATCCTAACGGCTGGTAGATCATACCAAAGAGCATGCCCCTTCAACTGTTCGCAACTGGCAAAGTACTGACCATACTCAATGAGGCTGTGTTTGCAAAACTCAGAACATAACGTCAAACATTAGATGCGATTCCCCTATTTGACAACACATGCTAAACAATCCTGATTGTGCTAAGAACTACACTGGCAGCCAACTTAAGATTCAGTCGGGCCCGCAGTGTGGCTCACTTACGTCCGTTAGAAGTTACATAGATTCATACACAGGGCTTTGTCTTGTGCAAACTGACCATTTGCCTCTCTCAACTAAGCAAAAGCTTGGGTGACAGCCATTCCCTGGTCCATTCCCTTTGGCAATGCCTTGATCAGAGTTGAACTTCCTGATTTAATCTTAAAGCTGGGCAGTTAATCGTTCCCTAGTGCATTCTCCATGACAACGCCACTACCAGAGTCTACTTGCCAACCAATTAGGCACCCTCTTTTCATGCAGTATAAATTGTTGTTCCCCTTGAGATTTGTTATTCTTGCAAATCTGTCGTAAAGAGTTCAAGACAAAAAGCTTCGACAACATGTCTCTTTTCAGTGATATTACCTTAATTTTCTCTTATTAGTCCCTTATTACCCTGCTGCATAACTTGTGTCTTCTACTGTGAAGACAGACACAAAATATTTGTTCAGTGGCTCTATTTTCCTCACTCCCCATGATAATTTCTCTTCTCTCTGTTTCTAAGGGACCAACTTTAGCTGCTCTCTTAATTTTTATATATTTGTAAAAGCTCTTAAAATCTGTTTTTATATTCCTGGCTAGCTTACTCCCATTCTATTATCTTTCCTTTTTAATCAACTTTTTAGTGTCCGTTTGCTGTTTTCTAAAACATTCCCAATCCTCAGACATACTATTATTCCTTGCAACTTTATAAGCTTCTCATCAAATAACATCCTTGACTTCCTTACTAAGTCATGGGTCGATCTTTCTTACTAATTTTTGTTTTGCAATGAAAAATTTTTCTTGAACATTTTGAATTGATTTTTTTTAATGTTTCCCACTGTTTCTTTACTGCCATACCTTATAACCTGTTTCCCAATCAACCATAGCCAGCTCCCCCCCATATATCTATGTAATTGGTTTTGTTCAAGCTTCAGATTCCTGTTTGTGATAAGTTTGAAAATAGCAAATTCCAATGTGGAATTCAATTGTATTACGATCACTATTTCCAAGTGGCTCTTTTACAATGACATTACTAATTAACCCTGCCTCATTGCATAATACTAAATGTAAAATAGCTTTATCCCTAGTTGTTTCCACAATATATTGCTCCAGGAAACTGGCATGAAAGCATTCTACAAATTCATCTTCCAGCCTGCCTTATCTAATTTGATCGGTCCAGTCTATAAAGAAGATTAAAGACCCCCATAACTATTGCATTGCCTTTGTTATAAGCTCCAATAATATTTTATTTAATGCTTTTTCTAACAGTATAAGTACTGTTGGGAGGCTATAAACCACTCCGTGTTTTCTGACCCTTGCTAGTTCTAATCTCCAACCATACTAATTCTATTTCATGATTTTCTGTGCCAAGATCCTTTCTCACTAATGGCCTTATGCCAAACTTTAATATCAGGATTACCCATCCTCCTCTTCCATTCTGCCTGTCTTTTCAAAATATTGTTATTTCCCAACCTTGGTTACCTTGTAACCATGTCTCTGTAATGGTGATTCAATCTAAACCATTTATCTCTCTCTGTGCCAATAGTTCGTCCATCTTATTGTGGATGCTCCCCGCATTCAGATAAAGTGACTTCAATTTTATTGTTTTACTACCAATCCCTGCATGAACCTTACTCTTTGAATCATAGTAAGTTTACAGGGCAGAAAGAGGCCACTTGGCCTATCATGTCTGCGTCGGCTGAAAAACAAGCCACCCAACCTCATCCCACTTTTCAGCATTTTATCCGTAGCCCTGCAGGATACGGCACTTGAGGTCCATATCCAGGCACCTTTTAAATGGGTTGAGGGTTTCTGCCTCAACTACCCTTACAGGCAGTGAGTTCTAGACCCCCACAACCCTCTGGGGGTTTTTCCACATCTCCCCTCTAATCTTTCTGTCAATCACTTTAAATCTATTCCTCCATATCACTGACCTCTCTGCTAAATTAAATAGGCCCATTCCATCCACTATCCAAGCCCTTCACAATCTTGTACATCTCAATCAAATCTTCCCCCAGCCTCCTCTGTTCCAAGGAGAACAACCCCAGCCTATCCAATCTTTCCTCATATCTGCAATTTTCCAGTCCTGGCAACATCCTTGTAAATCTCCTCTGTACCCTCTCTGATGTAATTACATCCTTTCTGTAATAAGGTGACCAGAACTACACACAGTACTTAAGTTGTGGCCTAACTAGTGTTTTATACAGTTCCAGCATAATCTCTCTGTTCTTATATTCTAGGCCTCGGCTAATAGATGAAAGAATTCCATATGCCTTCTTAATCACCTTTTCAACCTGTTCTGCCACCTTCAGAAATCTATGGACGTCCACTCCAAGGTCCCTCACTTCCTCTATATCTCTTAGTATCCTGCCAATTATTGTGTATTCCTTCGCCTCGTTTGACCTCCCCAAATATATTGCCTCACACTTCTTTGGTTGAATTCCATCTGCCACTTTTCTGCCCTCCCGACAGTGCATTGATATTGTCCTGCTATCGTACAGCTATCCTCCTCGCTATCTACCACACGGCCAATTTTTGTGTCATCTGCAAACTTCTTGATCATTCCCCCTATGTTTACATCGAAATCATGAATAAATACCACAAAGAGCAGGGGACCCTGTAGTGAGCCCTGTGGAACTCCACTGGAAACAGCCTTCCAGTCACAAAAACATCCACCAGCAATTACCCTTTGCTTCCTGCTACTGAGCCAATTTTGTATCCAGCTTGCTACATTCCTCTGGATCCCATTAGCTGTTTTTTAACCAGTCATCAATTCTAACTGAAGCACTATCACCGTTAAACTCTGTCCCTTCCTGTCCCACTCAGCTTGTCATTACCTACACGCATAAACTTTTCTGTTGCTTCAATTTTTAGCATTGAGAATTTCTAAATCTCCCTTCGCCTAAACTCTCTTCCCCCCTCTGTTGATTTAAAACCATATTTCCCTACTCTGACTATATTTGCTGTGCACTCATATTTGTATGCTCTGACCCTTCCGTTACAGTCTAGTTACCATTATCCAGATCTCTACTATCTACTATTGCCTTGTTTTTTCTCTTTAACTTTCCAAATCTCCCTTCACAAGAGCCTTCCACACCACTATTTGTTTAAGGTCCTCCCTTCAGTCCTAGTTACATGACTAGCCAGGACACTGGTCCCAACACAGTTCAGGTGAAGACCATCCTAACAGTACAGCTCTCACTTTCCCCAGATGCCTGCGCTCCATGAACTCTTCGCCCAGGCTAATCTTTTAAGGCATGCATTTAACTCTGATCTTATTTACACTATGTCAATTTGCTTACGGGTCAGGTAGCATTCTAGAGATTATTCCCTTTGTGATTTTTTTTTAAATGTAGTCCCTAGCTGCTCATACTTCCTCAGCAGAACCTCCTTCTTAGTCCTACCTATGTCATTGGTATCCATGTAGACCATGACAACTCGATCCTTCCCCTCCCACTGCAAGTTCCTCTCCAGCCCTGAGGAGATGCTCTTAACCCTGGCACCAGGCAGGCAACACAGCCTTTAGGACTTGTGCTCTCCACTGCAAAGAACACTATCCAACTCCAATTACACTGTTCCCGACAACAACTACATTCAGAGTAAGGGGAAAAGTAAAAAAGCCTAAATCAGGGTTAATGTGCATGTATATTAATAAGATTGGTGAACTACAGGCACTGGGTGACAAATGGAATTATGATATTATTGTTATAACAGAGGAGCCCTGGCTGAAAGAAGGGCAGGGCTGGGCGTTAAATGTTCCTGGATACAAGGTGTTTAGGAGAGACAGGAAAGGAAGGAGGGCGGGGGGGCCGTGGCATTGATTAAAGACAGTAAAGCCTTTATAAACAGCAAATTTATTTATTAACAAATCCCTGTAAGCTGTAGACGCTGAAGCAACCATTTACATCCCTTCACTGTTTCTTTACTCTCTTCTGTCCCTCTCACTCAGGCCTCATGCCTTTGTAAAGTGTTTGGTGTCTGATCTGCTCATGGAACATTCAGCTGTGGGACACATTGCTGAGTGGGAATGAGTAGCAACGGGTGGGTTTAGGACAGAGGTCGGTTAGGAACAGGACCCAGAGCTGACAAGCAAGGGAGCAGGCCAGTGTCTGGGAAGTCTCCAAGGCACATAATGGCAAATCACAAAAACATTGCTAGCTGTTACATGCTGGGCCAAAATTGTGACAGGCAGGGCAAAAATTGCGGCATGTGGAGAGTACTGTGAAACAAAGAAAATATGAGAAACAACTTGCAAACCAGCTGTAAGTTTACATGTATATCTAAATATTTATCTATTGTGATGAAGCTTACAATTTGACTTTCTCCAGCTCCTTTAATCTTTCAGCAACACGATAGGGCAATTTTTCTTGGGGCACACTGAGCCTCAGGGCCCAGGCAGCGACTGTGTCCACATCTGTGTACCTCGCCAGCAAGCTCACAAATTGCGCCTGCAGCTGTGGGTTCTCTCCCATTACAGCCTGAAAGACAAACAGTTACATAAAGTGAAGCACAGCAGGGCAGCAGAGCTGGAACTTGTTAACTGGGAGCCCTGCACAAATCACTTCAAATCTTGGGTATGTATCTAATATGTGGCTTTTTAAAGGAAGAGAATTGATTCAAATTGTTCTAAAAAAAAACCTATAGCTCCTGCAATGCCACCAGAGGAACATAAAGAACGGACATTCACACAATGCCGCAAAAGTAGAGAGTATCTTAGTGTAACTCCGAGTCAGACAGAAAATATTTCAATATATACTAGAGCTATTCATTTAAAGCTATCAATGAATCTTTATTCATCACACTATTATATTCCAGTGTATTCTAAATCCTAAACACACACTGCAAATAAACCAGGGACAATTACCTTAAATCTGTGCCCTCTCATTATCAATCTCTAAGCCACTAGAAACAGTCTCGCTTTATTTACTCTCTGTTCATGATGTTAAACACCTCCATAAAATTTCCTCTTACCTTCTCTGCTCTAAGGAGAACAACCACTGCATCTCCAGTCTATCCAGGTAAATATCCCTGTGACCATTCTCAAAGCTTTTCTCGACACTCTCCAGTGCCTTCATTTTTTTTTAGGAGCAGCACCCAAAATTGAAGACAATATTCCAGCTGGGACTGAACTTTGTATGGGTTTAGAATATTCCTGCCTTTTTACTCTATGCCTCTATTTCTAAAGCCCAATAACCCATATGTCTTATTAACCACTTTGTTAACCTGTCCTTCTACCTTCAAAATACTACAAATGCTGGAAATCTGAAACAGAAAATGCTGCCAATACTCAGGTCAGGTAGCATCAGTGGAGACAGAATAAGATCAATAACCTTTCATCCAACAGGTTAACTCTTTCTTGCTCACAAGTGCTGCTTTGCCTGCTGAATATTTCCAGCATTTTCTACCACCTTCAAAGATTTATGGACAACCACCTCTAGATCTCTCTTTAAAACTGAACCATTTCACATGTATATATCTCTGCTCATTCTCCCTATCAAACGGTTTCACCACACACTTCGCTGTATTGAATTTCATCTGTCACGTGTCCACCCATTTCAACCTGTTTGTGTCCTTGAGGTGTATTACTATCTTCCTCACTGTTTACTGCACTTCCAGGTTTCATGGCATCTGCAAATTTCAACCCATCTCACCTCCCCCCCACCCCCCCCCACCCGGCCACAAAGCTGTACAAGATGTGACTGTACAAGTGTGAAACTCATTGAAGACAGGAAAACTAACCTCAATGTGTTCCGACCAGTTCTCTTCGCTCATACTCTTCTGCGAGGATGAAGAACATGGTGTTAGAGAAAGCAACACATGACCCTCTGGCCTCCCCCCATACCGCCCTTCCCACCTCACACCCAGCCCATCGTTAATCTCGGTACCAACCAACTGTCACTATAGTCAGTGCAAGATCTCCCAATGATCTGGGGGCAAAGTGATCACTCAATCGGCGCAAAGGGAGCATCTGGTATGTAATTTAGTCAATGTGAACAAACTGTCAGGATTACGTTGCCAGACTCCAATATCAACAAATTGGCAGTTGGGTCTTTATTATTATAAAAACAAAACACTGTGGATGCTGGAAATCTGAAATAAAAACAGGAGGTTCTGTAAAAACTCAGCAGGTTTGGCAACATCAGTGCAGAGAGAAACAGGTTAATGTTTCAATTCTAATACGACTTGGCTTTGGCATTTTACAATTGGATAAGGAGTAAAATCAATCAGTGTTCCTGCTCCTGCTGGAAAAGTCTACACTAGGAAAAGGCAGCACGTGATGTCCAACACAGTCAAAAAAATTCTCCTGAGAATGTGTAAACTCACAAAAAAGAGCCAGTTTAATATGTAACTGCACCTGGTTAGTAGTCAGTTTTCAGCAGAGGTGGAGGAATATTGAAGTGTAATTTGAAAGGAAAAACAGGATAAAAGGGGGAAAGAAAGAGTGCATAGGATCTAACCAGAGGTAGAGAAGCTTAGACCGAGGGTACAGAGGGTTAGACCAAAGGTAGAAGAGCAGGTTAGACTGAGGGTAAGAGGATAAAGAGGTAAAGGCAGAGGGTAGGAGAGGGAAAAAGTCTTTAATAATTTTGTTTGTTACAGACTGGAATATCAGGGGAGCTACACCAGTGAGTATTAGCAGTCCAAGTTGGAGCTAATTGATAGGGTTGCTATTTCAGATCACCAAGCTCAGAGCAGACTGCAAACTGACATCCTGGACAAGCCAAACACTTGATCCCCACTCTTCCACCAACCCATAATCTGCACAAGAATAATGGGACTTACCTCCAGAAAACGTTTATACAAGAGGTATTTGATGGAAGCCAGGTAGCGCTGGTCCACAACATTTGGGCAGAGCACTGCAGACAGCAAGAATACAAGATCCTTTCAGCAATTTACTCAAAATTTCCCTGCTCTTCCCTCTTTTCCATTTTGCAGCTCTTGGTTTTTGCTGGGATACAATTCCACAACACCAGCCACTGTCCATCATCTGGACATTCCCCATTCATGTGCACAGGCAAAGAGTCTCAACAGCTATACACCTGAGGAGCTTTGCTGCAGAGTCCATATCCCAACCTGTTTTCAATCAACACAAACATTTTGGCAGGGCCAGTGGATGGTGATCAGCTATATCTTATGCAATAAAGGTGATAAATCACTGTCAGAAATATGGGAACATGAAGCATGGAAAGGCTCAGATAAAAAATGCAAATACTGTGAACATCTGTCTGGCAAAGGCAGAAACTGGAGAAGTCGATCTTAAACAAAACCCAGTATAATGCATGTCCAGACTACTTTTCCCACACAGGTGGGAACTGGTTCTTTTTTTTCTGTGCCCTAACTTTTCACTAAATAGTATCAGCTGCTCTGATATAATTATAGCATGCACTCAATTATCACAAAAATCCTGGAACTCCCTCCCTAACAGCACTGTGGGTGTACCTACACCACAGGGACTGCAGCAGTTCAAGAAGGCAGCTCACTACCACCTTCTCAAGGGCAATTAGGGAAGGGCAATAAATGCTAGCCTACCTAGCCCACATCCTGTGAAAGAATTAAAAAAATCTTTGTGAAGTGGCTTGATCTCATCAGTCTGTGTCCTTTCCCTCTGGATACCAGAGATACTAAGTCTCATGGTAATCCATCCGGATTCAATATATCGATTCCCTTCTGGGTCTCAAATGGTTTGTTAATCCATCCGCAAATTTTATTTGCATGTATAAAATGGATAAGCCAAAGCAGGATCTGATCCCAGAGTATTCACTTTACCCTGAAGGATTATACTTAACAGGATTCATTCTGTCACACTTCCACTAACTGGCCCACATCCATGTAGCCTGGTTCAATTACTGTGAAGGGAATGTGTCACCACTGGTCACAGATTGCAGCTACAACCTGACAGGTTTAAATGCAGTTACAAGAATTTAGAATAGCAATACAAAAACAGTCTGAATGTGAGGCTAACATTGGGTCTGATGTCTGTGTTCAATTCCTAACCTGCCCCCAAGCACCTTGACAAGCACTGCACTCAGTTGATTGTGCAATGCCACAGGACATTGGTTAGTATGTAAAGTATATTCAGCAAACCACTGCAAGGATTGTCACAAGCAACTTACTCAAAAATGCCTTTCATCACTTGGGACAATGTCTGTAAAACTTGGATTTCCCTCCTCTCCAATTTGCTGCTCTAGAACAGGGATCTGGCAATCCTGGGCTGGGGAATGATCCACGGGCAATAGTCACTGCTCACAATCTCACCTGAATGGTCATCCTTCATTGCATGATCAAATAATCACATTTCACAGAAGATTCAATAACTAAGTGGCTTAATAGCCCCAACAGTGCACATCCGCTTTCCATCAGGGCCAATGGATTGTGATCAGGACCACCAGTACAAAGTCTATTTAACCTTCTGTAGCCCAGGAACACAAGGGTAAATAGTAGCACCCAAAAGCATAACAGTCTAATGTGATTGTGGCAGGGTGTGTCTCTTTCAGAGGGTCATTAGTCTTTAGAATTCTCTCCCATAGAGAGCAGTGGAAGCTTGGTCGCTAAAGAAGTTCAAGGCTGAGTTGGACAGATTTTTGATCTACAAGGGAGTCAAGGGTTATGGGGGGCAGGCAGGAAAGTGGGGTTA